>NC_134572.1:9465000-9765000 GCF_050947875.1 Dermacentor variabilis | reverse complement strand
GAACAAAAACAAAGCCGCCATTGTGGCCCGAAAGGCGTGGCCGCTATGGCAAAGAAGTAAAAAATCAGCAAAAAAGAGAACGTACTACGTCACTTCCTCCACACTTTTCTCCTAGCGCACGGAGGGGGTAGGGCCTCTCCCCAGTTTCCTTCCTCCATGTTATAGAGGGACCTTACGCGCGATGTGACATGCGCCCCGCGTAGCGTCGATACGTGCACATTTTGCTTTGCAGTTGCATATAATAACACCAGGTAGAACGCCATGTATCAGTTGCACAGGTATACAGCGGTACAAGGAAGTTAAAGAAGGTTTGAGGAAGAAAAAGATGTTTAAGGAGATGTACACAACAATGCTAGAAAAATTTATATTGTGTATCTGATTAAATCAAGCTGGCCAGGTGACTATGTCCTGAACACAAGAATGCTAGAAAAATTTATCTTGCATATCTGATTAAATCAAGCTCGCTAGGTGACTATGTCACCGCCGCGTTTCAAAGCGGATGCCAATAAGTCATCGTCATCATAACCATTAGCGTCGTATCATGCCGCTTGCCTTGCAATGTGAGATGCGCGCCGCGTAGCGTCTATACGTGCGTTCTTTACATTGCAGTTGCGTTTTATTACGCCAGGTGGCTCATCATTTAGAAGTTGCATAGGTAGCGGTACAAGGTATTAAGAGCAGTCTTGAGGAGGAAAAGCTTATGGAAATGTACACATATTGATGTAATGAAAAACATGTATGGAATACCCGAATAATTCAAGCAGGCTAGGTGACTGTTTGTCACCGTTCCGTTTCAAAGGGAATAGCGTTAAATCATCATCATCGTCGTCGTTGTCGTCATCATTATCTTCATCATCATGATCATTAGCATCGTACCATCTGACACGCGATGTGACATGCGCGCCTCGTAGCGTCGATACGTACAAACTTTGCATCGATTTTCCGTTATATTCCACCAGATGTCTCGACATGTAGCAATTGCATATAGCAGTTGCATGTTGCATGTAGCTGGACCTGGCTAACTCAAGCAGGCTAGGTGACTATTTGTCAACACCTTGTGTCGAAGGGGATGCCAATAACCATCATTGTCAGCAGCATCATCATCAGTAGCAACGTACCATGCCACAGGTCAAGGGATGTGACATGTGTGCCACGTGGTCTGGCTGCCTGTGTTTACGTTTCCGTACGCATTATGGGGCCTCCTCGCAAGGTACGAACCGCTGCTGAAGAATCAAGAAACGAATCGTTGTTGCCTGCAACCAGGCAACATCGGGCTCAGCAGACCGATGTGTAGAGGCCAGGACGAACGGTAGCACAAGCCACAGCTCGTCGTCGGCGCCGTGCGGACAGTTCAGATCGTTGTCGTGAAAACGACGCGAAGAGACTTCTCCGTGAAGACCCTATGGTGCGCGGTGCGGAAAATTGAGTTCCTTCGAGCCGCTCGTTCAGCTTACGCTGTGACTGTGCTGCGTGCGCCGCGCAGGCCTGTGATTTGCACACAGAAGGAAGTATCAATGCACTTAAAACAAAGCGAGAGCCCCTGCCTAATCAGCTCACTAAAGATGCCGAATGACTATGTATAATAATGACAGACGTTGCAATGGTTCTAACCCGGGTACAGCTATATTACTGTACAACAATGGTAGGCAGGGTTGCCAGATGGAGAGTGGACGAAATCGAGAAGACCTGGCGACGACCGACCTTGCCAGAAGCCGCCAGTCTGTACGTGCGCCAAAGTTGATTTCTTTAGTCCTACGGTCGCCGTTTACAAAACGAAAGGTGCAGTATAGCTGGCTGACTAACATGGCTGCTAATACGGATAGAGGCACTGCGAACGGTTACGGCGTGCAAGAGAACTGGAACCGCCACAGAAACTAAACTGCCTTTAAATAAATGACAATACCAACATGAAAATAAAGAAATAAAAAGAAGTATGGGCAAACAAGCTATAACCTTCATAAAAAGTAAATCTGGTATATTTATTTTTATCCAGTAGAAGAACAGAGATGAAGATGACATAGAAGCACGAATGAAACCGTAACTAGGCTGGCTTCAGAAGCAGCAATTGAAGTGGGAGTCAAGGAACCAAGGCAACCAGTAGGTAAGCTCTACCAAGTAACAAAGGACCTAAGAAAGAAACGACAAAGAATGAAAGTGTCCAACTCAACAGATCAGATAGAATTCGCGGAACAGTGAAAACTAATCAACAAGGAGAAAATAAGGGATATTCGAAATGATAACGTGAGAAAGACTGAGGAAGCAGTAAAAAATCGACGCAGTCTGAAATCAGCGATAAGCAAACTTGGCTTCAGACAAACCAAGATGTATGCACTGAACGACAAGCAGGAAGATATCATCAGTAATCTCGAAGATATAGTGAAAGCAGCGAAAGAAATTCTGCACTGTACTCAAAGCAGTCGCGATATCTCCATTTGAAGGAGTAATGAACAGGTTACAGAGACTCCTTCTATAACTAGTGATGAAGTTAGAAGGACCTTGCAAGACATGAAACGGGGAAAAAAGGCAGCAGAGGATGGACTACCAGTCATTTCAATCAAAGATGCAGGAGGCATAATGCTTGAAAAACTAGCGCCCCTTGTACGAACTGTCTATCGACTTCAAGGGTCCCAGAGAACTGGAAGAATGACAACATTATACCAATCCACAAAAAGGGAGACGTTAAAGAATTGAAAAATTATAGGCCCGGTAGATTACTCCCAATATTATATAAAATATTCACCGAGATAATCTCCAATAGAATACGGGCAACACTGGGCTTTAGTCAACGAAAGGAACCGGCTGCCTTAAGGAAGGAATACTCTACAACGAATCGCATCCATGTCATCAATAAGGTAATCAATAAATCTGCCGAGTACAATGAGCCTCTCTATATGGCTTCTATAGATAACGAAAATGCATTTGATTCAGTAGAGATACCAGGAGTCATAGAGGCATTACGTAATCCAGGAGCACAGAACGCTTATGTAAATACCTTGGAAAATATCTACAGCGGTTGTACAGCTACATTAATTCTTCACAAGAAAAGCAGGAAGATACCTCTAAAGAAATGGGTTAAACAGGGAGACACAATCTCTCCAATGGTATTCACTGCGTGCTTGCAATAAGTATTCAAGTTATTAAACTGGGAAGGCTTAGGAGTAAGGATGAACGGCGAATATCTCAGCAACCTTCGATTTGCAGATGGCATCGTCCTGTTCAGCAACACTGGGGACGAGTTACAACAAATGATTGAGGACCTTAACAGAGAGAGTATAAGAGTGGGGTTGAACATTAATGCGCAGAAGACAAAGATAATGATCAGTAGCCGGGCAAGGGAACAAGAGTTCCGGATCGTCCGTCACGGAAATTTACAGAATACTAAGAATAGGTTGGGAGGGCATTCGGCAGACATTGTCAGATTCCGACTGGACGCTTACCATTATCAACAAAAAGAAAGGCGTACAATCAGTGCATTATACTGGTGCTAAGATATGGGGCAGAAACTTGGAGATTGACACCGAAGCTCGAAAACAAGTTAAGGACCGCGCAAAAAGCGATGGAACAAAGAATGTGAGGCGTAACGTTAAGAGACAGGAAGAGAGCGGTGTGGATCAGAGAGCAAACGGGTATAGCCGATATTACAATTTGCATTAAGAGAAGAAATGGAGCTGGGTAGGTCATGTAAGGCGTAGGTTCGATAACCGGTGGACCATTAGGGTTACAGAATGGGTGCCAAGAGAAAGGAATCGCGGTCGAGGACGACAAAGGACTAGGTGGGATGATGAAATTACGAAACTCGCAAGCGCTAGCTAGAATCGCTTGGTCCAAGACAGAGGCAACTGGAGATCGCAGGGAGAGGCTTTCGTCCTGCAGTGGACATAAAATAGGCTGATGATGATGATGATGATAGTGATGATTATGACGACAATGATGACGATGATGAGTAGAAGACTAG
The DNA here is from genome assembly GCF_050947875.1 of Dermacentor variabilis. NCBI lineage: Eukaryota > Metazoa > Arthropoda > Arachnida > Ixodida > Ixodidae > Dermacentor > Dermacentor variabilis. The sequence goes on along the minus strand of NC_134572.1, from coordinate 9,761,045 downwards.
CGAAAGTCGGGACGCTTGGCTCTGCCGACTGGGTCAAGTCGGGACACAGCACACGGACTCGAACTTCGGGGCTGTCCCGGTAAAATCGGGACGATTGGCAACCCTGATGATAACATTGTCGTAAAGGAGGCATCGTGCGCTCGGAAAAAGTTACGGCGCCAGCTTTCTCTGCCTACTTACCCCGGCTTGTCGTGGCGGCCCGGCTGCTGGGTGCTGTTGGGTCGGTCGGTACCTCAGCGGTTGTATTTGTGAATGTGTATGTACAAAGGTTATACGTGTGCGGAATGAAAGTACCAGCGAAGGGGCTGATATAACCCTTGTACGCTGACCAAGTGTGCGCACTTCTGTTCTAAGCAAAGAACACCAACGTAAACAAGCAAGAAGAACAACAGGATAATAATAACGTCTTGCGTAAAACCTGGACATGTAATATCTGCTCACAGGCATCGATAAAGCGCAACGATTTGCTAAATAGAATGATGAAAAACATTTAACACGTTGTTTTATTTCTTTTTATTAAGTCATTCGGAATGTGGGGGCGTGCCCGATCTTGACCGATCTTCTTGAACGGGTGCACCCGCTGTGAGAGAACAGGATCCCTACGCTTCTGTGGCTGTCGTCACTGTTCTTCCCTCACCAAACATCCCTGCGTATGCGTCCCAAACTGTAGATGCGGTTGATTTGGAGTTCGTATTTCTGTATAGCTTATGAACGATGCAGTGCGTAAACATGAAAACTGCATGCCAATAAATTGTTGTTACCTTTCTACTGGATTAACCAACATTCCCTGAGATTACACATTGCATAGCATTAAAGTAAACAAAATAGTACGCATCGCATCTTTTGAGCTGATGTATGGCACTTTCACATCGCTGTTTCCCCCCCCCCCCCCTTATGTAATGTCCCCGAAGGGACCCTTAAGGGTATAATAAATGATGATGATGATGATGATGATCGCCGTTAGTTGCAAAGCCTTCAATTTACCGTTTCAGTAAAGCCTCGCTCCACTTAGATTCCAACATGTGTGTTGGATCTGCATTATTCTTTTTTTCGCAGAGAAATGCACAAGTCGCATTATTATGGATGGATGCAATATGTATGCGATATGATTGCAACAGCAATGTTGTGCAGACGCATAATAAGATTCAATGCATGTATCTGAGAGTGCGTGTGATGCTTAATCTGCACGTTGCGGAATGTGTCGTACGAATACAGCACTCTAATAAAAATAAAGCTATTAATATTGGGTACTAAACATTGGGTATTACGGCCTAATTGTCGCAGTATGCATAGAGCCTAGAGCTCTGAACATTCTCAATTGAGTGGTGACTGTTGTTCAGCGCTTAGTACACAAACGATTTTATTATTTTACGTTTTCTAAAACAAATGCCAAGCCATCTTCACTCCGAGCTCAAAACACGCGCGATCCTAAAGGGCGTTTTACGTTGCCGCTGGCCCTACAGCAGCGGCTATTGGCCTCGAGCTCCACCACTGGAAAAGCTGGCGCCACCGTCGGCGTGACGTGCTAGGAGGGATCACGTGGACATAGCGGCCGCGTCGGCTGCTTCGGGCGCGCCGAAGCGAGCTGAAAACGAGAGTTTAAATTCCCTCGTACGCTGCGGTCCTCATTTAGTGGCGAGATTTTCCCGCTTCGAGTGTCTCCTTTACAACGCTTGAAAGCACTACAATAGGTAGTGGCTGCCTTTGAAGGCGCACAACATGGTAGGCTACTGCTCGGTGCCACAATGCCGGACGCACGCAACGGAGCACGGTGTCAGCCTTATTCACACGTAGCCGCAGGACAATAAGCTGTGTGAAGCTTGGCTCGCGAAACATAAAACCGGCAAACAGTCATCGGCTACAACTCGGGTATGCAGCAAGCACAGACGCGAGGAAGATTTCTGCTACGGCGCCCGGTCTGCGATGTTCTGAAAATGTGCACTGAGACGCTCGCCCGAGTCCGCTGCCCGACTAATGTCATGACGGTTTGGTCTATGAACTTGTCGATGCTATAGAAACTGGCAAGTTCAGTGGAGTGGAAAGGCAGCGGTAAGAAGCACATTTAAAAAAAGCATGGCATATGGTCATGTTTGTGTTATGAATTAATACACTGGATTACAAAAAAAAAAGCAGCGGGGAATTGCACGCTGAGAACACCGATAAACATACAGTGCGACGCAACTCGAGAAGTAGTATTGAAAGGTCAAAGAATTTAGAAGAAATAAAAGATTGAATCGTCGCGACGGCACATCACAGTCCCCGTAGGCGTCGAAGTCTCTACAATGAAATTATTTTTTAACAGCTCTGATAGCGCCCACGCAACAATAGTTGCTTGTATACTGTCAAATGCTCATATTCTGCGGCCTAAAGTTCATGGCGCGGTGCGAGAACGTGCGCGCGGAGAAAGCGAAACAGTGCGCGGACAAGCATGCAGACGCGCAGTCGGTCGCTGCGAATCTGCGCGATCGCTGCATTGAAGCTTCATTCTATTACGATCAATTTAGTGATACAAACACTATAAAAACATATTTCAGATAGTTTGCTCTCAGCGTTTACCTACCTTTCACGCAAGAAGCCGGTTCGGGAGACTCCATCGCGGCGACCGCGCGCAGTGGCGTTCACTGTACGTATACGGTAAAGAGATAGCGTCTATAAACGATTGTGTGCTTTCAGTTTGCCCAAGATTATTGTTTAGAAAGTATGAAACTTCTCTAGTTTCGAAAGTACTGACAGAAATGTCCAGGAGAGCTCGCGCGTGGTGTTTTCAGTGAGCGCTGACAGCAAAACCTATGAGGAGCGCGTCACGTGATCCCTCATAATACGCCAGCGAGGCGCTTCCGATAGATGGCGACTCCGTAACTCCTCGCCGCCAATACAAGCTGCGCTATGCGCACCAGAGGATTGTTGTTGCAACGCACGCCATCTTTACAGAGTATTTCACAACAATTACGCTGTACCTGCTCCAAGCTTTTACGGCGAATGGCGGTAGAAAGTCACTGGAACGGATGTCGTTTACTTTCGTCAAGAACTTGTAATTTTGTTGCCGGTTGCAAGAAAGTATCTTTGTAATAGTCGCTCAACGCTACAAAAAATGGCGAAACAGAAACCAGAACTACGAATTATGCTGACAAACATTTCCGTTCGTTTGCGTAAACTTATGCTAAGATTTCTGTAGAGTTATTTAATCAACTCACCCTTGTTGGCCACCAAACCTTATTCCGAAACCACATTTTCTGCGCGCCCACTCCAATCGCGTGCCCATGCGTTGCGACGTACGGACACCGCGTGGCGACATGGGCTGCTCGCTCTTCGCATCACATTCCAAGCAGTAGAGGCTTGGAAGTAGAGGTTCAACAGCTGAACACCCACTCGTGACTTGGTCTGCCATTTGGTATTTTTTGCACTTCCTTGCGTCGCATGAGGTTGGGCGTTGAATACGCAAAGGCTTTCTTGACCGCAAATGAAGGCAGCCTCTCGTACAATTTACCCTTGCGATAAGACTGTGCATCATATTCTTAACACCTAATGTTCAATTAAGCACCTCAGGCGCTCTTGTCGTGCTACTCAATGCCAAGTGGACGGCCTACTGGTCCTAGAATAAACAATGTTGGGACCTTGGCTTCACGCGTCATGCATAAAGTTACGCAGGCGCTCCTACCTGTCTTTAAAGGCAAATTCTTCGTTTGAATGCCGCTGAATGAGCGATGAACGCTGTTGTGTGGGTATGCGCGCGCGTATATGCTGTCACTTCCCTCTCTCGCTTTCCTTATTTCACATTTTACAGTAAAGGCTTGCCAATCGGTAGCACACACGGACAATGTGCCCGGACATTGTCCTTCTATTTAAGGTGGCAACACAGTGCTCAGAGCACCGTGTGGGGCCGGAAATGAGAGGAAAGCAGCTTAGAGATCGTCACTCATTTCCTTCAGGCGTAGAGTTTGCAAAGCTGTTCGTTCGTAAGTGATCGGCGATTGGCCAGCCGGCTTCGCTAATAGTATGTCCAGCATCATAATTGGCTGATATTTCGCCTTACAGCGAAAGAGCTTTTGTGCAGCGAAAGAGCTTTTGTGAATGCGGACCCAGATCCGTACAAAATTTGTCTAAGAAATAACAGTTACATAGCAAGATTTAGAGACATTAGATGATTATAAAACGTGAAGCAGCTGTACTGAAATGCGCTTACTTTATGACGGAAGAAATCTGCGCGGGAAAGCTTTGCAAATAACTCTCACACAACGGAACCAAAGCTAGTAAATAAACAAGGAAACATCACAGGCACTTACGTATGGCCTGCATATCTCACCTCACGTCCCTTTGCTGCCGCAGGTTAAGTTTAAAAGCATCTTCGCGTAAATTTCTTTGGCAGCGCTTAGCAGCGAAACGCTGGGCGGCCCCCACCAGATGGCACCACGTCCCCCCCCCCCCCCCCCCCCACTTTAAAAGAGCAAAGCAGGCGCTCGGACTTTGCAGCGTAGCCTCCTCAGTGCAAAAGCATCGGGCAGCGAAAAGGGTCACGTTCTTGCTTCTCCGCACTTTTCTCCGGGCGAGCGTCGTAAGTCATTAGCCAGTTGCCGTCTTCGTGAACGCACGACTCCTCGCCGTTCGCGCAGAGCCAGAACGCACAGCGGGGGATGGCGAAGTGGCTTGGCAAAAGAAGCGGGCGTACTCGCTGGAAAAACAACGCAGCAATCAGGGCTCCGAGCAGCAAGCAACGCCCTGGCTTTTCATTTGGAGGTGAGGCGCGCAAGCGGGCTCTTAGGCTTAATCGCGTCGACGTGCGCGGTGTGCTTGCACCGCCTAAGAGGGAAGGGGCACGCCCGGAGTCGAAGCTGCCACTGGGCGCACTTTTCAAGCCGGTGCGAGACGACGGCCGGGTGTGCGAAGAAACGGCGCTGCTCTTCACGCCGGCGCTACGTGAGCCGCAAGCGGACCAGGACGGTCGGCGCACTTGCGTGCAGCACCCAGTTCCGCGCTGGGCACTAGTGGTGAGCTGCCAATGTTTGGCAGAAACGGGATTTCACACGAGCCGAAATCTGCAGCGATATTTCAGTGATACCTATTGAAACCTGATATACATTAGTGAAAAGCACACCGCAAATATGCAAGCAAGAGTTATGCGCCTGTCTCTCGAATGAACAAAGCACGTCAAACCACATGCTCTGTTCTGTTTTAGGTCAACTTTTGCCGTTAGAGTTTGACATTAATACTACACCATGGCAAAGCCCTTCAACGCACACACAGTGAACAATTCTCAGTTGCCCGTGGAACGCCAATTCAGCATTCTATTTATTGTCACTACAATCTGATGCCGCACAGTTTATCAAAAAGAATTTAGAAAACCACCTACCGCGCACGTCGCGAAAACGCAGCTGGTTGAGGCCATTGGTGGCGAAATCACACGACGTGTCTTCTCTGATGTCACTTCTGGTGATTCGCTGTTATGAATGAACCGGGAGAGGGTGGTCCGAGTCTTCCTTCTGTTTATATATATATATATATATATATATATATATATATATATATATATATATATATATATATATATATATATATATATATATATATATATATATATATATATATATATATATATATATATAAACAGAAGGAAGACTCGGACCACCCTCTCCCGGTTCATTCATAACAGCGAATCACCAGAAGTGAGTCTTCCTTCTGTTTATATATATATATATATATATATATATATATATATATATATATATATATATATATATATATATATATATATATATTAACTCAAATTTAAGCTAAATGAAATTCTAAATGCAGAATTCTTCTCAACAGCATGCCATTTGAGGCATGCAGACTTTTCGCGGAAGCTCGATGGTCGGCACCATGTTTCCGGCCGGGCTCTGGAGGAGCGCATTGGCTAGATTGAGCGGAATGCACGCACGAGATAGCCACGCTTGCTTGCTCCTTAAATCATGGCGCCTAGCCATTAAGGGGCCAAGAAGCTGGCGGCTAACCGTAAGAGGAGAGAAAAATACTTGGTAGAAAAGTAAAGCTAGCAGTCACAATCTTCATTTTAATTGCGTGACCTAATACATCAAACACTTGGGAGAATGATTATCGTGTACCAGCAAAAGCGTTTAGCAAAAGCAAAAGCAAAAGCAAAAGCAAAAGCGTGCAGAAGCAAGCACAACGGGATGTCACATTCTCACGAACTGTTTCATACTGGAACAACGTGGCGCACATTACGTGGTTATAAGGGCACACTTACACCCAGGGCACCACGGGCGTTGCATGGAAAGTGGCTGGGCCCATAAAAGTGTAGTGAGGAAGCGAGTTTTGAAATTCTTGTACAAATGTTCTTGCAACTCTGTGTAATGTCCACCGTCGCGTCAACTTTTGATTTGCAGAACACGTGGGCGATTGAGATCGCTTGGGCGGATGGTTTCGATAAAACTCCAGAACACACATCAAGCAACTAACTGTTTACAGACGGAGTTAATACTTGATCTGTCCACGAATTAGATACGCGGTTATCAGGCGGACCAAACTGACGTTATTCCTTTTTATTTTAAAGCTACATTTTAGTCAATGAACTCATTGAGCTTGCGTAGAGCATATTTTCTCACACCAGAATAGTTACAGACGGATCAATACATTGCGCTTGGTGCCCTAAAAGCTCAGGGGCGCGCCGGCTGAGCACTGCACGCAACTGCTGGTGCGCACAGCGTGCGCGGAGGCGTTCCGGGCGCGTCAGCACTGTCGCCGAAGGTGGCGACAAGGAGAATTACCCCACGTGGTGACGAGGCGATCCCGAGGGGTGCCCTGATGTTCCCTCTCCTTGTTCCAAATGTAGCTCTTAATTTTTTATCATCACCCCGTTTATTTATTTGCTCTGGCTTCTGTTCTTTTTTCGACTGTGGCATGACATTCGCGCGAGTTTTGCGACACAGCCGGGGCCTCAGCTGTGTCAACCGGGGCTAGGACCCGGAAAGAAAAAGAAACAGATGACCAGTCATGAAGACGGTACCGCTAGAGCCGTAGCTGCTGTTGCCGCTCCTGCTGCTTCTTTATTGTGACTCGATAAAAGCGTGCACAGTTGCACACGCTTGAGGCAGCAACAGCGAATCAGAGGCGAAACAGGAAATCTGCTCGCAACGAAGAACGATATGCGATTTGCTCTCGCTTTGGTTTACACGTGATCTGTTATCATACATATTAGTCAGGGCCAACCACAAATTGTTTTAACGTGCAAGTAGCTTAGGACTATCAGCCGCTTGTTCGACGGTGCTGCCGACTCGCCTTTTTCCTACGCTGCACGCTTCTCATGGGCAGTTTTGTATTGCAGTAGAAATGTCGCGCAGGTCCAACGAGATCTCGCGAGCTGTCTTTTTGTTTATTTAGTTTTTTAGGGGAAGGGGACCTAAAGAACCAACTGGCTGCCAGCCTCCTTCAATTGCTACAGCTTCAGTCCGCTCGGTATGGCGTTAGCAGGTGCGCTCAAACGCGAAGTCGGCTGTGAACGGACCTCCCTTACCCCCGCATGCTCATTGGAGAAAGCTTGATATATTTAATTTTTGTTTAATAGACGAGTGCGATATAGGTCTAGTTGTCTGAGTAATATGCCAAAGAAATCAGCGCATCAACAGGACCATACGGCGCGTGTGTCGTTTTGTCTCTGAGTGGTTCTGTTGCTGGAAACATTTCTTTGTTACATTTCTGGTGCAACTCAGTAGCTGCAATAGTATTTGACCAAGTTCAACGACAATTAAAATGTGCACGCACGCACGCACACACACGCACGCACACACACACACACACACACACACACACACACACACACACACACACACACACACACACACACACACACACATATATATATATATATATATATATATATATATATATATATATATATATATATATATATATATATATATATATATATATGCACACACGCAAGCGCACAAAAACGAGCACGTGCACACACGTGCAGTCAAGCCCAAATGAACGCACCGGTGCGCAATTAGTTTTGAGACCTCGCGCTTAGGAGCGAGGTCGGAAATTTCATTTTCACACTCATTTAGTCTTCGCTTACAGAGCGAAGTTTTCTTCGGAGGAAGTAAGGGGACTCGCAGGTTCCATACGCAATGACAGTTCTTCTTATGGAACAGGATTTCTCCAGCTTGCTCAAGAAAGTTTATGCGAAGATTAGGCAGATGAATAAATGTTTTGAACACTACATAGCAGAACGCCCAAAACCCGGGAGGGTGCAGTCCTATAGACAGGTTCAGCGAGCTCCTTAGCACTACTGGCGAGAATTTGGCGTAAGGGAAGATAACTAAATACTTGGAAAGACACGTGTTAATCTCATATACTTGTGTGTGCTGTAGTTTTCTGGGATAGCAATGACTTCGGCAAGTTAAATGCTTCAATACACTTAAGCTCCCTATTTATTGAAAAACAATGCCTACATGTAGACACTCCAGACGTCCACAGAGAAGATGAATTCGACGGCTTCACCATCTCCGACGGCCCCTCATCTTTATTCTATCGCTAAATCTGTGTAATTTAGGCTTTACAGGAGCGAACTCATTAAGGGCCTCCGACAAGATATATTGGAATTGGGTGATGCAAGCATGCCAGACTTTGGAGCTTGTGCGTAATTAATGCGGATTCAAGTTTGGCTCTCGTTCGCGCTTTAAAAACATAATAATAAAGGAGGAATCACCTGCTCTCTGTCATAAAGAAAGCGAGAGACAGGCCTTTGTGACGACCCAAACTGACAAAGGCGCGGCGAGTATTGTTATCAAAATAACTCATCCACCCTTATTCATCAACTCTGTCTGTAAGTGGAAAAAATACACGGAGGGTAGGACGGCGGCTCGTCGTGCTTGCATATGAAAGGAACGAAAGCTGCAGTGGCGTAATGGAAACAACTTGTAAGCAGGATATGAGAGGGCGAGAGCCATTGAAATCCAGAGATAAGAAATTACCTTTTCCCCTTTGAAATGCAAATTGACAGACCACTCAAAAGAGAGCGATTCTTTTATCCAAAGTTTGCGCCTAGCTCTACTCTGCTTCCAGCCTGCTTCCACTCGTGGCTGCTCGTCGCTGGACCTCGAGTGGTGCCCGCCGGCTCCGGCAAACACGCGCAGCGCCGCCACCGGCAAAGCCACTCGCGACAAGTTCAGCGGCGCGATGTGCGAGATGCAAGTCGTGCGCTGGAAACTATGCCAGCCAGCTTTTTGGCCGCGTTGCTACTCTTCGGAAAGGAGAATCATAAGCGAGGACCTAAAGCCGCTGCTCACAGAGGGTTCAACGCCGGCACGTTTCAAAGTGGATTAGGAGACGCTCTCAAGATGTTTTCAATGCGGCAGTTGAAAATCGGGGGGACAACGTTGACGACGCTGGGATCCTCTTTCCGTAACGTTGACTAATAGTTGTACGGCTAGAAAATTTGAAGAGATGCTGCTAAAGCCGGAAGCAATGGACACACGGCTGCTGTCTTTGTCCGCTGAGTGAATGTTTCTGCCTCCAACGGCAGCTCCTATCAAAACACAGCTGTGGGCATGTTAAACACAACTGGTAAAACATGTCTGAATATCGTGTCATTAGTTATTTTTCCAACATTACTAGGATAAAAAATTTTCCGACTGCCCGCATGACTTAGTGAAGGGATGTCATTGGGCGATCTGTCTCATGGCCTTGTCTTGCGTCCTCAGGAAGCGCTCAGTGTGATATCACGGCCATTGATAAATAGCATGCAGATAGCCACTCAGGAAATACTGGAGCGTAATTTATCAGGTGGAAAATTCAAGTGGCTGGAAAAAATTATCTTTCCTCCATTATTTATATGACCAGGTTTGTTTTATTTATTTTCTTGTGCGAATCATGGTCCATTCGAAAGCTTGGTGCGCTTGCAATTCTCGTATACGTACGACCCTGCCACCAAGGTATTGCCCTAAAAGAGGTAAAACTATCACTTTGAAAAAGCTTTATTACTTAACTGGAGCAAAATAGAAGATCACTATTAAGGCGCCTGAGGCTTATTGACAGCTCACTACTCTAGCGAGTGCGTTTTACAATAAAAACTGAAATTAAACAGCATGAAGGAAGTTAGGAGAACTGTCCCTGCATGCTAGCGTCTGTGACAGTAACGATGAGTTAGCAGCGATTTGAACTGAAAAATCGAAAGAAAAGAAATCGGGGAGCTAAGCTTAGGTTTTGCTACAACTAGAGAGCCCTCACAAAGCGATTATAATGTGAAAGAAAACTACAGCGTAAGTTCGTCCACCCGTCCGAACTTCAATAGCATTGCTTTTTCTGCCACAGCTAATCACTTCATACCTCAACCTTCCTGTGAACCTCTACTTTGTTTTGGATCCCAAGTAAACAACTTAGTCTCCCATTTTGGATTGTACTGAAAGCTAAATTACTTAACATAGCGAAACAAAGAAACAAGTAAGCTTGTCAGCAGTAATCACACTCTGCGCTCGCGTTTCTATGGACAAGGTAATCGAACAATTTATATCGTGGAAAGTTGCAATGCTCTAAGCCTTTCTAGCTGCCTCGCTTTAAATGAAAAACGCTAGAACATGCGGTCTCCCGAACTGCGGCAACGTGAAGCAATATTACGTCAGAGAGCCTAAACAACGCATACACCTAATAACCGACGGTTGCATTTTTCATGACCGGGCTCTTAGAATGCCATGCCACCCGAGGAGAATATTTCGCTCAGCAGTCATCGCACGGGAGTGGACGTATCCCCTCTCCATTTCGCGCCACAGAGTCTGCCAGGACGGCATACGCTATAAAAATGAAACTCCGGCGGTCTGCACAACTACTCTCCGCGAGCACAAACAAACAATTATTTTACGGGGCAGCCTAGCTTCCTGCACCGCCCTGTTGACACAGGCACGCAACCCTGGCTGGCGACTTTTGCGACTCGTGAGCCAAGACTCCGGTGTGCGGCCGGGGGTTCCTCGACAGCGTGCATGAATCAAATTCCGGCCAGAAATGGGAAAGTGGCGCGAGGGTACGACGAGGCACAGCCGAGCGCGCGCTGCCGGCGGCAAGGAAGGACCTCTGCAAACTTTCACCGCGCCAGTCGCCCGAACGATGATGGCGGCAGCCGCGGGCGACGCAAGACGAATGCCTCGGGACGAACGGAGCCAGCGCGGCACGCTGCTATATGCGCGCTCACTGGGCGGCTCCCTTGATTACGGCCACAGTAAATCAGGCCCGCGGGCTAGACAGCCTGCCGACCTCGTGGCGCAAGAGCGCGTGGCTCCATCTTCCTTCACTCACGGCGAAGCAACGAAAGAGCGCCATCACGGTGCCCGCAAGAACGCTATCGCTCTTCGGGATTCGCCGGGGGCTGTTCATTGGGCGATATGTACCGTCGACATAAGCTGGAACTCCAACCACTAAAAATGAACCAGAATGCATTTGCTTCTTCTTCCCTTTCCTCTGTGCTTGTGTGTGACACTACCGTATTTCGAGCTCAAAAAACACTGGGCTCGGACTATTTACCTCGTTCAGCAACTGCCTTTACGTAGGAGCACCCCATGTCGCACCCTCTAGCAATCAGAGCTAAATGGCGCTCTTAGCAATGTCAGCAAGCGGTACGACGGTTCACGGATGACTTCGATACACGGAGGCTCTAAGAGAACCGTATCCGAATTAGCGAGACAGTCTACTCGCTATAGAGTTTCCGAAAAACTGACACCGCCCCATTCGAGATTGTGTACGTAAGTCACCAAATATGGCCGGCAAATGACGATGAATTCGTAAAAAAACAAAAATATTTGTGTACTCGGTTCCGCCTCTCAATTTTCACGCACCGTGTACCGAGGATCCTGGCGCCGGTTTCCCCTAATAGCCTGAAATTATGTTCTAGCTCCCTAGTCTGACTTCAACGGTCTTGTGGGAGTACACGGGATTTGTGCAGCCTAACGCCGGATATCACGTTACTGTGCCAGGTTGCTTGAATATCAGCGTCCAATTGCAATGGAAGATCCACAGCACTTCGCAAGTATACTGCGTCAGAGCACCTTCCTGTGCCGGAGTGCAGTCGCTGTAGCTCAGCATTTGGAACACTGATGATTTAGCCAGACTAGGCAGAAATATTCCATGCTCAAAATAATAAGAACGTACCGGAATTTCATCCGCCGCACTGGCGCCCATCGTCAACTTTTTCAAGCAACAGCGTAATAGGATGTACTGCAAACGTAATATTTTTTTTTGTGCGCCACACGAGCACCTAGACGCATTGTGGAGAATTGATTAATCGCGTATGGAAATTTTCAAGTGAAAGCTTTTATGGCCGCGAAATTGCGATTTCAACGTGCCGGTGCTCCGAGGAGGCACATGACGTCACAACGCGCGCCTCGCCGCGGATATTTCTCTCTCTCTCGCTCCCTAGCCACTACTGCGCATGCGCCACTAGTAGCACCGAGCCACAGGTGTTCCGCCGCTGCGCAGGGCCGCACTTTTCCGCCACCGCCGTTTGGTATGACGCGACACCGAATTCCCCGTCGTTGCACTCGCCTCCCCTCGCTTCGCCAGCTGCGTCGCATGCCTGATAACATGACGGAGGATTGAAAAGGAGAGCTCGCGTGCGCTGCAACCCGCGGTGGGAAACTCCCCGGCTTCGGTGGTAGAGGTAATTGGCGCCATCTATGAAGAGGGCGAAGCCGAAAATCCGTTTTACTTGCATGGCCTCGTAGATCGTCGCGCACGCGCATCGATCCAGGTGGCCGAGCCCTCCCCTCCCCCAACTCCTCTTCTCTCGCCCTCCCTCGTAACTCCCTCGCAACTTCCTCAACTTCGACTGTCACCGCGCCAGCTTAGCCCGCTGCATGACGTTTCATGTTTCGTTAGCTGCTGTTATCGGGAAGCGTGCGCTGCTGTGCGTTGAACGGCGTGGGTAGTTTCGAAGTTTCGTGGTCCTCGGTAGCTGTCTGCTTGTGCTCCGCGATGTTTCACCCGTTTCACGACTCGTACCGCTCGTGCATCGTGCAGTGGTGCACGAATCCCTCAAAAACAAGCCCTGCAAGGTTGTTCCGGGTGCCTAAAGACAACAGGTGAGCGCGCAGACTCAAGGACATCAGAAGGAGCATGTATACGAACACAGCCCTGTCCATGCGTGTGCTCCATGAGCCTCCGGACGTCGTTGCACCTTAACTGTGCTGCACTTCCCTCTTGCCGGTAAAGAAAGCTGACAAATAGATGTTCCTCCTCATTGTCACCTGGTCTATGACTTGTGTTTTTTGTGCCAAGTTTCATTTTGTCTCTTAAGTAACTTGCCCAGCTTTCCATTCCGCCCTCAGTGCTTTGTGCTTAGTACTTTGTGTTGTGTTTAGTACTCTTGTATATGTCATGCACATTTTGCTCATTTTTTGAGCGTGTATCACCCCACGTTATCAGAAAAATGTTTGTTTTAGGAAACGAAGTCAATAAAGCCAGACCAAAGATCTGTTGTGTTGGAAGTGGAATTTTTTTATGCGCCGGCACATGCTGGTATAGTATAAGTATGGACAAGACTGCATGCGTGCCAACGCATAGCACACGGCGCACCACGCGCTAGCTCATAAGCAATGCCAATGCGCGGCGTCGCGCGCATTGCTAGCGAGCTGGCGCGTGGTGCGCCGTTGCACGCGCGCGCACGGTTGCAGTTCCTGTTGCCATGACAACGTAAACAATCGTGTGCGCCGCCATTTTGCTTCTGCGTCGCCCTACTATTAGGGCCGCAACTGAAGGGGACCTTGGCGCTAGCGTCGAAAGAGCGCCTGCTCGAAAACAGCCAATGGCAGCCATGCGGAGATTCACCCCTGTGCCGCAACGGCCGCTACCACAGTTGAGGCGGCAGTATGTACGGCGACAATTCTGATAAGCAGGAGGAGGCCCGGAATCGAAATCGGAACGAAATGAAGAGGAAACGAATCGCCGAGGAAATAGACGAACAGCTCCCCGAACGACTGGCTAAACGCCGCAACATAGCTAGACAACCAGACTAACCTGGACTTGCAATCAAGATTAACCAAGGCTAAGCATGCTATGCCTTAGCTTTCGCTACGCATATCCTGACATAGCCGAGCTAAGCCACTGCTAATATTTATGATTTGGTTTGTTTTGGTTAACGCGGGGTTGTTCGCTCGGGAGTCTGTTTACGCTTACGTGGTTCGAATTATTCAAGCCACCACTGAGGCGAATCTCCAGTGGGGAAAAGAAACAACGAAGCCGATTGTTAACGAAACTTGAACATATTAAAACAAACCATCACACATACAAACCCACTAATCAATATGCCAGGACTATTAGAAACGTTGATGCAGCTCTAGATGTTCTCACACGAGTAAACAATTATACAAACGAGTAATGTTCGTGACCAGTCCCAATTACTTGACATGCGTCGGCGCAGCTGCAGGGCGTCGGTCGTGTGAGGATGAGTCGCTTCTTAATTGGTTGTTGAGGATCATTCGTAGCTCGGCCAAGGCGTCGCAGGAAGGGAGAGTGAAATTCTTGCCTTCAGCCCCATGTCGCCAGGACCAGCGAAGACCACAAGCTGGAGGTAGGGCGGAGGCCGGATCGTGCATCGCTGCAGTCTTGAAGATCGGACGCGCAGCCCGACAGCCTCGCTTCTTCCACTTCCCCAAGAAGGTGTAGATGTGGAGCGTAGATGTTAGTGGGCCATACCCACTTTGGGAGGTTGGCCAAGAATCGGGTAGATGTAGATACTTGTGATCTACTGGCGCGTTCTGTGCAGTTCAATATGTTGTTGTTGTTGCCTCAAAACGTGGCTCGTACCCACGAGGGGGGTCGGCCACGCAGGATCGATTGAAACGTACGCCCAACAAACCAAAACGGGTAAAAACGAACATTCAAAATCAATTATTTGGCAACTAACTGATAAACAGTGTTTGAGAGGGCCTATAAACTAAATAAATAAAAATACTTAACTAACATACAAAAAAAAGAGTAATGACCCATGGTCGGTAATCTTCAGCGTAATCTTCCGAATGCTTCAATGAACTTGTGCGGAGCAGTTATCATAGAACCATGACTTGTGCCTAATTGAGAGGCACCAAAAGACAAAATGTTTGGTGTTGTAAGTGCTAAGCCCAGTTTGCTAGTTGGAAATATCAGGAACATTCTGCGGAGGGAGGAGAACCGGTAGCAAGAAAGAAAGAAAGAAAGAAAGAGAGAAAGAAAGAGAGAAAGAAAGAAAGGGTCCCTGGTTCCCGGTTCCTTACACAAGGAGCAGAGGTCAGTGCTAAACCCAGCTTTTATTTGATTACGCGCCTCAGGACCTGCTAAATATAATAAATTTCTCTCTCAAGAATTCATGTGTTCCAAGAGACGGGAGAGTAGCTAAAATTATTCCACTATTACAGAAAAAGTCATCTGGACTTGACTTAGAAAACATAAGACCAATTTCTCTTACTTCCAATGTCCTCAAATTAATAGAAAGGGTTCTTCACGGCCGTATAATAAATTTTATGCTGGATGATACTCTTCTCAGTCCTTGTCAGATTAGATTTTGTCCCGGCCACTCCATACGGTGCGCACATGTATATTTAGAGAGCCGCATTAAACTTGCTCGCCCAAACGAGAGTACGCATCTTTGGTGACGCTAGATGTATCAAAGGCATACGACTCTGTAGAACATTGTATTCTATTCGATAAACTTCAGTCTACGAATTTCGAGAAATATATAACCACTTCGATCTATGCAGTTATAAGGGATATAGAGTTTTATTGTTACCAACACGCTATTTCGACGACTAAACACAAGCCGACAAAAGGTGTACCACAGGGTTCCGTTCTTTCCCCTATATTATTTAACATTTTGCTAAGCACAATTCCTTTGTATTCGGAAGTACATGTTTATGTTTATGCGGTCGATATCGCATTTCTTACACCCGCAAATAATATACATTCACTACAACAGTCGTTGCATAATTACTTAGGAATGCTGGAGACATGGATAGAGGGTTTATGTATGTCATTAAATATTAGCAAATGTACGGTCTTATTATTACCATTAACTGCACAGGTACATATATCTTTACAATACCGGCAGGAAATTATTCCTCAAGTTGACGAGGTCAAGTACCTTGGTGGTATTTACGATGGCAAACTCACCTGGCGCCGTCACATTTAACGTATTAAAACAAAGGTAGAATGCGCCGTAGCTATGCTGCACCGGCTCAGCCACCGCCACTCTGGACTAGGCAGGGATACCTTACTGATGATTTATAAAATGTATGTTCAGCCCATATTAGAATTCGGCTGCGTAATATTTTCCGGTGGCCCCGCCTACAAAATTAAACCTTCATACTTTTAGAAAGAGAAGCTCTACAGTCATGTCTCGTGTTACCTAGATTTGTTGCCAACGCTGTTCTATATCAGGAAGCTCATATACCCACCCTAGATTGCATATCCCGCATGCTTACGGTTCAGACAATTTTAAACTTTATGACTTTTTAAAAATACGTACGCAATATGCATTTATCGCTGAACCGTCTGAGTTTTTTTCAAGTATCCTGGTCGATATTCCACAGTCCTCAAATAATATTTGTGCAAGCACAGTTACGAAAATTGGATGTCTCCATATGCCAAGTTTGCCATTCAAATGATGCCTTACCAGACCTCAAAACTGAGTTCGAGGACATATTCCCAAATCGTGCTAAACAATTACCAAGGCGAGATTTAATAAATATCTTACACGGCCACCTACACCAGCTAACCACTGACAATGTAATAGCTACTGACGCTTCTGTGTGAAATGAGAAGGCAGGAGTGGGGATCTTCTCTGAATCTCTTCAATGGTCTTACTCCCTTCGCCTTCCCGACTTCACACCTATATTTCAAGCAGAATTATTAGCGATTATATTAGCATTACGAAAACTCCCCCAAGATGACCTGTTAGCTGTCATTGTGACCGACTCGCTATCTGTATGTACAGCACTAACTGCATGTTTAAATTCAAGCATTCAGAGCACATTTCGTTCGATGGTACCTCCGTACTTAAGGAAAGTGTGTTTGCTTTGGGTATCGGGAAATCATGGGTTGCACTTAAATGAAATGGCTGATTCACTCGCACGAGCATCCCTCAACGGCCCTATCCTATCTGTTTTGCCGACATCAGCTTATGTCACCACGGCTAGGTACAGAAATTTCGCTATATCTCAAAACTCAGCAATATCCATGCTAACACCATCTTCTACCATCTTGAATTCTACCATCTTGGCTTCCCATGTAATAATAATTGGTGTCCTTCAAGGTAATTGGCAGTTTCCTTTACAAACTTGAGGTGCCGTATACCTCCTCTAAATTTTTACTTACACAGGTCTGGTCTCGCAACGTCCCCTTTATGTTCTTTTCGCAGTGCACCTGAAACTATAGAACATAATTTTCGCTCGTGCCGCCGCTTTCTAAGACAAATAAAACTGTTAGAATACTCATTTACCAAACTTGAGCTATCGCTAACCTCGCCAACCAATCTTTCTTTTGGGGCGACCTCACTGGGATCCAGCCACAGGGACGCCTTTCTTGCAGTTTACAATTTTATTAGAGAGACAAAAATAGTACCTTGCTGAATTTCTAAAAAAAATATCAATGATTTCTATTATTTCATTTCTTTACGTTCACTTATTTTACCAAAAATGCTTAACAATCTTTCATTACACTTCTAAATTACAGCTCTATCGTCCCACACTCCACTATTCAAATATAGTTTCGCTTTACTTCTAAGCATGCGGAAAACCGCCTGCTTTTTGGCCAATTCCCCATAGAGGGTACTCGCCACTGTTAAGGATATCAGACAAGACAAGGTCAGTTATGGATGAACCAGACCTATGAAGGTAAAAAATTTAGGCGGGGAACTCTACAGCGGAAGTTTGATAACGCCACCTCGCATTGGCGCGAAAGACATTTGTTTATGTTCCATCGAAATTTTAGGTGTCGAAAATCATTTGCAGAAAGTATGGCTGATTCATTACAGTTCAACTATTAAAGGCGTTTAAGCCTAGCTGTTGTTTTAAAAGCGAAGTCAGGAAAACATTTAAGACCGCATCATTTAGTGATGACGATGCGAACGAGTCAGCTGATTCATTTAAAAAGATTCCACTGTGTCCGGGGAACGAGACAAAGCGGACTTTAGACGAATTGTTTGGGACAAGAGTCGAACATATGCTCAACACGTGTGACGAATTATTAGAAGTTAAATGTGTACAGACCGAAACGTGTCTATAAAAATTATTACTTTAGATTTCTGTGGACCCAATTTTCGAGTAGCCATAATAATTGCCAGAAATTCAGCAAGGAATATTGGAGTGTAATCAACGAGAGGGAGAGCAAAAGACCAGTTAAACTGATTTTAAAAGATGCGAACACTGGTCTTCTCTAAATTTTGTGATGCGTTCTTTGAATTCATCAAGCGAGACTGAAATTGAATAAGATGATCTTGAAGGAGACCTTCAAGTATGCGCGCAGGACGAAGTTCAGTGTGTTTTGGGAAAATGTCATCAAAAATCAGTTTTACCTGAACGAATTAGATTTTGGAGAAATCAGGCTCCGTAGACAAGCCTGAATTATTTTATAAAAGTCCCTAAACAAAAACAACTTGCGCCTGTCGGTAACGCCGCCAACCTGTTCTGAAAAAGGATTCGGGATAATTGATGAAAATCGGTTGCAATTAGGAGAGGAATGAATCGTAAAGCTTCAGGAAGATCGGGACAGTAAGTTGCTTAAATCAGGATTCAAGCCGAATAATTCTAGACTCCAGATAAAACACATTGTTAGCCGCACAATTTGGCAGCCCAAGGCAGAGACGCAGCACTTGTATTTTCAGTGGTACTAAAGGCCTCAGCTTGTATGTAGCACATCCTTAAAAAAGAACACGGCCAAATTCGAGAATGGGGCGGACGTAAAGTTTATAAATCGTCAGCAACGTAGCTCTACGCATCCGTGTGTATTATTACTGAACAGGCGCAACAAAGCCATTGCACGTTCCCATTTTTTAGCATTTGATTCGATTTGTTGCTGCCAGTTTAGCTTACCATCATAAGTTATCCCTAAGTGTTCCAAAGTTGCAATTGCGGTATCGGCTCATTTCGATAATGAAGAGAAATAAAGACGGGATTTGACAATGAAAACACAAGTAACGAGCATTTCTTGACGTTAAGTGAAAAAGACAGTCCGTCCAGCCAGGACTCGAGTTCAGACAGATATGTTTGCAAAATCTGGTATAACATATTGGTATCCCGAGATGTGGAGAAAAACGCAACGTCAGCAGCATAGTGATCGAGTTGCACGTCGTGATGAACTGGGACAAAAGATAACAAAATATTAAACAAAAGTGGTGAAAGACCTGATCGCTCTGATACGCCGCCCGTCTGTTTATATGTGCCCGATGTCACCCCATCTTTGAAGGAAAAGAATTCTTTATAGTGTAGCAGAATGGACAACTGGACTAGTTGGTTTACTTGCATCTTGAAATCGTAAAATCCTCGTCCTGTCTTCTCTCTTCGTTCACGACGTCTTTGTGCGCTGTTACAATTTCAAGATGAAAGAATTCTCAATCCAAAAAGACCTCTTGTATCCAGACCAGTAAATAGTCTGGAACAGCACTGCTTGATAACCTAGAAATTTAAATTCCATCTTCGACACTGTCAAATATCTAAAGTTACCAAAGCTGTACATCTTCTGATAGTCCCGCGAGCCGAATGCGGCTAAGAAAAATAAGAGAAAAAAAGAATAAAAAAGCCTTGCTTTTCTTCCTTCTTTTCTTCTGCTCTACCTTCCAGAACCTGAGCCATGTCAGCCATGAGCCGATGGCCATCTAGCACGGAATCGTCCGCACATGCGTTCTGACGAAAATAAAGTTTTTCCATCCATCCATCCATCCATCCATCCATCCATCCATCCATCCATCCATCCATCCATCCTTCCATCCATCCATCCATCCATCCGTCCGTCCGTCCATCCATGTCTCTCCCTGGCTGGCTGTTGGCCGAGGTGCCGATCCTGCGGGCTCGCGCCGAATCCCACCATTCTTCTCTGAGAGTCACTGGCCTTGCGCCGTACCAGACACGCGCACATTTGTCTTTACACATGACAGGAGCATCCATTATTAGCACAAACGGAAGTCGCAGTTTCACCCGGAACGTGAAGCACTGATAGCGATAGCAATGTATTGGCAAAGTGTGGTAGACAAAGTATGGTTTGTAGTTTTACCGGAAGAAAAGATTTCAATAAACATTCCCTTACTAACTAAATTAACAAGAATGGCGTCACGGGCGCCCAGGTAAGAATGAAGAGACCTCACTCCATGACAAAGAACACTCGCTACCACAACGTTGCGTGATAAAGGCTGGTAAAACGAAGAGAACGGTTCGGGCTGCCTCTCCCTTTCAACACGTCTCCGAAACTTCAGATCACGCAACCTTTCACACTAGGTACGTGGGAAGAGAGCGCGTATGGTACCACCAGCCGCCTCGGCGCGCCCATCCGCCCAGGTGGGGCGCAGCGGCTGAGTATACGCTCACCCGCGCCATGCGCAGCTCCGGCCAGGGATAGAGATGAAGGCGCGCCCCCGCCCCACCTTTTGCTTGCGCTTGATCACGTGATCTCTAACGCGCATGAAATCATGATTCTCCTCTGCTCATTTTCGCCGCTTTCGCTCGCAGCCGCAGCATACCGCGCGTGGGGCACGATCTAGTCGTACTCAGTTTTTACGGAACGTCACGGCGATGCCGACGCCCATGACGACGGCGAAAATTCACGTGGAGGACCCACAAAATCGCTATCGCGATAAAACTCGGATGTGAATCTGATCAACAACTGGTTTTGATCTCACGTTTCTTACTGAAAAGTGGTGACCACACGTCCACTGTGAGGCCCAAGACACTCAGCGCCTTTTTTGGCATGTGAAAGAAATTTTTACAAACACGTTTGCAAAAAGAAGAAAGAAGCACAATCATTCTGGGGTTTCACGTGCCATAACCGCCATCTGATTATGAGGTACGCCGTAGTGGGAGACTCCGGGTTAATTTTGACCACCTGGAGTTCTTTAACGTGCACCCAGTGCACGGTGAACTGGCGTTCTTGATTTTCGCCCCCATCGAAATGGGGCCGCCGCGACCGGGACTCGGTGCCGCGATCTCGTTCTTAGCAACTCAAAGCCACCACGGCGGGTATAAACACGTTTGCAAGCATTAGCTTTGACATCGTTGCCTAAATTGGTTCGTTTATGTACGAATTATCGAAGCCGTTTATCAAATAGTCGTTTCGCTGAGAAGTAGTAACCGCAAGAAATCGCGATGACTATCCTATTTATCGCTGAGCAGAAGTCGCTCAAGGTAGCACGTCGCGCGTACTTTCACCGAATGCGCCGACTTCGGCTGCACTGCGTCGAGAATCGTTCATTGCACACCACTAATTGAAAGTGGAGACGCACACGTATATAGGCCGAAGTGTCGAGAGCGAATGTTTCGGGCGCTGTGCGGCGCACTTGAACAACATTATTTGCAGGCGTGTGCGCACAATAAAGCAAGTGTCCTACTAGTTTTACAACGAAACTGTTAGCCTCTTGGTGGTCGGAAATTTTCAAGTCCGCGTCCGTTAGCACAAATACGGGCCGATCCCGGCGGCTATGCAGGCCAGGAGCAGTGCTTCGCACCCACTTAAAGACAGAGGCTTCGAGCACTCAGCAAAGTGAAGCGAACAGTATTCTTTACAACATACAGAACAGCACAAGTTTCAATGAAGAACAAGCACAAAACAAGCATCGGAACTGTATCACTGATTGATAAGGCGCTCCAGATAACAATGCGAAGTGCGTAGCTCTCCCCGCATATGTTGCTAAAGCTGCCACGGTGACGGCAGCTTGCGACGTGGAGAGTGAAGTCCATAGCCTTTCACACGTAAAAGAACACGTCGAGCAACTAATTTTTGAGTGTTGTTGCAGTATCGCTATGGGCGGCAGCGTGCTGTCAAAATTACTATTACTTCCATTACTACCACTACTCTAAAGCAACAAAGCATTGCATACTCCCCTCAGCAGTTGTACTGGTGGTTGTCAACAGATTCGCTGGACGTCTACTTTCGCAGGGCGGAATGGCAAGTCAATTTTTTTTTCTACATCTGAAATTCTACCCTCTCTCACCAGAGAATGAGTTAGTAGAGGGCAAAACAGCAGGCGTCTAGCAGACGGTAAAACAGACGGCTTCCACGTGCCTGTGTGCACCTGTGTGCTTCGAGAAGCATGCCGTGTCACAGACGGCCTAACAATTTGCAGGTACGTTTGTAGACGCACGAGTGGAAAAACACAAGTCGGCTGAGATGCTCGAGGAACGCGTCTGTGATGGGTTGAGCCAAACCTCGACTACACAGCAGCTAAGTGGAGAACTGAGAAACCGAACCTGCAGCGTTCGCGTCGCACGACGTGTCCCGCAAGAATAAACTGCAATCCTAAAGTGTAGTCCTTGAAGTGTAGATTTCAAGCCAATGCGCCGCCGCCACCGGTTCTTTGCCTTACGCCGGCCTGGGCTTAGTCTCCTGCGCCACGTGCTCTCCATTTCTTCTTCAGGGACCGTTGTGGCCATCGTCTCTGGAAGAACCCGAGGGACAGCGCGCGCGCCTACCCAAGCAGAGGTGTTCTCGAAAAGAGTCTATCTTGGGCACTTCTGCCTTCTTTACACTTTGCTTGTCACACTGCTAAATTACGTATTACTATTTTACTAGCATGTATATTATCTTACAGCGAAGCTGTTTATGGCTAGACTGCCTTGCATTTTTTTTCTGCGTCAACAAAAACTCTCATCATCAGCAAATGGCTCATCCCTATCGTTATGCAGAGGATATATATCTATATATATATATATATATATATATATATATATATATATATATATATATATATATATATATATATATTGTAGCGAAATGACGCAGCCGTGAGATATCAGACGCATCAACTCACCAGGGAGACGGAAGAAGAATGGGGATGATCTCTGGCAGGGGAAAGTCCAAATCCGCAGGTACGACGACGAGAGTAGCATTTGAATAACTAGGTTTATTCACTTGGCATCTGCCGTAAGTTTAAACTGTACAAAAATATCTACAAACAGAACGATGTCATACCCGTCGTCGTCGGCCTGCCTGACCGGCCTGGTCTCCCCTGGTGAAGATGCGCCGTCTGCTGCTGTCTACTTGCTCACTCCCCAAAACTACTCGAACTATTCCTTAAATAAGTTTACACAACATCCAAGAGACACTTTTCTCCACCAATGGGGTATTTCGTTACTCTGACCAAGCAGGCAAGCCGACATCATTCAATAAGCGGCAGAGTTCAAGGGGTCAAGAAATGGTCCCGTCAACACTCCGTACTGTTTGGATCCGACCGCTGGTGCGATCGGAGGGGAACTCGGCGCTGACGCCCGTGGTTGTACCTGGGTCGCAAGCCCCAAGGGTAGCGTTGGCCTGGCGGCCTGGGGTACAACTCGAAGCATCCGAAGGTCCCGGCAAAGCATGAGTCGACTGGTAACAACGAAACAACTTGTTTATTTTAACATCGCAAAGAGTTGGCGGTCAGGTTTGACCGAAGTAGAGAGACGGGAGAGCACTTCACTCAACAGAAGAAATCGGAGCCCTCTTTCTGGCGTCCGGGGGCAGCTGTTTTTATACTCTCGCAGTTGAGGGCAAGAAGGAACCCCTCAAAAGACGAGCACGTGAATGTACAATGGGCTAATGGTGACGCACACTGTCGTAGCGATGCCGTAGCACCATGTCGTGGCGCTGCGCAAGATCTCGTAGCAACTGGTCGTGGCGCTGCGCAGCACACTGTCGTGGCGCTGCGCAGCACACTGTCGTGGCGCTGCCGGTCGGACACAATGACTGTAACGAGAAGATGGTCCCTGCTTTGGCTTCGCCTGTTTCGGGCACAATGACTGGAACGAGATCCCTGCTTTGGCATCGCCTGTTTCGGGCCCAATAACTGGAATGAGATCCCTGCTTTGGCATCGCCTGTTTCGGGCACAATGACTGGAATGCGAGGGGGATCCCTAGGCGGTCGCATCGCCGCAGACGCGCCTGGAAACACCTGGCGATGAGTGTTGCGGCGACGACGATCGGGCCAAAATGTCTGCCGCCCCGCCGCAGTTGGCGCCGGCAAAACCACGTGTCGCAGGCGAATCGTAACAGACCGCCCCGCCGGGGAAAGGAGATCCCGATGGACAGGGGACTGCATCCGCTGTCCGGAGGGATGTCGCTCGATGATGCTCATAACCGAAGTCGGGCGTCCCTTGACGTTTCTTGAGCGCAGCGCACAGAGAAGGCCTCGTTCTCTCGTTCAGGTTCGCACGGGACACTGCAAAGTGACTTCGGGAGAGTTCACATTTTTGTTCTCGTTCCCGGCAAGCGTTAGAACTACGCTGAAAACTCAACCGCTCAGTCAGCAAGCACGGCACAACCCTCACTAAGCCCTGCCAGGCTCTTTCCCCTTTTTATACCACTGCCTAGTTCCTTACAGTAGTCTAGCATCACTCAGAACGCGTCCACAAATTGAAAAATTGCACTAGAAAGCATATCATCACTTTGAAACACTAAACAAAAGCAATATGTTAAAAAAAATCCTGCCTCAGGAAGAAAAACATCAGTAACAAACAATTTTGAGGCTGATTCCTACGTTAGGGGCTTCGACTTAAGCCATCGGCGTTACCGTTGAGACTCCCCTTTTTGTAACGCACCTCAAAGGAATATTGTTGTAAAGCGAGGCTCCAGCGCAGGAGGCGGCCATTTTTGGGAGAGATGGTCTGCAGCCATTGGAGAGGGCAGTGATCTGTCTCAATGATAAACCTCGAGCCGGCTAGATAGCATGACAATTTCTGAACGGCCCACACGAGACATGCACACTCTTTCTCGGTGGCGCTATACGCCTGCTCACGACTGGTCAGCTTACGACTAGCATACAGGACGGGGTGTTCTACTTCTCCATTTTCCCGTTGGCACAGTACAACGCCCATGCCTCGCTCACTAGCATCGCACTGAACAATGAACCCTTTTGTATAGTCTGGCGATCGTAGCACAGGCTGGCTTGTTAGGGCACTCTTTAGGGCGCTAAAAGCTCTTTCCTTTGTCTCGTCCCAGACGACTGTTTGAGGCTCTGTCTTTCTTAGAGCATCCGTCAGGGGAGCCGTGATATCAGAGTACCTAGGGATGTACCTCTGATAGTAGCCGGCGACACCTAAGAACGACCGAATATCGGTCTTTGTGCGCGGTTGCGGAAAGTCTCGCACAGCGGCCACTTTTATTTCAGAGGGGCGGCGACGACCCTGACCAATCACGTGACCGAGGTAGACAACCTCGGCCTGTGCTAACTGGCACTTAGGAGCCTTTACTGTCAAGCCTGCTTCGCGCAGGCGGGTTAGCACTGCCCGCAAGTGTGTCATATGCTCAGACCAGGATGCGGAGAATATCGCTACGTCGTCTAGATACGGTAAAGCGAATTCTTGCTGTCCCCGCAACACTTTATCCATGAGACTTGAAAAACAGTATGGCGCGTTTTTCAAACCAAAACTCAACACTTTAGGACGGAATGTTCCCATTGGTGAAATGAACGCCGCATACCTACTAGCCTCTTCTGTAAGTGGAACCTGCCAATAACCCCTGACAAGATCTAGGGTGGAAATAAACTGAGCGCTACTAACTTTCTCAAGGCGCTCCTCGATGTTAGGGATCGGATAAATTTGATCCTTAGTGATGGAATTAAGCCTGCGGTAGTCGACGCAAGGACGAGGTTCCTTGCCCGGTACCTCAACTAAAATCAAAGGGGAGGTATAATCACTCTCACCTGCCTCAATAACACCGAGCTGTAGCATTTTCTTTACCTCAGCCTCCATAATATCGCTCTGGCGGGGTGACACCCGATACGCCTTGGATCGTACTGGCTCTGTGGAGGTAAGTTCTATATCATGAGTAAGTACAGAAGTCCTACCAGGCCTCTCAGAGAACAGACCTTGAAACTCTTGTAATAGCTGGTGTAGTTCGGTTTTCTGCTCAGGCGACAGCGGTGCTTTACTGATAAGGTCACTAATGACTTGACCGGTGTCTTCCCTGTTCGTCACTGAGCCTAGTCCCGGAAGCTCGACCGGAAGCTCTTCAGGAACGTTTACCATCATGCACACCACTGCTTCCCTTTGTCTATAAGGTTTGAGCAGATTACAGTGGTAAACTTGCTGTGCTTTCCGCTTTCCTGGCAGACTTACCACGTAGTTAACGTCCGACAGTTTCTGAACAATTCGCGCTGGGCCCTCCCACTGCACGTCTAGTTTGTTGTTTGGCGATGTGCGCAATATCATGACCTCATCGCCAACCTCAAAACGACGGGCCCTGGCTGTCCGATCATAATAAACCTTGGCCCTCTGCTGGGCCTTTGTCATTGCTTCACCTGACAACTCCTGTGCCCTTCTTAAGCGTTCGAGGAGCTTAAGCACGTACTCCACCACGACTGGGTCGTCGCCCCTACCTTCCCATGATTCTCGAAGCATGCGAAGCGGAGATCGAAGCGAGCGACCGTACACCAGTTC
Source organism: Dermacentor variabilis (assembly GCF_050947875.1). NCBI lineage: Eukaryota > Metazoa > Arthropoda > Arachnida > Ixodida > Ixodidae > Dermacentor > Dermacentor variabilis. The sequence goes on along the minus strand of NC_134572.1, from coordinate 9,734,478 downwards.
AGCTGGCGAAAACCCCGTAGCCGCATGCGGCGCGGTCCTTAAAGCAAACATCACCCCAGGCAGACACAGCTCCCAGTCAGTTCGATGTTCAAAACACAACGCTCTCAACACGCGCTTCATGACGGAGTGGAGCTTCTCAACGGAATTCGACTGTGGGTGGTACACTGAGCTGTGTAGCAGCTTTACCCCACACCTTTCGAGAAAAGTTGTCGTCAAAGCGCTAGTAAACACTGTGCCCTGATCTGATTGAATTTCTGCAGGAAAACCAACTCGCGCAAATATGGACAGTAGTGCATTAACTATCTCAACTGAGCTGAGTTCTTTAAGCGGCACTGCTTCAGGGAACTTTGTCGCTGGGCAGATCACAGTCAAAATGTGTCTGTACCCCGTGGCTGTTACCGGCAGAGGTCCCACAGTATCAATAACGAGCCGTCTAAAAGGCTCCGTAATGATAGGTACCAATTTCAACGGCGCCCTCGATTTGTCCCCTGGTTTGCCCACCCGCTGACAAGTGTCACATGTCCTCACGAAATGGTCTGCGTCCCGAAAACACCCTGGCCAATAGTACTCTTGCAAGAGACGGTCCTTAGTTTTCTTAACTCCTAGGTGTCCGGACCACGAACCCCCGTGTGACAAGCGCAACAGATCCTGACGATAGCATTGAGGCACGACCAGTTGATCGAACTCCACTCCTCGGCGGTCTAGATACTTCCGGTACAGGACTCCCCCTCTTTCCACAAAACGCGCAGTTTTCCTGGCGATACCTTCTTTGACATTGCAGCGCACGTTTTCCAGGCTGCCATCCTTTTTTTGCTCGGCTATCAAAGCCGACCGGCTGACTTTTAGCAACCTATCAAGTCCGTCTGACGTAGGCGCGATGAGCAAATCAGTAGATAGCTCTTCTAACTTTCCCGTGTCGGGATTTTCCTCTCCAGTATCTGGCGCCTTCAACGCTACAGACTCAATTTTATTCTGTTCGGGCGTGCTCTGAATATCAGTTTGCTGCGCCTCTGACCCTTTTTCGTTGTTTGATAACGTCGGCCCCGCAACTACCGCCTTTGCAGCGAGCTCCCGAACCTTCGATCTGGTTAAGGCCTGAACACTAGCTTCACCAAACAAAAGCCCCTTCTCGCGCAGGAGGTGATCGGACCTGTTTGAAAATAGGTACGGGTACTGGGGTGGCAGCATAGATGACACTGCCGCCTCCGTCTCAAGCGCTCCGAAAGGTCCTTCAATAAGCACTTTTGCTACCGGCAGACACACGCTATGAGCTTCCACGGCTTGCTTGATCCACGCGCACTCGCCCGTGAACATATGGGGTTCTACGTAAGACGGGTGAACTACATCCATCGTAGCTGCGGAATCGCGAAGCACTCGGCACTCTTTCCCGTTTACGAGGAGGTCTCGCATGTAAGGCTCAAGAAGCTTCATGTTCTCGTCAGTGCTGCCTATTGAAAAAAACACAACTTTTGGTGTTGTTTCCGGACACTGCGCCGAAAAGTGACCCGGCTTCTGGCACGTATAACAAACGCCCGCTCGCCTCATCTCGAACCGCTTTCTGCGTTCGGCTTCGGCTGCCGTCTCTTTACGTTTGGTCGGATTGCTTTCACTCGCATCCTCACTACGCGTGTCCCCCTTAAATCTCATGGGCGTGAACCTTGGCCTCTCAGACTTGGAGCCAAATTCACCCTTTTGACCGTCCTTAGCTCCGCGAGCTCGACGCGTCACAAACTCCTCGGCTAGCTCAGCGGCTCTAGCCACCGTACTCACGTCTGGCCTATCCAAGACCCAGTATCGCACGTTCTCCGGTAACCGACTATAAAACTGTTCTAGCCCGAAACACTGCAGAACTTTATCGTGGTCACCAAACGCTTTCTCTTCTTTGAGCCACTCCTGCATGTTCGACATAAGCCTATACGCAAACTCTGTATATGACTCACTTTTGCCTTTCTCATTTTCCCGAAACTTCCGACGGAACGCTTCCGCAGACAGCCGGTACTTTTTTAGCAGACTCGATTTTACTTTGTCGAAATCCTCTGCTTCCTCTCTATCCAAGCGAGCGACTACGTCGGCCGCCTCGCCGGGTAACAAAGTGAGCAAGCGCTGTGGCCACGTTTCCCGAGAGAACCCCTGCTTCTCGCACGTTCGCTCAAAGTTAACCAGGAACAAACCAATGTCCTCTCCAAGCTTAAACGGCCGCATCAGGTCAGTCATTTTGAACAATACGCGTTCTCCTGCACCGTGTGCCTGACTTCCATTACGAGCGCGTTCCATCTCTACCTCAAGACGCTTCATTTCCAAAGCGTGTTGACGGTCACGCTCTTGTTGCTCTCGCTCTTTCTGTTCTTTACGTTCACGCTCTTCTTTTTCTTTCTGTTCTTTACGTTCGCGCTCTTCTTTTTCTTTTTGCTCTTTAAGTTCGCGCTCCTGTCTTTTTGCAGTCTCCCTCTCTTCAATTGTCTCAAGGCATTCCGACAGCTCGTCATCCTCAGCCTCTAACTCAAGAATAGCCTTTATCAGTTCTGGTTTTCTGAGTTTGTCCGAGACATCCAGACCCAACTCTCTTGCAAGCTCCAACAATTTCGGTTTGCGCAACGACTTCAAATCCATGGCTGCTCTGAATGCTGCTTTCTCTACTGCTTACTATTGTCTTGCCGCAAACTAACCCGGCAGCAACGACAACCACAATTACCAGCTCTGTTTCTGACACTAACAAAAAGCCTGGCAAAGCTCAGTAGAAGAAAGTCCCGCACTCACCAAACCTCGCAGGCAGGAATTCCGCGCAGTCGTTCCGCTGCAGGCAACCAGTCGTCACACAGGGCTCGTTGCACTGCTCCCGGATCGACGTTGAGCTGCTCAGCATACAGTCAACTGCATCTCTTTGCTGCTGGCCTCCGTTGTCGCGATCTCGCCGCTGGCAGACCGTTGTTTGAAGTCGTAGGCGATCTCACCGCTGGCAACCAGATGTTTGGATCGCGACACTGGAGCGATCTGTTGGGAACTCGGCGCTGACGCCCGTGGTTGTACCTGGGTCGCAAGCCCCAAGGGTAGCGTTGGCCTGGCGGCCTGGGGTACAACTCGAAGCATCCGAAGGTCCCGGCAAAGCATGAGTCGACTGGTAACAACGAAACAACTTGTTTATTTTAACATCGCAAAGAGTTGGCGGTCAGGTTTGACCGAAGTAGAGAGACGGGAGAGCACTTCACTCAACAGAAGAAATCGGAGCCCTCTTTCTGGCGTCCGGGGGCAGCTGTTTTTATACTCTCGCAGTTGAGGGCAAGAAGGAACCCCTCAAAAGACGAGCACGTGAATGTACAATGGGCTAATGGTGACGCACACTGTCGTAGCGATGCCGTAGCACCATGTCGTGGCGCTGCGCAAGATCTCGTAGCAACTGGTCGTGGCGCTGCGCAGCACACTGTCGTGGCGCTGCGCAGCACACTGTCGTGGCGCTGCCGGTCGGACACAATGACTGTAACGAGAAGATGGTCCCTGCTTTGGCTTCGCCTGTTTCGGGCACAATGACTGGAACGAGATCCCTGCTTTGGCATCGCCTGTTTCGGGCCCAATAACTGGAATGAGATCCCTGCTTTGGCATCGCCTGTTTCGGGCACAATGACTGGAATGCGAGGGGGATCCCTAGGCGGTCGCATCGCCGCAGACGCGCCTGGAAACACCTGGCGATGAGTGTTGCGGCGACGACGATCGGGCCAAAATGTCTGCCGCCCCGCCGCAGTTGGCGCCGGCAAAACCACGTGTCGCAGGCGAATCGTAACAGTACACAAAAGCACTCTCACCATAACTAATCAGCTTTTGACAGCCGAGTGTGGGAAGACGACGCGACATGTGTACGTGTGACGTCAGGCGCGGTGGTGGCGGCGACCGCGCTGCAGCACTGTTCGCGGCGCCGTCGAGGTGATTTGTGTACAAAGGTTTTCCCCCGCGTCAAGGAGCCCCCAAAATTCCCGGAAAGACAGCAAAGAGGCCCGCGGTACACTCTCTTCGTGACAATATATATAGTGTGTCCCACCTAACTCGGACCAAGATTTTAAAAATACCCAAGAGCCCTAGAGAAATCGTACCGACTGCATTGTAGCCGTAGTCGTATGTACTTACGGCCAGTATATTCTTCATCACGAAATATTACTTAACTAATTACTTTTAATTAGTGAACGTTTTAATTATTCCTTTAATCGCAAACACATCAATTACAAAGTTGTTGGGCACCTCAAATAACCTCCGAATCAAGCACCTGTTTACTGCTCAGCTTAGCCTCGTTGGTTTTTCCGAGAAAGAAAAAGGAAAGCGCGCGAGACATCCAAAATACGAAATAGATAGGCGCTCGCGTCCGCTACGCAAGCAGTCCTATGCGAATAGCCACGGATACACGGCTTTACTAGCGGTGGCAGTTCGATACAGGGCATCACGCTATTTGATGGTCGCGGCATCAAGAGAACACGCCGCTGACGCATTGTTAAGCGTTGCTGAGCCTTGTACGATGCGGCGATAAGATAATGCAGCCGTATATCTTTCAATGGTTGCTTGTAGGCGCTTGAGTAGTGGCGTCCAAGCGCGCATTCATTTCGTATTTCGCGGGCTTTTGTTTTTTCTTGGAAAAAAACAACCATGACCACTTCAGCACGAAATAAATGTTTGATTCGGAGGTTATTTGAGATACCCAACAACATTGTAATTGATATGTTTGTGATTCACGCAATAATGAAAAAAGTTCACTAATTAAAAGTAGTTAATGAACGAGTACTTCGTGATGAAAATAATGCTGGCTGTAAAACATACGACTACGGCCACTATGCAGTTGGTAAGATTTCACTAGAGCTCTTGGGTATTTTTAAAATCATGGCACAAGTTAGCTGAGACACCCTGTATATATAGGTCCAGCAAATGGAGGTACGTACATAAATGTGTTCGCACCTTTGGTCACGGTGACCACCGAAAAAGACAAAACCTACAGAAATTCTGTGAATTGTCTACTGATGCGTAAGCATTGCTTGGCTCAGCTGTGACTTCGTTTTTGCTCATTTGCCTTTCCTAGATTACGCGCGCCTAGTCATGGCCTTTGCGGTGGCAAAGAATGCTGAGGCTTTATACTCGCGGACAACTTTCCGTGGACATGAAAGGAAAGCTACGGACGCAAAGCGCTCGCAAGTGAGAGCGCTACTGAAAAGAGTCCCGTGTTTTAGTCCATGTTAGCTTAAGCTGGGAAAGAGAAAACAGACACATAAACAATTTATTAGTAACAGTTAAAGAAGATAAAACACACCACTGAATGTAGAATTTACTTATTAACGCGACAGCGTTAAGGAGCTCGTGTCGCAGAAAAGCCGGTGTCGGCAGCGTTGGCCGCGAGGAAGAAATCGCGGAAGGCAATTCATATATAAAAACAACTTCCAAGGTGGGCTGGGTGGGAATCGAACCAGAGTCTCCGGAGTGTTAGACGGAGACACTACCACTCAGCCATTAGTTCGATGGTTCAAAGCGCGACAAAAGCGCTTCTAAAAAAATTAAATTAGGGGGTTTTACGTGCCAAAGCCACTTTCCGATTATGAGGTACGCCATAGTGGAGGACTCTGGAAATTTCGACCACCTGGGGTTCTTTAACGTGCACCTAAATCCAAGTACACGGGTGCTTTCGCATTTCGCACCCATCGAAATGCGGCCGCCGTGGCCGGGATTCGATCCCATGACCTCGGCTCCGCAGCCAGAAAGAAAAAAGCACCTCTAGTGAATGCAGTGTTGTCTTCGAAACGTGCGGTAGAAAGTTATACTGCGGTGTATATCGGTAATTATGAGCATGCAAATTACAGAAGTCGCAGTTAAACGAGTAGCGAAGTACGTTTCCGCTAAATTCCTTCTACACTTGGCGCACACGCAGAGCCATCTTGCGGCAAACACAGAAGGCCCTGCCTCCTCGCAATGTAATGCGCTGCCCCGACAGGTGGCGTGCCACTCGCCCGCTTCTCCCCTTCGTCTCGTTTGAGCGCATTGGGGTCGGGCGGGGACCTGTGCGAGGATGCCCCCATACCCTTGCGTTTAATAAGTTTTCTCGCTCTCTCCCCTTCCAACTTCCAGCGTGCGTCACTCGAAACCTCGTGTTTAGGGGAAGCGGCTTCTCTTTCCATCACAGCGCGATTCCTAGGTGCAGCGTCCGATGCGGGACGCCTCTGACGTGACCGCAGTGCCGTAGCGCGTCTGGTGGGAAAGCGTCGCCTGCGATGTGTGCCATGCTGCTGGCGAGGAGTCATGCGTCTGCGTGGTGCTCCCAAGCGAGATAGAGGACGATCTCATCTTGGCGTCAGCCCCATGACCGCGTCCGCCTTTATGGCGCGTCGCGGCCCGGCTGTCCGTGCCGATCACGACGTTTGGTTCGCGTAGATCGTTTCTCCCTCCGAGACACCGAGTTTTTTGGTTCGTTCCGCTTGCTCAGGCGCACGTTTCGTCTTTGTGTGACTCAAGAGCATGCCGAGTGAATGAGTGGGCGGTGCGAACGAGGTGCGATAATGCTATCGCGTTCCACTCTCGAAGGCGAAGTTTAGGCGTCCTCCAAGTTGTTTTTTCGACTTTTACCTTCAGCGCCTGGGCAAATGCGAAACCGTCGCACGTGAATCTGTGTCGATTCAGGTCTGTTCCGAGCGACCAGAAGCACTGTCAAACGCTGGCGGACAACTTGGCGCCGCAACACATGTGCAGCAGCCACGCGCCCGTAGCTTTCCCTTCATTGCCACAGAAAGTTGTCCGCGACTACAGTAGAGCGTGCAGTCCGATTTTCTCGCCGCATCCGGCCTCTTCAATGCAATGATACCAATTGAGCCGGATCGCCGAGCGCGAGCACGGCCCGACGGAGCGGAGCGGTCGAAAGGGAACGCCAGCTGCCGCAGTAACACGTGAGGCGTTGCGCAAGGGTAGAGTGCACCGCCGCGGGGAGAGTGTCAGCCTCGCTGTCACTCTCGCAGGCCAGTGTTCTGGGCGCGTTCCTTGTCCACGCAAGCTCTCGCCTGCGTTCTGACTGCGCCTTGCCAAGGCTCAATGAAAAACGTGCCAAGCGTCTCAACGCACTCGCTTGACCACGAGGGATTCATAACTCGACGGACCCTCAACAGCGTTCAATGGCACGCTGGGCCACCTCAAAATGTAAAGTTGGCCCACACCCAAATTTCATATAGGCCCAGCCCAAAACGGAAGTTCGCCCACCCCGAAATTCAACTTGTCCCACCGCCAAAGTTAAGTTGTCCCACCCCCAAATTTCAAGTTAGCCCATCCCCGAATTGAGCTTAGCCCAGGCTCAGAATTAAAGTTGGCCTACCCCCAGATTTAAGTTGGCTTACTCTCATATTTTGGTTGGGCAACCCTAAAATCTCAAGTTGGCCAACCCCCTAACTTAACTTCGCCTACCCCTAAATTTCCGTTGGCCCACGTTCAAGTTGGCTCACCACTAAATTTTAAGTTGTCCCACCCTCTAATTTAATTTGCCCCATCCCCTAATTTAAGTTGGCCCACCCCACGTTTCAAGCTGGCCCACCCATAACTTTCAAGTTGATCAAACCCCAAATTTCAGGCTCACCTACCCCAAATTTCAGTTGGCCCACCCCTACTACGAGCTTTCCTATGTATTTTCTAAGGAGCTCTATGTATCTCTATGAGTAGTCTCTTTTAAATTTCTTTCTGCGTTAAATTGTTCCTTATGGCTTAAAAGCTACCAATCATCTACATTTACAGTACCATAACAATTAGGTGTATTTGTAAACGACGCATTTCTTGCAGGTACACTTTTCGCGTGACAAGGCTGGGGAGCTCGCGAAAGAATGTTTACGGATTAATAAATGTGTTCGTACTTTTTTTCAAAATTCTGTGTCACCTCTATGCCACGCGCTCGACACCTTCGCTGGTAATCCACCTTCACAGAGTGGAATGCATGGCTCATGAATTTTTTTAATTAGCGACATTTTAATTTTTTGAGTTGTCTCCTAACGCCTAGCACATGGATTTTGCCCGTAGTGGGTGCGCGCCATCAAGGACATTATCATCATCATCATGTCTGCGTGAGAATGCTTGCGTGACTTCTGGAATACCGACACGTTCCACCAACATGGATGAGCCGGAGGGCAGCTCCTACGAATCGACAAGTAAGCAAGGCTTTTAACATGCATGACCAGGCGATCGTGCACCCCAGCAGTGATAGCAGCAGCATCGAGAAGGTCTAGCAGTCGAATCATATTGAGTTAGTTGACAGTGCTAAGCTTTCCACACTGTCGTACGTTGTGGAGCTCATCGGTCTGTCAATTTGCTTCATTTTACTTGGGTGATGGGAGGTTAATGCGCCAAAGCAACTGGAAGGTTGTGAATGATCCTGTAATGAAGAGGGTATTTCGTTACAGCATGCCTCAATCATATTGGGGTTTTGGCACCCACAATCACAGAATATATATATATATATATATATATATATATATATATATATATATATATATATATATATATATATATATATATATATATATATATATATATATACCAGCAAGCAACGTTTCTGGATCCGGGCAAATATATATAGTGAAGTAGAGGCGCGTATTAAGCGCTTTATTGACATTTCGGCCGAGGTCCGGCCTTCATCAAAATCAGAAGCGGAGTCATCGCGGCAGGAAATGCGCACATTTTAATTTTTTGAATGCCTGCGCGTCTTTACCAGGGGAAGTTTCATAAGTGGTTTCTTATGTTGATGAAGGCCGGACCCCGGCCGAAACGTGAATAAATCACATCATACGCGCGTCTACTTCACTGTACTAATATTATATATATATATATATATATATATATATATATATATATATATATATATATAAACCGCAAGCTGTTTAAGTTATTCTCATTACGGCGGCGTCATAGCCATGTTCATCTGCAAGGTGCAGTTGTATTAAGCTGTATGCAGCGCTTGCAATGTTTCGGAGGAAATGAAAGTGGCAGCCACCTTTGAGTGCCCGGATAATTTTGGAGCGTAGATGAGTGTCTTAATTTCGTAGCAATTCATGTTCATTGATGTAAGAACTGCGTAAAAGCCGTCATTAGCACAATGTTACATAAAGTGTTAAGAAAAAAATTATTAGGATACGTGAATTTTTGCGACGAATGTACAGGATGTTGCAAGAGTTAAAGCAAAACAAGATCTTTAACATGTGAATCCAGTTGAGAAAATAGTTGGAGGTCTGATCTCCGGACATAAATCAGAGTTAATCACGCGTGTGTCAGTAACACGTTCAAAGGAACGTTTTCTTTGCCTTTTTTGTGTAATCAGACGTAATAATGCTTCACATATTGGATAGTTTCCAGCGTAATATATCGAAGCGCTTAATGCTTTGCGCTAAGATGATCGGATCAAGCGTCTAACATGCGCGTCGCTGGGCTTAAGGCACGTCTCTCGCATACAACGCGGTATGAGCGAAACAAGAAAACCAGCACAGGCGCGAGGCAGCGCTACAAGACGGATTAAAAGAGACTAATCTTGGCTTGTCTAGCTTTGGCGTCGTAAGGATTACGGAGCCTTGCAACTGCAGAGGACAGAAACCTTGCGTGCAGCTTAAGAAAACGAGGGCGCACACTGTGGTTCGGAGAGTGTTCTACGAATGCAGTTCTGCAGACCACACGTTCAGTCAAAACTCAAGCGTAGATACCGTATAGACATATGTAGTAGCCACGTTGCAAAATCCCAGGACAAGATTTTATATTTGCTATTTCCGCATGTTAACCGCACCCTTGCCTTCAAAAGATGAAAATAACGACGTTTCTGTCTTCGCCGTTGCACGTTGTGCAGCTTGCATACTTGACTTTGTTAACCATGGTAGGCTAAATAAACTGAAAGCAGTTCTGTTCTCTGCATGCAGCTTGCAGCAACAAATGCTGAAAACAACTTATATGTTCATTCGTCTAGAAGCTGCAGTCGCGCGTCCTTTGTCGCGAATGAGGGATGGAGAAAGAAAGCGTCGCAGTGAATAGAACGGTAGCGTTGTCTGTCACTGTCACGACGTAACATAGCACGGGCTGTGTTTAGTTGTAACAGTTGCAGGCCGTGGCAGCGCTTCAGTACCGAGGAAATCTGCGTTCTTTGTCCAGCAGCGACGCAGGCAGCGCCTATGTGTTGTCTATCCTCAAGATAATAGGAAAATGATGCATTCAGACATGGTGTTGTGGCTTTTAATCATCCGAAGCAACACACGACCACGAGACATGTGTATGCAGTGAGGACTAGGAAATTTACGAGCACTGTTGTGGGTGCTGGGGTGGAAGTTTCATCTAAGCAGCTTTTCTAAGCCGTATAGTCTGACAATACAGCCATCCAAAGTTGAAGCTTTCGACCGTGAGCAAAGTTGTTTCAGTCCTTCGAATATTTTAAAGCTAGCGCATATTTGCGAGTATATTATTCCGCTCCATCTTGATGACTCTCTTCTTTTTCATGTTCTCTGTGGCAGTAAGCGGATCACCGGAAATGTAAGCAACACCTATTCATCCCAAATATCACGCAATATTGACCTGAAGTATGAAGACTGGATACGTAGGGCTGTGGATGCCGAATTTCGCTTAAAAATAGGCGTCCTGTAGCGAAGGGCCTGGCTTTCTGCAACAACTCTAAACAGTGACGTCATGTTTGAGCCCTTGCTGTCCTGTTCATAATTTGAAGTTGAAGCCAGTCAGTTGTCAAGGCATGGCCAGTTACTGTAGCGACGAGCAGCCCAGAAGCACTTCGAAATATCCGCTTCGAACGTTCTCCATGAGGTTCATTCCAACTCTCATCGTCCGCAAAAGCTGACCTTGCGCATTTCTATCGTCGGCCTGAGCATTAAAATATTTAATTGAAATGGCTAAATATTGCTATTCTACGCTTCCAATATTGCACCACTGTTATTAATGTGCCTGAGAAAAGAAATAAAAAAAAAGTAGCAGCGGCAGCTTTTTTTTCTATTCTTGAAACATTAAGGCTTCTTGAAATCACCACTCGAGCCCGTGGTGCGTGTACATAGGCAGACGTGACGAACGACTGAGCATCGCTTCTGACCTTCTTTTGTTTACTTCCTCCTCTTGCTCTCTGCGGCAGTAAGGAGAAGCAATGGCTTCCCGTTCCCACAGTCAAGGGGGTCTTCATGTTCGTCGGAGTGGTCATGATCATCGCAGTGCTGGGAATGGCCGGCTACATCTTCTACAAGGGTGAATCTCGAGGCGGCCTTGGCTCCTGTACTTAGTGCGCGTGCTTGAGTGTCTGCATGTATGGGTGTGGTTGTGCCGATCAGTTTGTATGAGCGCATGCGTGTGTACGTCAGTACATGGCCGCCCGTGCTCGCTGGTTTGCCATGTCAAGCGCGTACACTGTTACTTCTTGCGTCATTGGCGTTATTGCGCTACAACTCGCCTTGTCGACACGTGTGCGCATGCACGCGTGCTTTGGGGATGTGTTCTGTTTGAGGTTTTGCCGCCGACGCCACGACGATCTCAGCGTCGTAAGTGTGGAACAGCTCGAAGTGAACCAGCGATTTGTTGATAGCTGCACACCATTTACCTTTATACGTTGGTTGCGTCTTTTGGTTACTGCTGTTTTTATTGTCTTATACATAGGCACAGTAACCCGACAGGAACGCAGAACAGGGCTAGATTAACGATGAAGTTTCTGGTATACTTGCGGCCAACCAAGTAACGCTGACTACTACTGGCCACGTATGATATAATGCCTATAATACTATCGCTCTTTCGCATCATGCATCAGATTTAACGCGCACTTTAGAACATAGTCATTGTCAACGTAGGATATTTTCGTGGCAATGGTAGCGCGATGTGAAAATTTCCGGAAATAAACTGGGGTTAACATCTCACAGCGCCCCTCCCTATAAAGGTTTTTGCGGGATTGCGTACGTACACTAGTTTCGAACTCGTCGCTCTATTACGCAGCACAACCGCACAGATTGTGTTTGCTCTGCGCACGCTGTGCCCGGATCAGAACATACGACCGGGAAATACTGTTCGAAGCAATGCGTCAATTTCACTGTATCCGCTCCTCCTCCCCCCCAGGGAAAAAATTACTTGCAATGCTCTATACCTGTCGCTTAGGCATGTGAGGGTTGCTTTTAGTTTGAATTTTCGGTTCTTACGTGACAAGAGCGCGATTTGATTAGGAGGCATGCCATAGTGGTCGACTGCGGATCAATGCTGACCACCAGTGGATCTTTAACGTGCCCCCGATGTACGGGACACGGGCGTTTTTGCATTTCGCCCCCATCAAAATGCGGCCGCCGCGGCGGGTTGCTTCTAGCTTGATTTTTTTTTTTTTTTTGCAGAGGCACAGCTTGCAAGTACGCACATACACGTTGTAGCCATAACATTCACGAGACTTACACCTGTGTTTCAAAACGTGGCTAACCAAACTTCTTTTTTTGCAGGTCCTGATGCCAAGGCTAACCATCTCGTAGCATCTAAACCTGCCACCAACCCATCTGCTAGAGTCCGAGGTAAATTACTTTTTTTTATTTATTTATCGTAGTTCGCACAGCGCCTGTAGGCATTACAGTAAAGGAGCGGGAGGGGGGAGGTCATGGAGGAAAAAAAGATTTAAGAAATCGGCTATCCTAAAATTTTTTTCATCAGTACCACGGGAAGACGTCGCTGAAGAATAAGTGCTGTGCATCTAATCGAGACCTGCGCGCTGCTATTGAACTCGCATATTAAATTTGTAGCTTTCTTGGAAATAAACATTTCAAGAAATTTTAGAATCGTAGGTTCTCAGGTCTAACCTGACGACTTTTTCTTGTCTTGCTTAATTAAACTGTCATGTTTTGATGCTTCTATTTATTCAGTTCTTGTAATCTGGCTTCTGTTTTCTTAGCATTGTTTTATCACCTGAAAGTCACTCACTTTACTAGCATAGGAGGTGCCACCCATGATTATTCAAACTTGAAACCTCCTCCTTTATACGCAAAAATTTGTATTGTTTGGAATAAATTTGAATTTGATTACACAGCACTCAGTGCTCACAACATGATAGCGCCATTACTTAACGTCGTCCGCGTCTAACCGATGGACAGCAGGGAGAGTTAAGTGCAGCCCACTAATCCTCTTGCTGTCACTCTACTATGGCTGCCTCGCGGCGAAGCTAATGCAGCCGCAAAGAGCAGTGTAACTGGAGAAACGCGGTGACATTATACAGCCAGTGGTAGGTTCGCTTTCCCTAGGCGACTACTGTAATCGAAGCAGATTGGAGCTATTTAGATGGAAAGCGAGGAAGCTGCGCCTAGGCAAAATCCCTTTAGTCTTCGCTGACCTGATCGCCAGTTTAACTTAAATTACCAATACGTTTGGGGAAGGCATCGCGTGACAGACTTCATTAGGCCGCTTCGGCTATTACAATGCAATAACGGACGAACTTGCCGAGCAGTGGGAACAGAGGGTGAAGTAAAGTCTAATTTGGCAAGGCAGGGGATTATCTTTGTAATATTTTTTCTGATCTTTTTCTTAGAAAAATAAAAATAGAACATCCCTCAACCTGTCGCTCTGGGCGGCGTTCTGTTGCACCGCCATAGCTGGAACTGTACGAACAATCTCCCAACCTGAGCGTGTGCACGCGAAAGCAGGTAGGACTTGGCGGCCGCGTGACGGAAATCTGCAGCCTCTGTTGCCTGCAGGCAAATCAAATCCAGATATGTGTTTACGAGCACTAGCAGTCGCCTCGCGTAAGGCCAAACACGGTCCCGATAAGTGCTCTCTTGCGAAAAAATAAATAAATAAAGAATAACAAAGGTGTGCGTCGTATCATGTAGTGTACCAGCAGGCTAAGCCATTTAGCCAACAATGGGTGCTGCTTTGGACACGTTCTCGTTAGGCCGCCGTCCTGCGATGCTGCACCGAATCCGTACAGCGCTGTGAAATCTACAGAAATCGTCAGCCTGCCCGTAACTGAGGTCACATCGTTGGAAGCAGCAAACACCTGCTCGCGATTTGTTCTTCCTCTTAAAATGAACCATCACAAGGCTACGGCGGCCGTCAGCAGACGCTAATGAAGAATCGTCCTTGAAATGCAGCCAGGTCGGAAATTAACTGCTTCGTTTGCTGACTCTAATTTGTAGCCCATACAACGTTGATTATTTGTGGTGGATGTACGCAGAAGATGCCTATTGGAGAGGCGCACCATGCTACAGAAACGCAGAATGCACTTGACAATGGTCTTTGCTCTATTTGTATATGCTTTCAGATTTCTGCAATTTGCTGAATGCGCATCGCATTTTGCTACACGAGAAACTCGGTCTGCACATTCTCGGCCCATGGCGAAGCACCACGTTGCGCGCCACGAAGGCGCTGCTGACGTTTTTGCTGGCCACGAGCCTGAACGGGGCTTTATAAAGCCATCCGTCCGTCCGTCCGTGTGTGTGAAGCTGGAGTAGCATGTTCATATCCTTCAAACTTGTATCTCTCCCTCACCGACGCAGCGTGTATGCGCTGACAGGCATTGATCGCCTGTCATAGGCATTGATAGGTATTGATCGCCCAGAGGTTTCACGTCGTCCATCTCAGAAAAGGGAGGGCCGATATTGGTGTGACCGCGAAACCCGAAATCGTAAAGCTCGTGGCGTCGGTAATCAGTCGCTGCCGCCAGCGGGCGGATGGTGAATTGGGACTTTTGCTGTCATGCAGCAACAAAACAGAATAGGGCTTACAAGTACAGGCAGAAACTGGGAAGCGTTAAGCGATGGCAAACGGTATCACCACGCCAATGGAGTGCAGCAGGAGTTACTCATGCCGCGCTAGCTGTAACTGCTAAGCCAGCAGTCTAGGTGAACACTCGCCAAGCAATCACCCAAGTAAGAAGAAAACGTGCATGGCTCTAAGTTAGGCCTTTTCCGTCACACCATAGAAGCTCTTATCGCGCCTGGCGTCGCACAGTGCCTACTCATTATCGCGACTTTAACTGACACTTTAAGGTAATGAGGCTGCCCGCTTGGATCGCAGTAGCACAGAAAGAAGTTAGGAAGCTGAAGCGGAATAGAAAAAAGTAGTTACAGGTAGAAATTGTAGAGATAGCAAAATTATGTAACGCGACAGAATGCAGGGAACAACGAGTGGTCAGATGATCACCATCATGACGACTAGCCGAGCTTTAGATTCTGGTGGTTCGTTTGACGATTTATTCGTAGTTCCTTGTAGTCTATGAGGTTACGTCGTTCTAAAAACTTGATTTCATGGGCTTGAAGCTATATACAAAGTTACTTCACTGTAAAAATCAGCAATTAGTTCATTCACATTGCTAAGCCGCTCTCTTTCCGAAATAACAATTTATGGTTACATTAGACGAGTTATTAAGGGACAATTTAAGGATTATCATGCGCTATATAAGCACCCGCCGTGGTTGTTTGGTGGCTATGGCGTTGGGCTGTTACGCAAAATGTCGTGCGATCGAATCCCGGCTACGGCGGCCGCATTTCCATAGGGGCGAAATGCGAAGACACCCGTGTACTTAGATTTAGGTGCACGTTAAAGAATCCCATGTGGTCCAAATTATTCCGAAGTCACCACTACGGCGTGCCTCATAATCAGATCATAGTTTTGGCACGTTAAATCCCATAAAAAATTCACCAAATAAGCGAAGTGATGCTAATTTAATGCACAAGGGTCTGTCGGTACTGTATAGTTTTTCTTCTAATCCAACGTCATGACAGCAAATTTTTACCTTTTCAGTGTAAATGTTACTTACAGCAGATGACTGTGCGATTGTGCAGGCACCTGTACATTGCGGTTTTATTTTATTTTGTTCTTATGAACCTTCGTTTGCTGTTTTCAAGCCTTCTCATCGTTGGCATGATTTCTGGCTCGTTTTGCAGGGAGCACTCAGCAACAGTTTTTCGAACATTTTCACAATACTAAACTTATTCACTTGACCACTTTATTGCTTTATCAAACCGACTGAACATTCCGTCTTTTTTACTTCCTGCAGACACAAATTCATTTGCGTAAGATGATGCAGCGCAAATAGGAAACGAGCTAACCTACCGATATCCGCACTAGAAGAAGAAAAAAAAAAGCAGACGGTCCGAGAACACAGCATTTTGTGCCATCTAAAATTGGTAATGCCATTTTCACGTCCTCTTTTATCGATTTCAGCGGAAGAAGATGCTCCAGTTACCGTCGCAGGTACGAAATATTGACATTATTGAATCTTTAAGACAAATATCACTGTCAGAAATTATAAGGAGAGTATCGTATGAATATGGCTTTGTGAAATCGTTTTACCTGTGATCTAGTGCGAGCCCTGACACTTGTTGGATGCGAGTAAATACGTAAAAATAACTAATACTACTCTCACGACAGATTAGTCAGTGTAAGCCTACATGCACCGTTTCTACAAACACATCTATTAAAAAAAGCTGAAAACGTTTGTAAGTCTTACCTATGTTAGTAACGGGTTCGATTTTGTTCCGTTAAGCTAGTTAGCACAACATCCAGGTATGCATTTTTTATACTCAGAAAGGTAAGTAACTTATTCTCTCGCCTTGCAACAGATAGAAGGAGAATAAATCAACACAACGCAAAATGTTGTTTACCTTAGTGTGTACACACTGGAAATGTAGTGAGCGCTTTGGGACTGAGTAAAATATGCAGTATATTCTGCGATTGATTTTATCCTATCCGCGCATTCACCAAGGCATAACTTATGCGCGGTACAAGTGAGGAGCAGTCTTCTTTTTCGTTTTTTATCATTGTATAATTTCTCTGAACACTTCCTCCCTTTAGGCGCTGAACTTATGAGTACTAAGAAGGCAAAGACGCCAAGTTCTAACCGTAAGTTCAGCCTCGTTGAGGAAATAGAAAGGAAATGTACGATTGGAGTCTTAGCATGTAAAAAAAAGGAAAGTGTCTTTAGCCCAACAATATATCTGCTTGCAGTGACTTAGGTAAACTAACGCTGCCGTATGCTTTATTCCGTTCTTTTCTTTTTCTTTTTAAGTTTGCTTCATGTACAATCATCTGATATCCAGTATCCTTTCACAACTTCTATGCTTTATTGTAGATCTCACACTTTTCACAGCGAGTGTCTTAATTTAAAAATTGCGATACACGCTTAGTGTGTCATGCTTGTACTTAGGTAACATTAAACGACGAATACAAAATCAGTAGCTTTCCAGCCTTGGGTAGATAAGCGCCAGGAGTGGAAGCGACATACGTTTTGCATGATCCGCCTTTGCAGCTTCGAAAAAGAAGAGGTCTGTTCCAGCGGGGTCCGCCAAGAAGAAGAAAACCAAGGTCAAGAAAGGTCAGTTGCCGTAGTTTTGCTTGTAGTTCACTTTCTTTATTGCACCCAACAAGAGTCAACAAACGGGGCTAGCTAAAGCTGACAAATTCTTTCCATACGAAGGGCTGTATGGTGTCCTAACAGCTGTTACGAGGATGGTCCGGCTTGCGGGAGTATTCATACGACGCACGACTATAGTAGAATATGGAGTTAATAGAGGATGTTTGCTTCGGGTCTCCACCCGCTAATTATTTTAGAAGAAATTATTTTACCCGCAATATTGAGTAGTGCGGTAAGTGGATACGCGAGTTAGCAACCGGTCATGTGTGAAAAGGAACTGCTACAGAAAAGGCCTCAGCTATGCACCGATGACGATAATAAAAAGAAAAAATTTTTGGGTTGCTACAGATCTTTACGGGGAAGAGAAGGTAAAATTTCAGGGTTCTTGCTTATCTCTTTCGCTTAAAAAATTACCATCTGTCATAATGAAACTTCCTTACAAAAAAAAAAACTAAACAATAACGACAACAACAAAATAAGCTACAATGAAACGAATACACAAAATAAAAGCCAAGAATACATTTTCTAATACGTTTATGATGGCAAGGCACTCTGCCGGTGCGCTGCTTGTAAGGGGCAACAAATATGGTAGGTGCAAGACCTTTGCTAAACTGCTTTGCCAAACTGAACGAAGACGAGCTGTAAAGCTTCACACTCGAAACCTCCGAAGGCTGCGGGGAGTAATTCTGCCTTCTTCCCAAAGAATTTGAGAGGTGCAGTTGAAGCCAACTGTACTTTATGGAGCCAGCTGAGGTGGCACACGCAGTAGACTTTTTCCCCTGCTTTTCGCAGACACTCTTACATTGCGTACTAAATGCGACATGCATTTGACCCTATCTCAAGCGCGACCTAACACGTATGCCTGGCGAATCCCATTGAGCAATGAGATTTCAATGCTGTTTATGGTTTATAAACGCTGTTTCTTGCCGTACTGTGCAGACAGAATGAACATTTGGATTATTGTCTTGTTTCACGTACCCTCGCCACAGCTATATTGTACTGAGATATCTACTTTGCAATTTTAGTACGTTTTCACGTATTGTTTATATATTTTTTAATTTACTCGTTTAGTATCAGGGCAGTTGATGCGTTGGAGATAGGAGTGGTAAATATTTATACAAATCAATAAAATAAGGAGAGCTTTAATATGGTGATGAAGAAGCGCAGATTTCATAAATTGAGACGATGCAGGCGGTGTTGCGTTTGGAGGCGATCCCACCGCTCGCAACCAGTTTGTTGCGTACTCCAGGGTAGCGTACCGTACTGCTGCCGAGAAGTAGCGGCGCCTGCCTATCGAAGCTCGACCGACATTACTTATTGGGTAGCGTGGCCTTTTCGGCGGGCTGCAGGCAACCGGTAGACCATGGCGACCGAGCAAGGGCGAGACTATTTGCTAGTGCGAAACTTGCACTGTTTATTCAAAGGTAGTTGAAAGAAAATAAGAAGAGCATGAAGTATATAGTCTGAAGTATCTATCGGAGCCCATTAAATAGGCTCTCTACAAGTGTGGGCGGGACCTTGCTTCCGTCGATGACCCGTGACAGGCACAGAAAGAGGGCTCCTCCTCCTGCATTACCGAGCACGGGTAGGAGAAGTCGATCCTCTTTTCGACGAATCCGGGGAGAAGGTCGGGTGAATGACCTCTTCGGCGCCGTGGTGTCCGACCAAGTAGAGGGTAGGGGGATGACGTATCGCCCTTGGCGTCCGACCAAGTAGAGGGTAGGGGGATGACGTATCGCCCTTGGCGTCCGACCAAGTAGAGGGTAGGGGGATGACGTATCGCCCTTGGCGTCCGACCAAGTAGAAGGTAGGGGGATGACGTATCGCCCTTGGCGTCCGGCCATACCTAACAGCGGGCAGGTGGTTCCAGTCTGATCTCGCCTTGGGGAGGAAAGAATAAAAATACTGGTTAGTTCTGCAACTTGGAATGCCTACTTTGAATCGATGATGAATGCGTGATGACACGTAATTTGGAGCAGTGAAGAGGCTTTGTTTGAGTGAATCGTTTGCGTAACATATCTTGTGGAAAGTGAAGAGCCGAGAAAGTTGACGCCGCATGGAAAGATATGGAAGGTCTAGGGTTCTGTTCATAATTATGACACTAGATATACGAAAGTAGTTAGTCAAAATAAAATGAGCTGAACAATTCCGAACAAATTCTGAAGTATTAATTAATGATGTTATGTTTGGGTCCCCTACAGAAGACGCATATTCCATCTTTGTTCGAACGACCGCTTTATACAAAAAGTAATTTTAGCGCAACCGGAGCAAGGAAAAAATTACGGCGTAGGAAACCAAGCATGCGATTACCATTGTTTGATATGTGTTCAATGTGCGTTTACCATGAAAGGTCACTGCTGATGTGTACGCCAAGGTATCTATACACAGAGAAAAAGGATAAGGGAGAGCCATTAAGAGCATATGGACGCGGGTTAGCTTTAGAAGGGACTCGCGTTACTTACTGTGCCTTGCATTCGGATATATTAAGTTTCATGAGCCAAATGTCGATATTAATGCAGAAATGCTACTAATGCCATTCTGAAGAACATTAGTATCAGATGGTTTAGAAATTTCTCTGCACATAACACTCGTCAGCGAACAGCGTGATAGATGATGTCACGAGATCAGGAATATGATTAATATAGATTAGGAATAGGAGAGGTTCTTGTACAGATTCACGAGTAACACGTGACATTACTGATGAAAGAGCAGAGTTATGATCATTTGTTGTCACATATTGAGTGCGATCACGGAAAAAACATTCATTTTACTAGGGCATCATTTATGTTCAGTTAACTAAGTTTTAAAAGCAGAAGCGGATGAGATGCAGTATCAATTCCTTTCGTGAAATCAATGAATATACAATCAACGACGGAGGAATGGTCAAAAGCTGCAAAAATGTCATTAGTATACACGATTAACTGCGTTTCACATATTATACATTACGAGTTGGTCAGAAGTATCGGAAATAATAATAAAAGAAAATTAAGCAACAGGCATAATGAGACACAAATGAGAAAAAATAGCCTAGCGAAGTATGCGATATACAATCGATTGCTGCTTGCGTAACATCCGAATCAATGCCTTTAGGGCCCACTGAGTTTCACACTAAGATACACTAGAGGGAAATCTCGCGCTAACATCAACGTGCATCGTCATGCTACCCGCATTGGAATTTTAGCTAGCACGTACATTTGTTTAATGTGCTTCCCTCTGGTGAGAGCCCTTATTGAAGTTGATTTTTGAAATATTTCTCTATTTGGCAATGAATGCTTTTAGCGTCTATTTACATCATTGGGATATTGTGTAACTATTAGAAATAGATACTGTTTAGTATACCAGGCCAAATACTCATGGTGAGTACTATGTGCAAAAGTGTAACGCAATACACCTGCACATTGGAAAGTGATTATATTTATTTATACATGGAAACAGCATTGGACAACAGCATTAGGTTTTAATATTAAATTATGGGGTTTTACGTGCCAAAACCACTTTCTGATTACGCGACTCCGGAAATTTGGACCACCTGAGGTTCTTGACGTGCACATAAATCTAAGTGCATGGGTGTTTTCGCATTACGCCCCCATGGAAATGAGGCCGCCGAGGCCGGGATTCAAGCCCGCGACGTCGAGCCCAGCAGCCCAACACCACAGCCACTAAGCAACCACGGCGGGACTTCTTCACAAGAGGAAAACCTCGCAAGGGGCTTCTTTCCTCTAGTGATTTTGCCGTGAAACATCAAGGTCGACGCCACCGGACGCACCATGCTGAGCGCCAATTTCGCTCGCTGTCGCAGGAGGCCAGAAACGCAGCTACACCCAGAAGCTGGGCCCTCAGAATGCCCCGTTGGAAGCAGACGCCGACGATGACGATGGAGAGAAAGAAGGCGGCGATCAGGGTAGGCGTCACACGGTGCAGAACTCTGCAGCCGAGCGGCGCAGAAACTTGCCAGCTGCATTTACTTCTTGCTTTCATGCTCTAAATACGGCCACAGGGAAAAGGTAACGCAGTGAACGCGTAACAATATTGCCAGCTTATAGGCCGTCTGAGTTACAATATTGCCAGATTATAGACCTGCATTTACCTATAAAACACGTCAATAATTTCTGATTGACTGACGTTGTAGTGGAAGTCTTCGGTATAACTCTAACCACTCCAGCTTTTCTGCTTCAAACAAAGGTTTCAGTGTGGTGTCTGAACAAGACCGCAAAGAAAGTGGACACGAACAGACTTAGCACTGAACGTGAAAGTGTCGTCCACCATTTTATGAGACATTCTTATAGTCAGTACGTTCCTAACTCTTCGGGCACTTTCGGAGCTTAGTAAAAGCATAGATACCTTTATATTACGTGTCCACGCTGTGAAGTACTGAAGGCATCTTAAAGAGATGCCTTAATTAGCCTTTAGTATTTATTTTATGGACAACTCTTAAACATGACGACCACATCTTCATATTTGGTGAAGGTTACTTTAGCGATTAACTTTTTTTTATCATGAGGACTGTTACAAGCTTTTACATCCTCATATTTCATTTGGATGCTTTGGACACACAAAATTGTTTTTTTTTTTGTGCTGATGGTTCTTGCAAAATTGGCATATCGGGAATGTGTGTCATCCACAGAAGACTGATCACGCAAATTCATTGGCATACCCTACTGGTAGATTGAGAGAAAACAACAACAATCACAAAAAAGAAACTATTGCACAAAAGTTATTGTCTTTTAATCTGTTGCTTTAACTTCCTGCAGGCGCTTCCGATGTCAAAACTATCGCGACTCCAAATGACGAACAAGAAAGTAAGTATATAGCACAGACATTGCGGCTCTCAGTTATAGAACAGCAGGGAATCGGGCAAGTTGTTTAAGAGCGATGGTTAGAGATAGCGCAAGAGAGGAAGTTGCGGAAAGCGCTAAACAAGCAACAGAAAGTTGATTGTGAAATATATATATATATAATACTCGGCACGTTACGTCATTACGTCAGCAAAATAGACATCAATAGCTTCCTTTGTTGAACTGCACTAACCAGAAGCTGCCCTCACCAAATGCAACAGGCTGAGGCTGTCACAAACCAAGTAGGCAGTTTGACGGAGGCAGGGTATTAGGCACGGTCATTTCGACGGCATGTGACGGAATAAAAAAAAAGATAGACGCAGTTTCTCCCGAACGGCGAAGCGCTGATTGTGATAGCAAATTAGTAGATAGCTATACGAAGTAAGGATAGTGGTTTTGTCGGCCGCATAAACTTGTTAACATTCGCGAACAAATTGATTCAACAAGCACGGTGTCACGCGGGCACAGGTGAACACGAACGCATCTCGCTCGATGACCGCGGAAACTCGGTGTCAAAACGCTGGAGTCACGGCAGCAGCAGCGAGCGAATTGACTTTCGTGCATCTCTCGTTTCAACGAAACATCGAAAGCACAGCGCATACGAAGCTATCGGCACTACGCGCACTCTACAAACATCGTAGATCGGTTTGAAGCTGAGGCCACGTCACAGATCGCTTTCAAAATACGGCACCCGCGCGGCCGCGCCGGAAGCAGCAACAGCCGATGAAGAATTCCTCTCCGCCCCTCCCTCCCTCGCCTCACCCTCATGTCTCGCGCTCAACAGCAGAGGGCGCGTTAACGCCCGGCTTTCCTCGCTCGCGCACCCTCGCAAGCTTTCACTTGCACATATAGCATACAGCGCGCGGCGACGATTTTATCACCCTTGGACTTTATAACGGAACCTCACGGCGAAACCGACGTCGACGGCAGAAATGCGCCTGGAGTGTCCTTTTAATTCCTTTCGCAATAGAACAGCTAAAAGAACAAACAGTTAAAAAAAAACTGAAAATGGCGCATGGCAGAACGCTGCAGTCGTACCATATTTTCACTGCATTTCATAGAGATTAAAGAAGGTGGCATCAATGTGTGACATGAATGTAGCTTTTTCTTGCAAACAGGAAGCTTAGTACCATTTCTCATGCAGTACAGAAAAATCCTTTTTACAAGCGACGTGCAAGCTCTGAAATGGGCAGCATAAAATACCGGTGGAAGTCTGTGCCTTGCCAAGAAAACGTCGTTTACTCTACACAATTTTCTTGCGTCCTTTTCACGTCATCCAAACTGGCCATTGCCTTAATATCAAGGTAGAACACAAAGTTTTGTGAAGGTTTTTGCACATTCCCACTTACCGGCTGGCTGCTACGAGCCGGTATTTGGAGGTACCACGGCATTATTAATGTGAAAGCATTATATGTCCCGTGAGGCAGAAAGCCGGCCTTGTAGGCAACGAGTGGTACCAGAGATCATCATCATCACAGACGTGGTCAGCGTCATTTATGACGTCAGTAGTAATACAGAATTAAAGGTAGAACAAGTTAGAGTAAGGGGACTTAACATGAAGAAAAGTGAATTAATGTCAGGTAAAGTGAACGATGACAGGCCGCCATTGGAATCTGAACCTGGCAACGTTTAACGTTAGAACGGTATCTAGTGAGGCGACTCAAGCAGTGTGTTTGGAAGAATTAGAGGGTAGTAAATGGAATATAATAGAGCGCAGTTAGGTTAGGAGGACAAAAGAAGCACATACAATGCTAAAGAGCGGGCACGTCCTGTGCTACCGGGGCTTAGCGAAGAGACGAGAAGTCGGAGTCGGATTCCTCATTAATAAGGATATAGCTGGTAACATACAGGAATTCTATAGCATTAACGAGAGTGTGGCAGGTCTTGTAGTGAAACCTAATAAGAGATGCAAATTGAAGGTCGTATTCGTCTACGCTCCTACGTCCAGTCATGATGACCAGGAAGTCGAAAGCTTCTATGAAGACGTGGAATCGGCGATCGGTAAAGTCAAAACAAAATACACTATACTGATGGGCGACTTCAATGCCAGGGTAGGCAAGAAGCAGGCTGGAGACAAATCAGTGGGGGAATATGGCATAGGCTCTAGAGATAGCAGGGGAGAGTTATTAGTAGGGTTTGAAGAACGGAATAATTTGCGGATAATGAATACCTTCTTCTGCAAGCGGGATAACCAAAAGTGGACGTGGAGGAGCCCGGATAGCGAGACTAGCAATGAAATAGACCTCATACACTGCGCTAACCCTGACATCATACAAGATGTGGACGTGCTCGGCAAGGTGCGCTGCAGTGACCACAGGATGGTAAGAACTCGAATTAGCCTAGACTTGAGGAGGGAACGGAAGAAACTGGTACATAAGAAGCCGATGAATGAATTAGCGGTAAGAGGGGGAGAATAGAGGAATTCCAGATCAAGCTACAGAACAGGTGTTCGGCTTTAACTCAGGAAGAGGACCTTAGTGTTGAAGCAATGAACGACAATTTTATGGGCATCATTAAGGAATGTGCAATAGACGTCGGTGGTAACTCCGTTAGACAGGATACCAGTAAACTATCGCAGGAGACGAAAGATCTGATCAAGAAACGCCAATGTATGAAAGCCTCTAGCCCTACAGCTTGAATAGAACTGGCAGAACTTTCCAAGTTAATCAACAAGCTTAAGAGAGCTGACATTAGGAAGTATATTTTGGATAGAATTGAACATGCTCTCAGGAACGGAGGAAACCTAAACCTAAAAGCAGTGAAGAAGAAACTAGGAATAGGCAAGGATCAGATGTATGCGTTAAGAGACAAAGCCGGCAATATCATTACTAATATGGATGATATAGTTCTAGTGCCTGACGAGTTCTATAGATATTTATACAGTACCAGTGGCACCCACGCAGATAATGGAAAAGAGAATAGTCTAGAGGAATTTGAAGTCCCACAAGTAACGCCGGACGAAGTAAAGAACGCCTTGGGAGCTATGCAAAGGGGGAAGGCAGCGGGGGAGGATCAGGTAACAGCAGATTTGTTGAAGGATGGTGGGTAGATTGTTCTAGAAAAACTGGCCACCCTGTATACGCAATGCCTCATGACCTCGAGCGTACCGGAATCTTGGAAGAACGCTAAAATAATCCTAATCCATAAGAAAAAATGGGACGCCAATGACTTGAAAAATTATAGACCTATCAGCTTACTGTCCGTTGCCTACAAAGTATTTACTAAGGTGATCGCAATTAGAATCAGGAACACCTTAGACTTCTGTCAACCAAAGGACCAGGCAGGATTCCCTAAAGGATACTATTAGATTCGTCGGACGATCCCACCGCTGTCAACCAGATGTAGGAGTTGCCGGACGATCCCACCGCTACCACCAGTTATTAGATTCGTCGGACGATCCAACCGCTGCCACCAGATGTAAGATTTTGCAGTCGTCGTTGTAGGAAGGACCTTGACTCTTTGTTGGGACTTAGGCGAGCAGGATTTATTTACATTATTTACATTTGAACATGGGATACATTTACACAGTCAAGCGTGACTCCCAAATGGAGCCCGCAAGACGAAGCATACAGCAAACGAGCACACAGCTCACGAGTACATTTCGAGCACAGAGCACGCCGACGAGCACACTCTAGCAGCCGACAATCGCTGCTTATAAGCACTCTGTTCGACGTCATCGTTCGGCGTCACCGTAGACCAGCCGCCTCTCCGCGGGACGGTTTACACACACAGGCACACACAAGTTTCAGTGCCCCCTCCGAAGGCAGATGACCTTTGCAGCGCGGCCGTCGTGTTATCCATTGTCTTGCGTCCTCGTAGTCAGGTGGTCACGTCCGAACCCATCCGGCGCCTCTACATTACAGAGCTGCCTTTCTCCTGTTCTCCGAACGAGGCGATTGGTGGATGAACACCGCCGTAGTCAAGTTCTTCAAAGGAAGTTCACGGTTGGTTAGCGCTGTCCTCGCTGGTTCTCCGAAGGGCGCCACCACCCCGGATCGGTCTACGCACCTGCAGCGGACGCACCTGCAGGACGATCCTAACAATACTCAACAATAGCCCATATTCACACTATCAATCAGGTGATACAGAAGTTTGCGGAATATAACCAACCCTTATATATAGCTTTCATTGATTACGAGAAAACGTTTGATTCAGTCGAAACCTCAGAACTCATGGAGACATTACGGAATCAGGGTGTAGACGAGCCTATGTAAATATACTGAAAGATATCTATAGCGGCTCCACAGCCCACCATAGTCCTCCATAAAGAAAGCAACAAAATCATTTTAAAGAAAGGCGTCAGGCAGGAAGATACGATCTCGCTAATACTATTCACAGCGTGCTTACAGGAGGTATTCTGAGCCCTGGATGGGGAAGAATTAGGGATAATAGTTGATGGAGAATACCTTAGTAACTTGCGATTAGCTGATGATATTGCCTTGTTTAGTAACTCAGGGGACCGATTGCAATGCATGCTCACTGACCTGGAGAGGAAAAGCAGAAGGTAGGGTCTAAATATTAATCTGCAGAAAACTAAAGTATTAAAAAAACGCGTTCTACTTAAATTGAGGGCGACGCAGCGAGCTATGGAAAGAAGAATGATGGGTGTAATGTTAAGGGATAAGAAAAGAGCACATTAGCTGAGGGAACAAATGCGAGTTAATGACATCTTAGTTGGATTCAAGAAAAGGAAATGGGCATGGGCAGGACATGTAATGAGGAGGTAAGGTAACCGGTGGTTATTAAGGGTTACGGACTGGATTCCAAGGGAAGGGAAGCATAGCAGGGGGCTGCAGAAGGTTAGTTGGGCGGATGAGATTAAGAAGCTTCCAGGGACAACATGGCCACAGTTAGTACATGACCGGGGTAGTTGGAGAAGTATGGGAGAGTCCTTTGCCCTGCAGTGGGCGTAACCAGGCTGATGATGATTATGATGAAAGTGAACGAAGGCATGTCAAAGTGGATTAAGGTGTATAAAAGTGGATTAAGATAGATTAAAATGGATTAAGGTGGACTAAGGTTGGTACATATATCAGCACAGGATTAAAGTGGACTAAATTAGAATAAGGATGATTAAGGTTGGTACAAATTAGAGCAACATTGATTAACGCGGTATAAGGTGAATTAAGGATAATACGAATTAGAACAAGGTGAATTGGATTAAGGTGGATTAAGTTTGGTACAAATTAGAGCAAGATGTATTAAGGTATAGAGAGTTGTGAAGGACACGTGATATTTTATGAAGTCACGCATCATGGATGTAACCAATTAGAGAGGATTCTTTCGCATTGAAATCACGTAAGGATACTGAAAAGGTCTGGCAACCAATTATTATGGCACCTATTTTTTTAATGCAATGGAAAGCTTACCGGCCAAAGTGTCTGCTCATGAAGTGGTAACGCGGAAAACGCCATAGAACACTTTTTATCAGAATTTTTCAAAATGCACTGAGGATGTAGTCATTCATTGGAAGCATTCTGAAAACGGTGGTAGGTGAGCGCGATAGCAATTGTGCGACGGCATTAGTAGTAGGTAGACAACAAGTGCGGCCGTAACTGTGAGAAATTATATTAGTTTGAATCACGGGAACATCGACCAGATAAACATATTTTCCGAAGTGTTAAAGTATTTCTGCGATAATAGCTACGTGTTTTCGTGGTTTCCTGTCCAACTGCTTTGATGTTTAACCAGTCAAAACGAAACCAATCGGATCGAAAACAATACGGCGCATTTACACGTGATAAGCAGTTCAGTGATTTGCCGTAGCCACGTGTGAGTTTTTTATTTCCGAAGCATAGAATAAAGCGAAAGTGTCTAATAATATAGGAACTGCAATTTTAAGGAATAATTATGTTGTACTTATTAACAGCCGACTTACGTGCGGTAATATCATGGACTACATCTGAAGTACCAAGATTTCATCGCCAGACCTCGCCACTTAATGGTTTTTGAGAATTTCTTTGTCAGCTTAAAATTATAATTCCTACTTGAATCGCGAAGAGCCATGATGGATTCTATCACTATAAATCAAGGTCCTTTCATTTGCCTCAACGTCTCTAACCATATTCTGGTCAGTTGTCAGTCCCCTTAAATGGCTGTCAATTTTTCCGACATCGAGATACAGGAAGCCACAGGGTTTCTCCGCGCAGAAGAGAAGGGTTCCGCCTGTGTGTGCCAGCCGTTAATAGACAGCTTTAGATTAGGGGACGCAAGCGGCTTGCCTACGCCAGAACTGTAGGGGCCACGCATGCGCAGTACCGGGCCCTTGCGACATTCGGATGAACCTCAATCACGCTGTAGTAGTATAGTATATACTTATGAACACACAAAAAAACCCCTGACTTTTGAAGCATGAAAACATATTTTGGACATGTTTCCTCATATATTCGAAGAATGAAAGTTATAACTAAACAAGCGCTTGGTGATTTAGTGGTCCGTCACTGTGCGACACCAAATAACCAAAAAGAAAACCCTTCTATCAATCGCATTCATTTCTGGTTAAGCACAATCTCAAGTGCTTTAACATGACACTTATGCTTGCGCAGATCTTTCATTGCGTCCAAAGAGTGACTTCCATTCAGCAAACTGAATTCAGCAAACACCGAAAAAAACATTAGAAAGTGGGCACTTTCACCCGAAAGGCAGAGCATGGACAGCGATCTAGCGCTGCGTTTGAACTTATTGGACGGGTTTCTAGATATACGCGGGTGCGACATCTTTGAGCGACGCATCCCGGAAGGCAACTAAGCATAGCGCTCTGGTAGGCGTCTCAAAACGCTGGGCTAGGGTGCCTCGATAGGGTGCCTGCTATCGCGCCACCTTACGCTGGCATGATGACGAGCGCGCCGCCAGCGGCATCGGAAGCGTCTCGGCGCTGGTAAAGGTAATACCGACGGGGTTTGTCAGCGCCCAGTGAAGCATTCGATGCCTGATGTCGACCGTCCCTTCGGCTTGGACCGTTGCACGCCTGCGGCAATGCAGCAGGGTGTCCGCTGTGCTTGCAGTGTGCACGGGCACGACTCGCGCTCGCGAGGCAGCCGAAGGCGCCACGCCGACTCGAGCCGAGCGTCGTCTCCTTTTGCAGCCGCACGCGCGTCTGCGGAGGCGCACCAGCCCATTTCTAGGTGGCTTTGACCAGCCCCGCGTACGCGAGCGGCGCATGCGCCGTCGATGTCGGTGCAGTCCGATAACGGCGGCGCCAACGACGGCCGCGTCTAGAGCGTCCGTATGAATGTTATCGTAGCATAAAGACTACTCATTATGAATTTAGATGTTATTCTTGGTTTTACGTCATACACGTAAGGGTCCATAACTTGGTGCAGCTTGTCATTTGGCTCTTTCGTCTTTCTATAGTTCGTTAAAGATTTTTGCGCTCGTTGGCTCACTAAACATCAACCAATTGGCTAC
The DNA here is from genome assembly GCF_050947875.1 of Dermacentor variabilis. Taxonomy (NCBI): domain Eukaryota; kingdom Metazoa; phylum Arthropoda; class Arachnida; order Ixodida; family Ixodidae; genus Dermacentor; species Dermacentor variabilis. Next base: position 9,704,904 of record NC_134572.1, on the reverse strand, counting down.
ATTCTGTTGCCTTGATCCCGTCACGCCACGATTACATTAAGTGACCGCATTATTTTCTCCTAACATATCAAGATTGGACGAAAATGTGCAAGCGCCTGCAACACAAATGGCAATGGGCAGTATTATGAGCACGGCCAACGTGATCTAAAACGCCAGCATTTGTGAAGATTCTCTCAAACGGAGTGTGCAATTTTATGCTGCAGCCACTGCAGTTTAAGTTTTCTTTTCATCGAAAAGTATTGAACTCTCTTAAAGAGAACACCTGTTAAGATGAAGCGAACCGATCGCCAACAGTTCTTGTATATCAGGGAACACCGAAACGGTGAGAAAGAAAACATAAGGGCAACTTTTCAGCTTTATTAGAAAAATAAAGCACTTCACATGAAGGGTCAGACAGGTATTTGCGCTGAAAGATATTGTGCCGAATTTTACCCCATACTTCAGACACAATGTGTAATAAAACACAAAGTGTTTGTTTCCTTTCAGTTTGCTTCATACCGTGTCACATGACGATGATCAGATTTGACTATTTTTTAAATACGATTCAACACGTATTACTGACTTTTTTATTGCAGGTAAAGCTGATGATGAGAGGAACCAGGAAGGGCGTAAGTACAGGAATAATGGTATAAGCAGTTTGTGAGAAATGTCACGCCGAAACACACCGCTATAGCATACCACAGAACAGAAGTACGCACGTGGTTTGCAGAAGAAATTTTACTGTTATTAGAATCACTTTTCACGTTTTTCTGCGCGTCTCCTTCCCCTCCACCCGCCGTGGTTGCTCAGTGGCTATGGTGTTGGGCTGCTGAGCACGAGGTCGCGGGATCGAATCCCGGCCACGGCGGCCGCATTTCGATGGGGGCGAAATGCGAAAACACCCGTGTGCTTAGATTTAGGCGCACGTTAAAGAACCCCAGGTGGTCAAAATTTCCGGAGTCCTCCACTACGGCGTGCCTCATAATCAGAAAGTGGTTTTGGCACGTAAAACCCCAAATATTATTATTATTATCCTTCCCCTCCACCCCCCCCCCCCGGAAAAAGAAAGATAGAAAGAGGTACGGGTACGCGAGAAAAAAAAAAAAGAAAACAGCGTGCGCACTGATTGCAACGGAACTATGAATCATATGTCAATGAAACCATTCAGGAATAGAAGTACTTAATATTAGGGAGAAAAATAGCCTAATTAGGAAAGTCAGAATAAATTTTTCAAACGTCGCTGATCACAATAAAAACCGTTCGGACGTTTAAAACAATTATTGTATGAGAACTAACTGTCGAGGGGAGTGAAATTTTTGAAGAATCAAGGGAATATTAAAAAAAAAGCAACCTTACCGGAGAATTTGCAAAAAGTGCACTGATTTTGTGACCCATGAGAGAGTATAGTAATATAAATTTTGTTCAGAATGGAACAACTGGATATCGCGGCGCAGATCACGGATAGACTTCGCATTGTTGTGGGATCGTTCCCCACCTGCGGCAAGTTGTTTTTTCATCCGCTTTCGTTTCCATTAATTTATCGTTTCTTTATTTCATTTATTAAACACAAGTAATCTCCCCTATGTTGTCCTTGGTGTCAGTGTTTGTTGGTTTCTTACGATACTTCCCCACGCAGAGCAACATGTCAGCGATGTCTATACGCCAGCGAAAATCTGCGCTTTTCAATATAGGGTTTTCTCTGTCGCTCTCTGTTAGTGTAGGCAGAATAGAGTACGGTAAGGCCCGTAGTATGGGGGGAAACATTTTTTGAACAACTAATATTATAATCACAGGGAAAAATCATTTTTGCATGACACTTCCCACAGCTCTAGCAGAATCTCTACTAAAAACATGTTGCGTGGGAAAATAAGAGCGTTGTTTAAGACGCGGGTTGGGGCGAGCGCACTGTGACCGCTGTGGCAAAGTAGAGAACACGTGACCTTAATGTTTGTATAGGGAGTAAGACTCGTGGAAGCCACGAGCATATCAATGCTTTAATGTTTGAATAACAGCGCAAGGACAGCAGAGGGGATAGAAGAGGAAACGGAGCCCTAACTTCCAACAGTTTATTTCCTTTCCAGAAAGTATAGCAAGTTTTATAGCCGCATACTAGCACACCGAAAATTCGCAGAACGCCACGACAAACTCATAGAAAATTCAATGTGGCATCGATAGCCCAAGGTATCTGACCTCCTTGTCAGTTAGCGCGACAGAGATGGCTGCTGACGTACCCATCTTTTAAACAGAAATTTTGCCGCTTCGATTATTGCGCGCGTGGCACGATCGCTGTGTTTTGCCATGATACATGTTTTGTATCTTGGCTTACATACACACGTGCAGCAGTAGGCAGAAAGCCAACCCGGTTTAGCGCGGTCAGCGTTGTACTGTCCTCTTTCAGTCTTCTAATAACGCAGCGGCCCGCCTGTCTGATGTAATATTTACTACAGAGCAGGGGGACCCGATACACCACGTTGTTTGTGCAGCCTATGAATTTGCTCTCGTGTGTGATAAGGCACCCTCGTTGAGGCCGAGATGTTGGGACAATTATTCTGCACAGGTTGCCTAATTTTTCAGGGGCAGAGAAGACAACTTTGACGTTAACATGCTGACAGACCTTTTTCAGATTGTGCGCGATTCTGTGCATGTATAGGATTACCGCAATGTTTTGTCTAACCCGAGTTGCTCCATCTGGTTTTTCATTCACCACGGATGAATAGCTGCGTAGGCCTTCTACAATAGAGAGTTGTACGAGATATGGGTAGCCTGCCGAAGTTAACCGTTCAGAGTGCTCACGAAAGCTGTCGATCATTTTATGTTATCAGGAGTTTCGTAATGCATTTTTGAAACATGAGCTAACAATGCCACGTTTTATAAGGTTAGAGTGCGCGGAATTGAATGGAAGAAGTGGCTTGTTGCCACGTGGATAGCACATCGAACAAGAACGGTTCTCGTGCAAAAAAATAGCTTAACGTGTGGGACCCTTATTACACCGTTGTCTGAAAATTCATGGGTTAGTTCTAGTGGTTTAATACATTTACGCACTGTGTCGAGAACTAAAAAAAGCATCAGACTTGTACAAACTGGGGTCACTGTCAAGAAAAATTAAAAAGTCATCCACGTACCTAAAAGAAGCTACGACGTTAGTGTCGATGGAGGCATCCGACACAGACCTGTCAAGTTTTGCCAAAAACAAATCACTTAATATGGCATGGATGCATGATCTTATGCAAATGCCTTCTTTTTGGAGGTGAGGTTTACCATCCCAATGGATGTACGTCCACTGTAGATAAGAGCGAAGTATTTCTGAAAAATCACTGACACTAATACCGGACTGAGTCTGGAACAATGAATGGCCAAATTCATGAATGCATTCATCTATGCAGCGAAGTAGTGAAACATGTGGTATGGAATAACAAAGGTCCTTAACGTCAACTGAAAAGGCAAACAGGTTTTCCTTGTATCGTGAGCTGACACGACACATTGTATGGCTTTGTCGCGGCGTTCTGCACATGGTTCGTCCGCTAGTGTGTGGCTATATAATTTTCTATGCTTTCCGAAAAGAAAAGAAACTGTTGGAAGCTAGCGCTTTATTCTCTCTTCTGTGCCTTCTGCTGTCCTTGCAGTGTTATTCAAACTTTAAAGTACGTTTCACCAACAAGCCCAATACTACACCCTTCTTAATTATAGCAATGCGCCAAGCAGCTTGAGTCTCGATGCCACATCTCAAGAACATACCTCATACTACCCCTGCACCACATCAGCAGTCGCCATCGTTTGACTAGGTTATGACTTCTGTCACATCCTACAGACACCAAACTCTCATTCTACGCACACCTCAACGAACCCCTCGACACGAATCAGTAAGCACGTACCAAAAACATTGCTTTAATTTATCGTCTTCTGCGAGTTCTGCGCAGCGATCTCGATACGTTCTTATCGGGCTCCTTGCTTCAGCTCGACGCGATTTGCCTTTACCACCACGAACAAGCTGATGCGAAAAACTCGCCTGGGCTTTATCGGGCCCCGCCAACTTCCAGAACGACGCCTGCAGGCGCCGTATACAGTGAATAATAATTTTGCACACCGGGGGTTCTTTAATGGGAACATAAATCGAAGCACCCGAGCGTCTTTTTGCACCTGCAAACACTGCAGGCGATCGCAGCTGCAGAGCAATAAGTCGGGTGACATATGCGCAAGCGCGCCTTCTCTTTCTGTAAGTGAAATTCGCATCGTCTTCCGAGAAGGATGCATGTATTATAGTATTCCAGTTGCTTTAACGAAGCGCCTTTGCTTTTTAAGCCTTGTTTATGATTTTCTTCTTTTTTTCTACTTTTATTGTAGCTCTTGTCTTTTTGCCTAAATCATGTTTTTAAGTCACGTTTTAGTAGTCTCTTTGGCTTTCTAATTATGCTTTGTGCTTCGATTTTATTGGTTATTGCTTCCTGACGCAGTGTTCGTTTTTAATTTCTTGTGTTATCTGGTTAAATTTTTAATTCTGCAGGCCCTTGTTCTGCCATTTTTGTGCATACTTATACACGATTTCGTTTCAATGGTTGCACCCACGCGTATAATTTTATCTTGCGTCACAACGTTACAACCCACTGTTGTTCAACGCAACACCGATCGCCCTTATCGCAACCGTTATACTACATGCATAGTCGCCGCGTTTCCGCCATGGCGTAGTGTATAAAGACGCGGTTCTCGGTTTCTTGCGGGCTTTGCCATGGTCCCACTTTGGTGTCATATTGACAACGTGAAACCCAATGCTGCTCATGTGCTTCGTCGCAAAGTGCAATTTTTTCTCCAGTTACAGTAAGTTGAAAACATAGTGCCTGTCCCGTCTTTGTCGTCGTTCTTCTTTTTCTTTTTTGCGCTCTGAGCTTTGCCTCTGCGTCGGCTCTGCCTCAACGCAGTCTTCGGCGGCGACCCTTCGTGCACGACCAACCACGACCTCTACCAGTGCGCAGGCGACGAGCAGCTACAGATGTTTGTGTCGCACCTGTGCATGAGCAACAGCAAGGGGGCCACTTGCTTTGAATGGCGACCGCAGCAATTCTGCCTGACGAGCCAGTCGAACCGATTTCGCTCCGCAAAGGAGTGCGAGGAAAACTGCAGTGGTGAGGCCGCCAATACTCGCATCAGTATTCCTCGTATAAAAGTGCGGCAACGGTCAACCCCTTCCACGGATATGCACAAAGCCATGTCCTCCTTGCGCTGTTACAACAAACGTGCTCCTCCACGTCTGTTGGTGATCAGGCCGCTTTTTTTGTTGGGAAAATGATGCCACTGGTGAGCCAATACGAACAAGCCGATAGAGCGCCGAAAATTTTGTAGTGTTTTCTTCTCAAATCCTATCTCTGTGAGCGCAATTTTCCGCATCCTTATTGAATACCGTTAGCGGAGACCTTTCCTATCTCAAAGATGCGGTCGGCTCTGACAACCAGCTTGTTCATATTATGAGAAAAAAATCGATCAGGTAGGCTTGTCAAAATGCAATTTGGCTATAGGGATTGTAGAAGTTTTAGGCAGCACTCGCGGTTACCGTGAGTCCACTTGGTCGAGTGTTCTTGGGCGTTGTGATGTAAATTAATCCTGTTATCCAGGTAGGCTAAGTGCATTCCTAAATGTCGTCGCATCAGTTCGGAGGTGAGCCTAGATCGTTATTAGAAATATGCTCCTACGCTTCCGTGACGTCTGCAGCTACTATAATAGCGTGGAGAAAAAAAAGAAGATTAATATAAAGTTCGCCAAGTAGGTCTGTCTCACACCAGTTTCGATTAAGTGCTGCTGAGACAGGTTCGATGAAACGGTCCTAATGTATAAGTGCGTGCACCCTTATTAGCTGTCTTTTTTTTTGCATAATCACATGCCCCCCCCCCCCCCCCCCCATATCACACGTAGTTGCTCAAACCATCGTTAGCGCAATCTGCAGTATGGAGCTTATCATGCTCACTTATGGTTATAAAAAATTACGGTGCAATGCTTGAGTACACTCCCCTCCCCGCCTTTTCTTTATGCTCGAAGAAAGGGGCGGTGGGGGGGGGGGGGAAGATAATTCGCACTGTCGTGTTCTCGATGAGCTAAGACGCCCTAAAAACACTGCTTCTGCTGCGACGAGTGTTACGATTGTCACAGAGATTCATGTTGTACCTACAATTCTCTGATAAATAATTAAATAAATAAATAAACGCGTATAATATCACCTTGGTGAACAAACAACGAGTCAAATGAAACGGACAGGAGAGATACGCTGTCAGTTTCATTTTTGCCCCTGCTTACGCCGTTGGCCATGTGGCACGTAAACGAACTAAATCAGCTTTGAATCCTCACGTAATATGTATTTGCTGAATTATTCTGTGAGACTTACTAAAACATGTGCACACGCGAGAGATTTTACAGTTCTATCAGATGTGAACTGCACCAACGACACTCATTTGATGGTGCGCCACTCTCTTGATTTATGATGCGTCAAATTGACAGTTCATCGTAAATCACCTGGTCAGGTATGACCAAGGGATGATCACAGCGAGCGTAATCAGTTGAATGCCGTGATGGCGATTTAGTGTCTGATCAATAGTTCGAATATACATAGTGACTTCGGATGAATGCGTTGCACCCGAATACGCTCAATGCCCATTATGTGTGCATTCATATAGTCGATATGACGGCTAGTGGATTCAGCGGTAGCATTTGCCGATGGTTTTGCTCTCATAACATGAAAGCACTACAGCGTTTCAATCCTCTTTCGAGTCAGCAGTTTCGCCTATATAAATCTGGCTGCAGTCAGCGCAAGGAAACCGGCACCCAGCGTTCACAATTTGTTTACTCGGTTGTTCGTCCATTACGTCTGCCAGGCGGTGCTCCAGCTTCTTCGTTGGCACGCGCGTCATGCACGCGTCGCGGGTGCGTAGCTCACTGGCCTCCACACATTGTGTGACATAGAAGGGAAACTGAAATCGATGGTATCACGTGATCTCGTTGATACGGGTAGTAAAATCATGACACAAACAGAAAAAAAAAATGGGGGGTGGGGCGCATTGACAAAACAGAGATGGTTAATGACTACCAGACGTATCGACGTTTGTACAGAAGCCATGCGGAAGCCAAAACGTCTAATACATTAACAGACATCCCTTTTTGGTCTGCTCTCTTTAGTTTCTTTCGAGATGAGCAGCGAAATTACAATGCACAGTGCCAGCGGCTGCATTTGATGTGTTTAAAGAATACAGCGCCAACTCTGCCAAATGCATTGCGCTTCGTGTGCGTAGAGAAGAGAGCGTTTACTGCGTGGAAGGAATCCGCATGAAACCCAACGTTAAGTACCCGCTGCAGTGTTTCACCACCGAACGTTCTCGTGACCACGCAGCGGACGACAACAAATGTGGCCCGGTAGCGACCTGCGAGTGTTCCGGCATGTACCGCAAGGTGAACTACATTTACGACATGCGCCGCCAGCGCTGCCGCCTGATACCGCTGCACGAGTGCGTCGAGGTGGACGTGGGATTCGTCGACTCCGACGAGTGCCGGAGCAAGTGCGGCGGCGGTGAGCCAGCGCGACACTTCTGACGTGGAGAGCTCTCTTAGCACTAGTATCACTGTAGGGCCACTCATACAGGGCGCTTCACGCAACTTGAGCCGAACATTTAAAAATATGCAGATGCCACGTAGTTCTACCGAACCAAGGTAATGCTGTTTGCCGTCTCTTGGAGACACTCAGATTATTTCTCGCATTCCGCCTAATTTGATATTTAGTCTTAATTATGCCAATGAGAAAATTTTATATCAACATGAGAAACTCCCGATACAGCTTTCTGTCGCTCAGTGCGCGCTACATAAAAGTGTTTTTCCGCGCGTGAGAGAAGCCCGCGAATACACGCAAAATTGCCGCGCGACTGGCCGCTCGAGGCACGTTGCGTGCATATTCGCGGGCTGCTTTCACGTGTCAAGGCTTGCGAGTCCCACGCCTGTAGAGACTCTCCATGGCTTGACGCTACGGCGAGCAACACGCCCCGCTCTGCCTGGCAAGCATGCGAGGCTGTGCGCCGTGTCTGGATTCAGTCAAACATCGTCACGCACACTTCTTTACGGGGCGTCTTCATCTGGTCCATCAGAGCTCCTTTTCGACATTGCCTCAACTGAGCTTTGAAAGTCGTCGATGGATATCGCGAATTAGGTGCGATTTTCAAGACAACATAAAGGGGGGTGTATTAAAAAAGTGACTGCCTACAAATGCGGCAAGGAAATGGCTGCCGCTAAGGCACTAAGAAAAAAAAAATAATGAATTAGCCTTATGAAATTCCCGTTACTAGCGGCACAGTATTTCAGCCTCGCCTACGAACCCTTTCGCAAGCACGCCACATGTGCTGCACTTATACCTTTGTTACAAAAATCTGTATTGTCTAAAAAAATATAAAGCATCCTGTATATGTGTTTACCCCAGATTTTTACACATGTGCACCTTAAGTGCAAATGTACACGAGGATAGGAATTATAGAGATGATCAAAGCAATCAACATTATCGTAGAGCAGTTAATGCATACGTGCATTAGATGTCACACACAAATTAAAAGGAAAGATAGCAAGATAAACGGAGTAAACGTTGCGTTGAGCGCACGTGGTAGACTTTCCCGTGTTTGTCGCAGGGTAAGCAATGAATGTTGGAAAAAGCTTGAGTGTGAGAACGAATATATGCAAATGCTCTGCCAAAATGTACGTGCGCAATTCTTCACAATATACCCTTCTCATGCGGTCGCCGCTACGTTGAGCAAGCTATCAGACGCGTTAATGCTCACCTCCGGGAGTGCGCCTATACTCGCCTAAGGGCTCAGTTGCCAGTAACTTGGAAGAACATTGGAAAACTACACATTGACAGGACGCTACAGAGAGCAACAGCACCGCGAGATTAGCGAAGCATTTAACATATAACACCGTGATTCACGTGTTAGTGGCCCTCTCTGTCACTACACAGAAGTGAATTACATTACCTATCAGATGCGTGACAGCCTGCGGAAAGCAGTGACTTGTGATGGCTTGGTCTTTATGGGATTTCCGCACCGGTTACATTTTATACGCACTGCAGTTGATATGCAATAAAGAACGGTTGTTATAAAGCACCATACAATTACTGCAGGGAACTGTGGCGCTAGTGTCTGCGCAAGCTGCGAGCGGGACAGTTCAGCTAGCACGGGAATAATGAGCAGCACATGGATTTACCTAAACTTCGTCTTTCTGGCTTTAAACATCTTCGTGACAGTGCAAAGGGATAATGTTTTAAAAAAGTACTGCAATGTAAATAGCACATAAGATTACTAAAATTTTCCCACGGCAGGATTTGAAACCATTACGCCATGGGCCCACAGACAAGAGAAACCACTCAAATTAGCAGCGATTATGGGTGGTCACAGAGTCTTATTGACTTCTGCGTGAAAATAAAAGTATAGATTGCTTTGATATTTACGCAAATGGAGAGAAATAAAGTACAATAAACGAAGCCACGAGAACGTCTGAATCCAGAATCTCGAAGATCAGACAAATACCGTATACACTCGACTAAGCGCCGCGCTCGTGTAAGGGCCGCTCCTCCAACTTGGCAGTCCAAATTAAAGAAAAAAAAATCGCGTCAGCAAACGGCAGCGTCGTCGCGTACGGCGCGTTTCGCGGGAAATGGCAATAGCTGTCCTGCGGCTCCCTCACGCGGCGCTATCTCGGAGATCTTGTCGCTTTTCTCGCCGGCGCCATTGATCCTTTGTGCGGCCCTTCGTTTTGACGACTGCCTGTAGCACAACCGCTTGCGATGGAAAAGAAAAAAAAAACCGCTTAACCGCGTACGATGCTGCGTTCAAACTTCAGGTTGTCGCATACGCCGAACAGAATGGAACACGTGCAGCCGGTCGGAATTTCCACGTCGACGCCAAGTGCGTGCGTCGCTGGTGCGACCGAAAGGAAGAGCTGGCCGCAACGAACAAGGCTAGGAAAGCATTCCGCGGCAAGCCTTGCAAATTTCCAACACTCGAGAAGGAGCTCATGAAATACGTCACGGACATCAGGAAAGAGGCTACGCGTTGTCCGCAGCTAGACGCGAGATATCCCATTGTTAGGTATATACGGCACGATTAAACAGGTTTTTCCATACTTTGATCGAAAATTGAACAAAAATTTCACACTTCCGTGTAAGGGCCACACCCCATCAAAATCGCTGAAAAAAAAAGTGCGGCCTTTACACGAGTGTATACGGCACATTTACTACCCATCATTCCCATGGTGGCTGAACGATCGCACTGCCAGAGTTCTCTCGAGTAATTGAAGGAAACTGTAGGGTTGTTATAATCAGCGCTGTGCCTGGCGTCTCTTACGCTCCCGTCTTTCGCGCTGCTCGATTTCGTTCACATTCGTTTTTGTCTTCGTTTCCTGCAGTGTCTCACCGTGAAAAGCCATGCTGAACTAACTAGCCCATGACCGCACGCTTCTGTATATTTTACGCACTACTACTTTACAGTATAGCTGCAGCCAACAAGAAAAGTGAAACTCACTCAGCCTTCGCATATTATGGAGGCTGGAAGAAAAAGAAAAAGGGTTTTGCTCAACGGCGATGTCCTTTATAGAGCTGCTAATTTATCAGTCATTGGTGATACAATGGACGAAACTACATTTGCGTATATTTTTATGGCGCGTTTTTTCGCAATGTACCACAGTACGCACTTATGTTTCACTTCAGGAGCCGCGTGCGTAGAGATTGATTTCTTTTTCTTTTCAGAAAAGCCCCAACTTCAGCCGCACAGCTCCATTGATAGTTCAAGATATGTCTATAGACGTCGTCCTAATTAATAGCCTTGATGCGCTGTCACGTGTAAAATTTTGTGTGTCCAATGCATCCCTTACAAATGAATTAAGGTTCATAAAAGCTAACTAAGATAATAAAAAAATCGGAAAGCGAAAATAACTACCAGAGGTGGCTCGTTATAGAGCCGTGGCCCATCAAACACAACGACCCGAAACAACAAACGTTCTTCGGCAACTTTCCAAAAATTTACGAGCAAGTTTTGAACAGGGTCGCGGCCAGGAGGAAGTACGAAACGCTTATAAGCACCGCTCCACCTTTCGCCATTTCAACCCTAAAGAAAAAGCCGGACGCACTCCGGAACGTCGGGTTTTATAATAAGTATTGATTGTAGTTTTATAAATTCAGCCAGTTGCCCCAGCCAGGCACATCTCTGCCGAATGTTCACCTTCGAACCCCTTGCAGACACCTCGAATGAAGACACACGCTGCAAGCTTGCCGCGCTGGAGGAACTGGTGCGCCCATGCCTATGGGACGACAAACTGTACACGCACTACTTCGATGCGAAGAGTGGCAAATGCCAGCCCTGGGACGAGAGCGTGTGCTCCTCGACGGTCTTCAGGAGGCTGAGCGACTGCTTCAGCGATTGTCCTCGCGGAGTGATCAGCGATGCCTCGCGGAAGGGGAACGACACCGCGACAGGAGACGGCCGTCGCGTAGTGCGTCGGCAGCGAGAGCTGCCGCCGCGAAATTGACCACTCCGCGACTTTCCTCGGCCGTTCTCTCCCATTTCTTTGTTACCTCCTTTTGAGCGTGTGACCATGTGTGACTGCAGACCCTGCGCGCGGCTTACCGTCTAATAAAGTGACCTACTTGGCACGGAGGCTCATCAGACGTGGCGCTCGACACGGCAAGAATGAGCTACGTTGTGGGGTTCTCACACCCATGCTCTTGGGAGCTATGCGGGAAAAAAAGATATCAGGGGACGCGTGAGAATCGCGCATCCCCACAACGTATAATGCGCCAGTAACAGTAGCGCTATGGCTGGTGTGTTGTGAAGCTCACGATGTTCACGTCTCGCGCTAAGGTGCACAAGAAACTGTTCCCATACCGCCGCTTATACGTGGTTTTGATTTAGAAAGTGTGATAGTACTCATGGAGATGTTTGTCGCCATCAGGACATCTACTGTTTTCGGATGGTAAATATCTGTATCGCGCGAAGATGTCACATAAATATCAGCCTTAGAGAATCTGGAAATGACGCATTGGACACCACCGTATAAGCGAGCTTATTATGGTATCTACAGCCAGTTTGTCCTTAAGCAACCTTGAGTGTTTTAAATCTGGCTGTATCCAGCTGGTTAAAATAGAACGCTAGAAATTTGGTGGTATATCCGCCGACGTGGTCAGCTCAGAGAGCGAGGGAACACTCTGAAGCCTTTTGAATGGAGCTGCTCTGGTGCGATCACGTAGTACCAGCTCACGTCCTCTCTGGACCTGTTCTAAGGCGGTGCTCAAAAGCAAACGTTGAAGCCCTGCTTTACGCTTAAACGGAAAGTGGTTTTGGATCAGGCTGCTTTGTTTAAGAAGAGTGACCAGACGAAGATGCCGATTAAATAGCAATGTATGCGCGATTGGACCATCTAGGCGTAGAAAGTTATCGGTTCAAATACGATTTTGCCTAAAAATGTGGTGGTGGTGGTGCAGGAAAAGCGGTGTTTGAATTAGAAAAAAAAATCATTCTGTGTAACGCCTTACGTAAGAGCGTGCTGTTATAGAACACATGAATATACATGAAACACACTTATAGGCTAAATATATTTAAATAGTGCAAACAGGGAACCTGAGCACCACAGTCTCAGCGTCAAATGTAACTGCGCTTAGGTATGCGCGTATATAACAATAAGCATTTTTCATTAGATATAAAGACAGCACTTTAGGCGCTGCGCTGTTACACGTGACATAAATGTGAAAGAGGGCAATATTGGCTACGACTTGCACCTTCTACATTTTCTGGCGTTCTTAGGCAGATCTCGCTCGCCTCCTTGCGTTCCCAGCGATGGCTGGTCTCACGCAGCTCCATATTACAACGGCAGCTTTCTGAAGGATACGTTCGGGTTTTACGGTTTTACAGTGTGCGACTCGGATTGGGGGTGTGTAACGCAACTTGTGGCTTTACACAATTTAAATTAACAAGAAAAAGATATACACCTGTTGAACTCGATCCTAATTCCTGCGGCGTGGAAGCGCCAGGCATACCTATCTCGACGATGAGGTATATTATACATGACGTACACAAAACTTTGGACTTTATACTACATAAAAAAAAAGGAAGAAAGTGTCCCCACACACTCGGTTAAGCGTCGAATGAACACACACGCATGTGTCCGTGTGCATCCAGTCCGGCGTCGGTTCCTACGCGGCCCTTAGGTTTGAGTAACACCACCAGAAAAAAAAAAAATCTAGTGCATCTTTGGCTCTCCGCATACCAATCGCGCATTTTAGAATTCCAGAGGCTGTAGAAGTTAAGCAGAGTGAGAATGTCATACGGAGCGCCAGCCAATTATTCCTAAACGGAGGATTGACATAGGCTTGTTAAGATGGAGACGGCTCCTTAACTTGTTTCGTGGAAGGCACTGAGGCGAAGGGAACGAACTGGGCCGCTGGCACTGGTCTGCGGTCACGCACGAGGCCGCTTTTCCTGGCGAACGGGAGTCAACCACGGACTGCCGGTTGCGAGTCGCGGGTCAGATCGAGCCCTTGCAGTGCTTGATCGTGGCTGCATCGACGTGTTTGGTTCGTACCGCTTGGCTATTTTGTGATGTCTGTGTGTTCACGTCCGTTTTAAGCGTCATTAGAGGTAGTCCCAAAATAATACAGAAGTTCTGCTGCCTATAGAACAGTGATCAGTGATCTCGGCATACGGAAATGGCCAGCAGTTTGTTGACCACGACGCCAGGTTTTAACAGGAATCGTTTCCTAGCTCAATTTTAAAAAAAAGAAAGAAGAGGTGGTAGACATTTTACGGACCCCCCTACGGACCCATCACTCAATCAGATAGGCAGATTCTATCGACACGCCTAAGTGTATCCGAATATGAGGAATCCAGTCAAGGCGTACGATTCGAAGAATCCTCGGCATGTGCGTCCACCAATGCAGCAGTAGTAGATTTTCGAGCCATAGTGAAAATAAATTGGATGTTGAACATTGCCTTAAAGAAATCAACCGATAGCTCGCGCTACAAATACGATCACTTTATATAATGTTGGCCTGGGACGGATTTATAGACGAGTAATTTTTTTCCATCACCATGCTAATTGTGGAATTTCAGTCCGCAACTAAAAAAAAGGCATCTTTTTTTATATATGCGTACAACTTTGATATGTTTGAAATATTGCCTACATTATTACCGTATATCGGGACGCTGTCGTGAAGTTCATTGCAATAGTTGAAGAAACGCGGCGTTGAACAAAACGCGAACACGTAAGGTATCGAAAAGAGCGATCAATGCTTTAAAAGGCGCAACAACAACAACAACAACAACAAAATGAAGTTAGTCGCCGTACGTCACCGTTATTTTTTCCCCTCCTGCGCTGTCCGCAATGCCAGTCGCGCCTGACGCCGCTGTTGTAGGAAGTTCACGAGGGATTTATCAAGTTCGGTTGTATTGTGCGCTTGTTGGCAACGCATCTTGAATAGACATTCAAAGGGCACGACAAAAGAAAACGGAATGACACGCACGGCGCTAACTTCCAACAATGTTTTACTATCGAAGGACCAGGTTGTATTTATACGCTCGGCCATCATGAGCCACAGCCACGTGAACATGTTACACAATCAAAGCGAACATGTTATACAGTGGTAATAATAATAATATTTGGGGTTTTACGTGCCAAAACCACTTTCTGATTATGAGGCACGCCGTAGTGGAGGACTCCGGAAATTTTGACCACCTGGGGTTCTTTAACGTGCACCTAAATCTAAGCACACGGGTGTTTTCGCATTTCGCCCCCACCGAAATGCGGCCGCCGTGGCCGGGATTCGATCCCGCGACCTCGTGCTCAGCAGCCCAACACCATAGCCACTGAGCAACCACGGCGGGTGTTATACAGTGGTATCTCAGGGCAAGCGCAAAGCGAGGTGTGGCACGACTGTCTCGCTAATCGGGAGATCGCGAGAGGCAGCGCATGGGTGACGCGTGGACGCGATTCACAGCAGCCGTCGCAGGCAGACCTCCGCTAATGCAGCGCTCCATATCAGTGGACGCGCTCACCGCATGCAGTCGGTGAACAGACGACGGTGCGCTACACTGGTGCCATCTCGTAGCGGTCGTCGCCGCAGAGCCCAATTCACGGCACTAAACTTTTCTTCGCACGCCTTTCGCCATGCCCTCCTCCTCCGCTTTTCGCCTCATTATTCCGTTGCACCCTCCTCCCCCGCTTTCCTCATCGCGCTCTCTTCGCTATCGCCGTCTTTTCTGCGTTCTGTGTTCGCTATTTCATCCATCGATGTGCGCCTTCGATCTGTTACACCGAGGGACGACGGAGAGGGACGTCGACGCTAAATTCAAGAACGGGCGAGCTGCGCTCTAAAAGTAACCTACGAAAACTGGGTTTCTAAGTCTCTCGAAGTATTCTCAACATTTTCCCCCGATTTCCGACATTAGTTCAGTTTCACGTAACATTTAACGAGTTTATATTGTGCATCTATTTTAAGGAACTTTCGCAAAGTACCGTACGCATATGCCGGTTTGGAGCCTGCAAACTACTGAGCACTGATAAGGTTTCCTGGGGAAGTATAATCGAAATCTCTGCGAGTTGGTGCGGTTGCGTGATGGACGTTTCGCATCCTTTTGTCCCCTACATCTTCTTTACTTAATTTCTCACGCCCGGTTTTTTAATGAAACCGTTGCTTGAGTAAGTCTCTTGCGGCTCTGTGTGGAGCATCAGTTCAGCAGCAGAATCTTCCTTGGCGCCACTTTCAATACCAACGCAAAAGGAACACAGAATTCGTACATGACGCCGTTAATTACCCTTGCTTGAGGGGCAACATTGAAAGAAGACGCGAGAGTTCTTGAAATTCTGCTCGCTCTGAAGCTGCGCACAGTCCCTAGCCCCCTTGTCTAAATCACGGGAGCGGTTGGCTCCGGCGCCTGCGTCTACCGTATATATGTACGTAGGGTCATCGCCACCTCTATTCTGGTAGGGTCCACTGGTTCAGGACTTCTTACTGCGTATGTGCTGTCAGCTCGGCAATCGCCACAGTAGCAGTAATGAAACAAACGGTGACACGACACGGCAGGGTCTCCGTGTTCGTAGTGCAAACACAGAAACATCGGAAGTAGTACGGCTTAATCAAGCGGGCCCTACGGTAGATTTCGCTAGAGGACACCGCAGAGAATACACCTGTATTTCCCTCGCGCGTTACGTAAGTGCGCTGGAGGCTGTAAACATTTTGGCGGACATCTCTTTTAGTGTGCCAGAGTACTATGACGTTGTTCTTTAAACTATAAATTTCTTTTTGTTCGTCTGAGCGGAGATCACAAGATTGCGTACGAAAAGTACTCGGCAAGACGCTGTACGAATGAAATGGTTATGCGCTGCTTCCATCGTCTATATTTACTTTGCACTAGGCGTGAGTCAGGTTGGCGTGTTATCACTGGCTGGAACATTTAAAAAATTATGCGGGTTTTACGTGCCAAACTACGATCTGATTATGAGGCACGCCGTAGCGGGGGACTCCGTAAATTTGGACCCCCTGGGGTTCTTTAACGTGCACCTAAAGGTAAGTACACGGGCGTTTTCGGTGGATGATTTTCATCACTCGTGATCACAATCGCAATTCGCCGCAGGCGTACCTGAGCTCTTGTGGTTGTCCACTGGGTGTATGACCTTAAATTACTACCTGTATGATATTTTATACCTAGTTATGATAGCATCTTCAGGAAGCACTCATGGCGGGCTGGTTTGTGGTTTTATTACACTAACAGCTTACTCGCCATATTGTTCCCATAAGCGCAGTGTAGAACGACCGTATAGAAAAGGTCGTTCATACGCTAGAGCGGTTAACAAAAACAGGCCAGGGCCTATGCTGAAAGTGAACATATTCAGTGCCACTGGCCAAGTATGTGGACACCTTTTATGAACTTAAAACGTCGGGTGTATAGGCCTTTCGTGAATTCAGTCAGAGAGCACCGCTACAGACACTACGTAGTTTTACCCTAACGAGGAGCTGATTTAACATGCGATGTAATGGTGCCGAATAGTTAGCTTGTTGTTTTCCCGAATTATCAGGTTCAAGCTGTGGAATAAAATCTACCTCCTGCAGGTGCGTTCATTGTTTTGTATCCGCTTGATAAGGCACCAAGGCTGTACACCTGATACGGCCGGAGAGCGCCGCCGCGCTGCGTGCAATCGTGAACTGATGCATTTACTTCTCGTTATTTATTTTTTTACCGAAATGTAACTTTGCTGCGCCACACGAACACGATATATGCCTAGCGGACCTTGTCTAGCTGGCAGCCATTGGAGCGGTGTCCAATGCCGGCGTGTCCTGCCGCCTGCATTGTGCGCACGGCACCAGTCGTATCCAGTTGCTCATTATAGCCTCGCTTGGCACGCAGCACGCGGAACAAAAGGCTGCGCGCAGCGGCTCCCACTTCTTTCGTTGTCTGCGAAGGAACGAAGAAAACGACGCGGTGCATTGACATACACGCGGCGTGCGGAGCGCTCATCGCTGCCTCTCTTTTGCCGTCGGTTTGTGTTCTTGGTCTCCGATTCGCTGAGAATATATTCAGCGCGAACAAAGTCGATTAAAGGGAAACAAACTCGCTCCGCAAGACGGTCTGCGTCACGGGGAGAATATAGAGGACCTCGGAAGGAGCGAGGAAGCCACAGACAAAATGAAGCGCACGTCGATCGCGTGGTAGCAAACAAACAATTCGCTCGCGACGCTGACAGAGAGACGACAAAGCAGCGCCTGGGAGCCGAGGCATCGCAAATCAGGTCGTCACTGGATACACACGGGCCCGTCTCGCAGCCAGGAATACTGGCGCAAACAAAAGGCACGGCACCGCGTTTAAACAAAGCCAGCTCCGCTGCGACGGCAGCCGGTGCGGCATCGGTGATTTGCCGGCGCCAGCGATGTTATTGCGCGCGTGCGCGGCGGACGTTGTCGCGAGGCTGGCAAGCGTAAGACGGACGACGGCGAAGTGTACGCGCGCAGCGGCGGCGCTTCGCTGAATCTTGGCTTCAGGCTGGTTTCGGGTGGATCGCCAACTTGCAAACTCGGACATCTGCCTACTGAGCTGCGCTGTTTGCGATTACCCTTGGAACCACTAAATCTTATCAAGCTGAAGTAGAGAGAGAAATATTTCATTTCGGCCCCCTGTGTGGGGCTACTGGGTGTTGGTGAGAGGCGGCGAGAAACGGGGATCAAGCTAGGACATTGATAGCGTCGGCTCTTCAGCTTTGTCCGCTTCTTCCGGTACGGTGATCCAAAAGACCGAAGTAAGATCCGTTAACGAATGACTCTTTACAATCGCGCAGTCATTCTTAAAGGAAAGAGGCCGTAGTGGCTTTGGCGTTGCGCTGCTAACCCCCACGGCGCCGGATCGAATCTGGGCAGTGGCGGCCGCATGTCAATGGGGTCGAAAGGCAAAAACAACGTGTACCGTCCGTTGGGTGCACGTTAACCATCCCTAGGTGATCAGAATTAAACCGGAACCCGCCACTACTGCGTGCCTGATTATTAGATCGCGGTTTCGGAGCGTAAAACACTAGAATGGTATATTGTTAAAGGAAGACAAAAAAGAAACAGGCTAGATCGGCGAGTTACAGATCATGACCCTTGTTCACAAAGCTTTTTGTTCGTCACTGCACTGCGCCTTGGGCCAGCCACCTAAGCTAATACAACATCACGAATAACTGGCCGCTGCTCTATGCAGATAGCTTTCATGTAAAAGCTTTCCTGTGACTATGGGTCCTGGAATACTAAAAAAAATGCCTTTACCAGAATTCGAGGCCACTCAAAGTCTAAAGACACTTGGTGACTAGACGTACGCCGCCATTAAAATTTAACCGCGCTTACTGACGGGCACCGACTTTATTCACTCGTATTGTTAATAGAACATCTATAAAAGTACAAATAAATGTTTGAACTCACACTGACTTAGCCGAAATATGGAAGCTGAACTTATATCTTCGTTAATACCTCTAATTCATAAAGAAAGCGAGAGAAGCTCTCGAGAGAGTAATCTATGAGCCTAACATTTAATTTTTTTTAATGCTTACCCGTACCATTCCTGGAAGTGCTTGCACATTGTATAGAGTTGCGTCAGAATAACCGCTGAAATCCATAGAGAGAACTATATAAGCAACCTATAAAGGCTCCGGTTTATGGAATATTATCATGCCATTTCAATTTGAGGACAAGGAATTCGGTCAGCAAATTGGTGGGATAGCAATACCCCAAATCCTTTTCCTGTGAAAGTGTTAGTTGTGCATTTTGCTACGTTAATATCGCTGAAATTATTTGCTTGCTAGCGGTCGCTTTATGACCTTCTAATGCGGTTCAAAGCTGCAACATTATGGAAGGGCGAGCTGGATACACTGCTGTAAGATGGCAAGATGATTGCGAGATGAACAGGGACTGTCGCACTTCCCACATGCTCCCAACAGCGCTACGTGAGCAGTTGGAGGAGTTGTTGGCGTCGCCGGAAGACCCGTTCGAGTGCCCTTTCTGATTAGCCGAACGCTTTCGCTAATATGTCTAACATCATGATTGACTGGCTCCTGCTCTTACAAACACTTATAGGGCATCTAGCGTGAAATTTTTTTTATCGCGAATGGGATTACATGGACACACCAGCCAAATTTTCGCCGTCGTTGCCGCCTTCGGAATCAGGTGCCACATATATTTAGATATATGCATGCTATATGTTTATGAATGTCGTACGTACTATGGCGATGGAAAGAAACGCGAACAGCGGAGCGCGTGGCCGAAGCGTAACTGAAGGTGTAGTGCAGTCCAGTCATCGCCGTTGACAGGCGGGCACATCCGGTTTGATCGCGCTGTGCGATGGTGCGCCCCCCGTCCCGCGATATTTTTGTTTCTGCTCTGCTTCTGTTTTGTTTGAAAAGGAGGAACGGTGACGGTACAGTAATGACGGCAGCGCAAACTGTACTATCGCGATGAAAAGAAACGCGAACCGCGGAAAGCGTGGCTTTTGGCACAGTCAGCGCTAGTGCGAGGTTACGTGTCCAACTCGCATATGCTTTGGCTGTCGCTGGGCGAATCTCAATTACCGTTCCGGTTAATTACTAACCGGAACGGTATAAAATAAAATGGGAGAACTTTTTATCTCTAGGTGCCTGTCTGTCTCAGTCACTTTCTGTTTGCGAGACATACAAATTCACTGAGACGGTGGGCCCAGGAACTCGACAAATGGAGGCAGAGTTATTTGCAAAATTATTTTCTACTAACCATTTCCCTCTCAGATTGTCGGGAGCAAGAGCGCTAGAACAGGGAGCGTAAAACTAACTAACTAACTAACTAACTAACTAACTAACTAACTAACTAACTAACTAACTAACTAACTAACTAACTAACTAACTAACTAACTAACTAACTAAGAAACTAACCAACCAACCAACCAACCAACCAGAAAATTAACTCGTTCACTCGCGTACAACTGCCCGCAAACAACACGCAGACTATAGAGGCACGCCGCCTACCTGTTACAGCGAGGAAAGGGCGCCACGCGATTTTATGAAGCCCGAATTCCATCGGTAGAACTGCGTTTGCAGCGCGGAGAAAGACGGGCGCGGACTTTACAATAACTGACAGCCGACTCACGCAAACGTCGGCCCGGACAACGCTTCGAACAACAGAGAACACGGTGGACTCCGTGCAGGGATTTAATTAGTCGCCGGCGTTAGCGCACGGGCCACCGCGCGCGCCGCTCTCCTGTTGCTGTTCGAGCCGACGACGCCGCCGATGAGAAATGGCGCCGCGCGTGGAAGTAAAAAGAAGCGTCGCCCGAGCGGCAGGACACGGCCGCCGCCGTTCTTATTTGCACCGACGAACGAGCGCGGCGCCGACGTTCTCGCTGCGCGCAGGGCGATATTTTTCGCCGGTCCCCCGCCGGGCGCTGCTTGCTACGCCGTATGTGTACTCGGGGCAAACAGGCGGGTGATTAGTGTTCCCGTGCCCACAGCGCGCGCATGCGTTCTCTGCGCAGCGACAACTGGCCCTCATTTTTCCTGCTCCCTCTCGATTTATTTTTTATTACTTTCGATACACGTGCAGCAGCTCTTGCGTCCGACTGGCCCCTAGACTTGATAAAACCGTGCGGTGCCATGGAAGCTAGAGCTGGTGACAGTCAACCGCAAGCCCGAGTTGACAAAATTGTGCGTCACAGTGTTTGTCACAGTACTATATCTATCGCAGGCTTGGTAATCATGTTTGGCTTGCAACCATTCACGTTGTATACGTGGCTTGTCCGGCGCAGCTCTCGAGCTCTCGTACGTGTGAGCAGCTTCGCGTAAAACGGCCTCGTTTAGCTGAAGCCTGCCGGAGCTTTCATAACGCTGCACATAACTAGCGAGAACGAATATGTTTCTGCGAAAGAAAGCCAGCACTTTTAGATTTTAGTGAGGCGGCAAGGAGAACAGCAGTAATAAGAAAGGAAATTAAGGCAAAGTTGTGCGAGCGCGCAAGCTCGAATGAGGTTCAAGAACATGGCGGCGCGGCGATTGCATATCGATTGCCCGAACGAAACTTGCTCAGCCGCCCGCGGTGCGCCGACCGGTGGCTTCTCGAAAGAGAAATGTGGCCACGCAAGTCTGCTGGGTTCCGTCTTTTATGCGCTTGTGAGGCGCCTTTGTTGTTTGACGCACGTTTGTTTGCCTAAGGTTACATATGCGGCGTCGTGCATAGGAAGAACTATGACAGTGCATTAACTCGAAAGGTTCTCGCGATTGTGGACAAACGATTTGTAACCTGTCTCTTCCTTATTATTAGAATACGGCACGCATACTATAAACTGCGTCCCGGTGGCGTTGGGCTTCAACCGCGACGAAAAGCCTGAGCGAACCGTCAATATGACAAAAAAATAACTGGATTTCTTTCGTTACAGGCAGACTGTTTCCTACCATAATTAATCGAGGGAATTCTCGTGTTTCTATTGCGTAGCCACCATGGGAATGATGGTGAGTACATGGATTTGTCTACGTTCGTGCTTGTGTCTTCAGACGTCCTTGTGGCTTCGTTTATTGCACTTTATCTGCCTTCATTGGCATAAATTTCAAAGCAATCTATACTTTCTTAGACTTTAAGAAAACGTATAATCGCTGCTAAAATGGCATAGTTCCGCTTGTCTATGCATCCGATGCATGATGGTTTCAATATCGGGCTTCTGTGCTAGAGGCACTGTGTTCGAATTCTGCTATGAGATGATTTTAATTAGGGTATTTAATCATTAATGACGCAGTACGTTCTTGAATATGATCAGCTTGCAAAAGTCACGAATTCATTTAAAGCCAGAAGGACGAAGTTCAGGCAAAATCCATGTACTGCCCATTATTCCCGTGCTGGCAGAACCGCGCTGCTTGGAGCTTCCGCAGACACTAGCGCCACAGTTCCCTCTAGTAATTGTATGAAACTTTGTGGTTATAACAACAGTATGTGCCACAGAGACACGTGCCCCCCCCCCCCCTCCATCCCGTTAGAGTATAATGCAACTAAGTACAATGAAAAGCCAAAATGTATAATTGACTGTATGTAAGTATAGCGTGAGAAATTTCGTGATGGTGCGATTGCTTAACTCAGCACGCCACGTGGCTGGGTACGTAGAGAGAACAAACCTTTATTCTGAGCAAGCGCTCTGTGCACCCTCGGCGGGCGGCCTCATTATTCCAAGTAGCCGTGGGCTATGGCCATCTCCCGTGCCCGTTCGATGAGACTGCGCTGTTTCTCCAGGTACGGCTCTGATAACCGCTCTTCGGTTAGTGTTTTGGTGTCTACGGTGCCGTGTTTTCCTACATATCCTCATACCATATGGCATAGGTGTCCGAGACATCACAGTACGTGCATATGCGTGAGTGCTCATTGGGTGAAATTCGGTGGAATAGGATACCATGGACGCATCTGTTGGTTTGCAATTTCCTGAGGGTTACCTCTTTCCTAGTTAGGCTGGTGTGAGTTGGCGGGTAAGTTCTTCTGTCTAGCCTGTAGCATTGGAAAATATCGGCGCACTTCTTGGGGACCTCATCCTTCCTTCTTGAGGCGTCCTGCTAGAAGCTCTGGCGAACGTGAGCTTGGGCGGAGACATTGACTGCCTCGTTCCCCCAGCAGGGACTCGTGCCCTGGAGTCCAAACGGTGTACATACCTGGTAGGTGCTTCTTCGCCGTCGATGTGAGGATTGAGAACGCTTGCCTGGAGATTCTCTCTTTCTGAAAATTTCACCAAGCTGCACGCGAATCAGTGAGTATTACTGCTCCCTCCCCACCAGGGTGAGCTGACCATGTAAAAAAAAAAGGAAGAAAAAAGAAGAAAAAAAAGATTCGTTTGCGTCACCTGCAACTCAGAGAAAGACGAGTGCTCGTTCGAAATGTCGGAAATTTCAGGAAGACTGCTGGAGGTCGCCGCTAATGTAACGGCCAGGATTGGACGGCTGAGATTTTTCAGGGTGCTTACAAAGATCCAAATAGAGCTACAGCGTTATCGCAGTAACTTAATCGGCACTCTGGTTGCTTAACTTGATGCTCCTGCGAAACCTTAGTCATCTTTGGAATTGCCGTGCCTTCGGCAGTGCCATGAAAAGTATGGATTGGATCAAGATCCCCATGCTGTAGGCAAAACTACCGAAATGGCCACCATGCGCGCTCGGTATTACACACTGCACTGATAGAATAGCACGAGATCAGATGGAATCAACACTTCGGAGCTAATTGCAAAGGGGCGTACTTTCATCGCAGTAACGCTGCATTATATTATTGGTGAAGAAGCAACGAAATACCTTTTCCGAGAAATATGTTATCATTCAATGTAACTCGGATGCTGAGTGGCACCGCTCTCAAATCGCGGTACGCGGTAGTGCCTTCAGTATAATTGGGTGTCTCGAACGTACTTGCTTTCCTCGTGTGAACGCACCAAATTTTGTAACGGCGCATGTAATGGTAAAACTGAAAATATTACACATCTGCATTGCTTGTGCGCCAGACTGCGAAACAGATGACGAAGCATGCAGCGTTGGTGCTTAATATTGCGATAATTTTAGTATGTTCACAAGGTTTATTAAAAAAAGACAAACACTCACGCTGCCAAGACCAGGTCCAACGTATAAGCGGCACTTACCTGCAAATAAGAAAACAAAGAGCAAGAATACGTCAGCACATCTGGTTTAAGTTTTGCAAACACTTGAGGTCGTATTTTACATTGCTTTCAAGTACGCTCGGAATGCTCCTACGCGCATTTGCGCGAGAAAATGCATTTATTTAAAAATGTTGTTACAGTGAACAGCACGAGAGAGAAAACAAGGACAGCAGGACTGCCGCTTCATCTGGCGTTAGTCCGCATTTATCCCATTTGAGTGAAATCAACTAAAGAAAAAAACCGTCACCTCCCCACCACAGCGTATATTCTGGTTCTATTTGTTATCATAACTGCCATCAGTATAATATACAAACAAATTCACGGATTACCCATGATATTTGCTGGGAGAGATGTAATGCATTAACGTTGGGAGGATATTCTATCATTCGACGACCTCCCGCTACAGAAATTCGCATTCGTACAGAACGAACCTCTTCGTGCTGCTATGAGGTCTCGCTTTTCAGCATCAGCTTTGGAACGACAAAAAGGTTTGCAATATTATGCCATTGCGTGTACCAAGCAACGCACCTTCGATGACGAAGCAACTTTCAAGCCAGTGCCGCGTCTGCCCGCCGCATCAGTGCCAGCCTCCTTATAAAAAATGATCGCCTTCTTCCGAGCCATTTATGTGAATCAGGGCTGTCGACGTCTCGGCGGAGAAAGCGATGCCTTCGGCGGCGCGCAGGGTACAACACACACCAAGTGCGGAAGACGAATATTTGAACGAAAGCGTAAACAGCACACAGAGAAGAAGAGCCACGAAACGCATGACTGAACTCACAACAAAACTTTATTGGAAGTGACGAAAGAATACGTATACGCACAAAGAAGAAATCACGCATGCGTAGAAGTATGGCAGAAAAACAACCTATGGTAACGAAAACAGCAATCACAGTCTTGCGTCCAAGATATCAAGCTCACAGTCAAAGTGTTTCGTGGTTCTTGTTCTCTGGGTACGTGTGTGGTGTTGAACCAACAAACCTATATGTAAGTTTTATTACGGAAGGCACAAGCGGCGTTTTGACGGGCCGGGTGGCACTATCACTAGTCCCCGTGGCTATGGTCCAACAATGCTTTGCGTTTGATTGTAAGAAACTTATTTGGCGAGAGAGCAAACAAAGAAACAGACAGACTGACGCTCAATCGGCGCGCTCCCGATCCAACGCCGCGCTGCGTATGACGTAATCGCCTGTGCCCGCCTCCTCCTTCCTGACGCTCCATCATCCTCAAGCCTTGGCCTCATTCTTTTTTTCTTCGTCTCCACACACTTCTTGCCCAGCTGTTGCTGTTGATGACCCACAAAGGCCTAGCTATTACGTTTCTGCAGTCCCCGAGACCTATGTCGTCTGGACCCCGGATCAGGAACTCATGGCGAGAAACGAAGAGGCGCACGCCGCATCCCGAGATCACGCAAGCCGGGCCTTCCTCTCAGACGGGACTCGCAGGGCGACGAGGCCTGAGTACAAGCCCAGAAAATAACGTCTTACAATATTACCAGCTAGAAAGAAGAGCATAGCCTGTACCTCACCAATACCCGCCGTGGTTGCTCAGTGGCTATGGTGTTGGGCTGCTGAGCACGAGGTCGCGGGATCGAATCCCGGCCACGGCGGCCGCATTTCGATGGGGGCGAAATGCGAAAACACCCGTGTGCTTAGATTTAGGTGCACGTTAAAGAACCCCAGGTGGTCAAAATTTCCGGAGTCCTCCACTACGGCGTGCCTCATAATCAGAAAGTGGTTTTGGCACGTAAAACCCCAAATATTATTATTGTACCTCACCAAAAATTCAACGGGTATGTGACGGTCGCCCTGCGACGCCTTCAGACCAGCACTTAGGTGCACGGTATTATGATGTACAGGTCGCACCCTACACATGGTGGTGGAGTGTCTGCGCCACCCAGCACCCAACAACGAGACTGATGCCACAAGAAACCAGGATGATGTAAAAGGGGACTTCGGAGGAGAAGCATGGGAAGCTTCGCTCGCAGCCTCGGACTTGGAAGATGAGCGCAAGATAGCGAACCATGCACGCAGGCACGGGAAGCAGCGATCGCCAACGGCTTTCTGAACTAAGGGAGCGCCTACCCTGGGCGAAGGAAGAAGAGCTCTCGCACATAAATGTACACTGCCTACTGTCAGTTTGCTCTTATATTAGTTCATTTTCGCCCCATAACCAAGCTATCCTCAAGGAGTAATCCTCTCAGCCTGCATCGCATGAGCGGACTACTCATGCTCCCTCCCTTGATTTGCTCATGATCTATTGCTAGATGAAAAGAAAAAAAAAACGAAGCCATCTCTATTCTTGTTGCTGACAGTTTGCGCGGAGTCGAGAGAGACATATATGCTATCGACCACGATACTGCATATATCTGGCTATAATGCATCGTGCGGCTATATTGAATAACTACAGATTGAACGTCTGCTGGATGCTGCCGTATTTAGCAGAATATCTGCCGCAGTTTACCTAGACGCTCACTTCAACAGTAGACTACGCAGTGACCAGTTTAGGCGATCGTTATACTAAAACACTGTCTTGAAAAAAAAAAAAGAAACCTGTTGATGGTATTGAGCGTAAAAATGCGAACAGCCATTGTCTGTGGCCATTGCACTCAAGTACCACATAATTATAGCTTTCGAAAACACGTGCTCTCACATACATTTGTATGTCCTTCGTTCCAGCCCTTAAGTTTCTTCACGTGTTCTTCTAAAGGGTGTACTTTGTGCTGTATCATTGAAACAAAGCACAAATGTCGATAGTATAGAATGCTCGTTGTAATAAGAAAATGTGAAGTTCATTACGCAGTATTACCTGACAATATTAGAAGTACATTTTGGCTGATATATTATTATCGATGCGTATTGTACCAATAGCTAGACCATCTATATAACCGTTTGTAATTTACATACTCACCGAATGGACTGCCCCAAGAAGAAAGGTAATTGCACGCATGGGGGCCTTTAACGGCGATCTCCAATAATTGCTCACTGAGAAAAGCCAGACGGCCGTAATGAGAAATTAAATGCATTGCTGATCTTTATATAGACGATACATCGCCCGAAGCTCCAGACAATAGCAGAGGGAAGAAATGAGAAAAATAGGGAGAGACACGGAGAGAGTGAAAGTATTGGATTATCCGGCATTTTACACGAGAAGGTTAATCTTGAAGTCGTTCCTTTATAGAAGATGTTGCAGGTGACAACAGCCATTATGGCCTCGCGCAGTTGCTTGGCAACCAAGGTGGCAAAAAACGTGAGCGAGGTGTGCGTGCTAGGAGGAAATGATCAAGACAGAAAGAAGAATAAGTGCAGGTACCCCAGGGGATAAAAGAAAATGTTCTCGACCAATGAGTATCCTCCAAGGCTTAAGAATTGAATAAGAAAAGGAACCTCGTATATGAAGCGATCAGCAGGGAGCGCACGAAAAGTGTTTCGGTACGCACGCAATAAGAACCTCATCTCCATAACTC
The DNA here is from genome assembly GCF_050947875.1 of Dermacentor variabilis. Lineage (NCBI taxonomy): Eukaryota > Metazoa > Arthropoda > Arachnida > Ixodida > Ixodidae > Dermacentor > Dermacentor variabilis. The sequence continues at coordinate 9,677,307 of NC_134572.1, read as the reverse complement.
GCAATGGCGACGCTTATGCGGCGGCAGAACAACCGGTGTAATTACAGACTAGGTGCGAAGACTTGAGAAATTTGTTTCCACCTGCAACAGCGCGCGATCATTCTTACCGGCGCTGGGAAACTGCGCAAGACAGGTGTGTTATTTGCCGGCCCACTTGGTTTCTTTTCTGCTGCTCTGTCACGAGACCGTTTTTTTTTTCTCACCGAAGCCCCACCTGCGCGGCCACATCCACCTTCTTGCGTGAAGGCAGCTACACGGAGAAATGACGCAGGAAAAAAGATTTATGGCCGCTGTTACCGAAAGGAAATGAAGAGAACATGTTTTGATTTCCTTGCCTTCTTCTGCGTATAAGCGTCACGCTGAAGCTGCGAGCAGGAATTTAATTTAGCCGCAATTTGCTAGAAAGCAAAGTTTTGCTTTCCCAAAGCGCTGCTCCGAGAGTGAGCCCACGGTACAGGTGCAAGCAAATGGGTGCGCAGTGTTCTCGCAGATACGGACGCTCCGTGGATAGAGGCACCGAAAGAGCGCAAACCAAGGGAAAGCGCCGGATCAGACGGCGTCCGCAGGATAGGCGAGCACGAAAAGTGACTCGCAGGAAGCACAGAAGGAGCGCAGAAGATGGAGAAAGAGAGCATCAGAGACATGGCAGCTACGGGAGGAGGGAGAGCAAAAAATAAAATACAGTTGGAAATTTCGTACGCAAGAAAACGCCAGTAGTGCACCCGTGCGCAGCGGCAGGCGTGAAAGAGCGCCAGAACAAACGGGCCGGAGGGACGCGAATGCAGGAACATCGGGAAGATGTAAGCACGAACAGCAACAGCTGATGCAGCATCAACGGTGGCCCAAGCACCGGGTGGCGTGTTTTCCACGCGTTCTTCGGGTGCGCGAGGAAGAGGAGGAAGCAGCGGACTCTCCGAGGAACAATCGGGCGCTCTTCTCGCCGGGCGGCTCTTTTACGAGCCCGCCATACATCGCTGCCACACGGATCTGCCGCGGCGCTGCTCTACCTGGCCACGGCATACATAGTAGGTCGACCACGCGTTCGCTCTGCCGTGCGGCCGCCGACCGGGGTAGAAGAGCCCTTATCGGGAGTTGGGAGGAGGGTTGGGCGCAGCCGCCTACAATGGCAGCCTGTCCAGAGGCATACGTCATCTTTATCTCGCGCGCCCACCGCGCTCCCCGCTATTTATTCCTTCCCACCTCGAGCGCGTGCTAGGCCCAACCGGTATGTGTGTGTGTGCGCGCGCGCGATACTCGGTGAAAGCCCCAATGGCCGCGCTAAAGGGAGAACGAGCGTGGCAAGAACGAGCGCAGTGCAGCCGAAAAATGTGTCTGGACGTGGTGCGAAATTCAACGCATTACCACGAGCGCTATTTCAAAGGCAGCAATTGCTGTAGCCGATAAACTTCCGCCGTGGTCAAACTTTGTATCGATTCTTCTCATTCTTCATTCTTTTTTCCTCTTCGTCGTTAGCTCGCCGAAGCCGACTTCTGTTGTAGCCGAGATCGAACCCTCAGCGAGACACTTAAAAAATAAACAAATTTCAGCGAAAAGAATCCTTATAAAATAAGGCACCTCTGTGCTGTGTACTATACTGCACGTTCTGGGGCTTCGCCGACGCTCCCTCTGAACTTTCATTTTTCCCAGCCGGGAAATGCGGCGAATCGCTGGTGCAATGTTCTAAAACGAGGTGCTGTTATTTCATTTTTACACTTCCCGTCGGCACGATTGTTTAGATGATGTCCTGCTGTACAGGGGTACTGACATGGTGTTTCGACTATTCAACTTCTTGCGGTAAATGAAAGTCCTAGAAGACTAAACCCAAGAAAAACGGCGCTGTGACATTCATCACAGCGCCGTTAATAATTCAATATAATAGCTTTTCTACACCTAATGTTGGTTTCGCTTACCAGGAATATACTGTTTTGAGAAGTCGCGACACAGTATGTGGTCACGCGGGATCAGAACACTGCGAGGTTTCGACACTTGCTGCGGCTCGCTTCGTCATCTCGGATACTGCTGCTGATTGTGAGGGTCGATGCAGCAGCATAGCAGACGGCAGAGCGAGCCTGAGCGTTCGCTCTGGCTTGCTCGTCAAGACGTCGCAAAGTCCTGCTCCTGCGTGAAGACGCACTGTGTCGTGACTTCGCAACACAGTACATTCCTGGTAACCGGAACCTAAACTAGCTGTAGAAAAGCTATTATATTAAATTACTAACTGCGCTCTGAGGCATGCCACTATACTTTCCACGGTGTAGAGTTCTAGGAGCTTCATTTAGCAACAAAAACAATGAATAGTCGAAAATATCATGTCAGTACCACTGTAATACAAAGAGCCCCCCTCCCCCCGCCCGTCGCTCCCCCCTTCTCATGTTGAGTACTTCAAAAAAATATAAAGCCATTAATTGCAGCTGTTCATAATATGCAAAGGGATTAAATGTGAAGGGCGACATCCATCAAAGTACCAAAGGCAGTGCTTCAATTTCTTTTATGCGGTACTTCTGAGGGACGGCAATTCCGAGACATATCCTGCGACAAAGTGCAGCAAAATGTCTGAGATAATGCCTGCCATCTATGGCCACTAAAAAAATGTTACATTCACTAAGCCTTTGAGCGACACGCAGGAACTTATGCATCGTACACTTCCGAATACTAATGCGCAATTCCTTTCATTAAGAAGTCCTGGTCTCGCAGGAAGAATATATTGAAAACAGCTTACGGAGTTCTCCAAAAGGCAAAACTGATTTCACGATATATGAAACTTATTTCTCACTAAATGTCACAGCTTGTGTTAGATATTCCTCAGACGCCATACAGACCTCCGGAAGTGTCCGGCATTGAAAATATTTTGTTTTGAATGTGTTGTTGCGCAGCCTTGAGGCCATGTTTACAAATTCAATGATGGCTTCGTGCTTCCATAGCTCGACCCTGCAATCAGTATTGTTTTTAGAGCGTTTTCAATTTTACTCGTTTTCATCTTCGGCATGAATTACATGCTGTTAAGTGCTTCAATTTGTTTGAGCTCTTTACTGTGCGCTTTTTGGTGTCGCTTCTATTTTTCTTCCTTTTTCTTTGTTTCTCTAAATTTCTTTCACAAATTTGTTGCAGTCACCTTACTCTTGAATGTATTTTCTTTATTTCTGCCAAAAAACAGTTTGGTCAAACGCTCGCTCTATGTTTAGCAAAGCAGTTTATTCAGCTTTGGATGAAAATGCTTATTCTTCTGATTTTATATACAGATGAAACAAGTAGCATTCTTGCGCAGTCTAAATTGGATTTGGGGCAATTCACGCTTAGTGTTAATCTTAATCTTACAATCCCACTAATCAGGCTTAATCTTAATTTCATTATGACACACACCATGTAGCGTGTTGCCTTTACAGCCCATATTTGTCTATTTTTGTATTTTTATTCTTTTATATCCGCACAAAAACACGACAACTCTGGTTTCACTTATGTTTCGGAAACGCGCATCCATAATTCGGCGCTCCTAGGAATCCTTAGAATTTCGGTTGTGTACGGTGAAATGACTCAGCTAAATTTATATTTAGACGGCAACCGAGTCAATGCATAAAGTAGGCTAGCTTTAACGGAGAGCAAATAAATACTCTTGCCTACAACTAGACCGAGTTAATACAGAATGTTTGATACAGAATGTAGCGGTGCTCAAGGGAAAAAGAACGAGTCACCTACTTTGGCAGAATGCAGCCGTCGCAGAAAAAAAGAAAGAAATGATAAAAGAAACAAAAGAAGATGAAGAGGGGTGTCTTACAGCAAGAGATCAGTGCGAAAAATACTGGCATCACATTTATGATTTGTCGAGAAGCCGGCGATAGTAGAGTTACCAACATTTTGAACTACATTCGCCTACATAAAAATCAATCACTCAATCGATCTGTAGTGCTGAAAAGCACGCTGTAGTGGGACACTGTCTGGGCGGGAGGTGCGAACGCAGATCGCGAGCTGTTGACGCCGGCTGAGACTGTCTTTACTGTGCCCGTCATGCGGTCCTTCCGCCTGCCATCCAGCGTTAACGGGAAGCTGAAACACTTCTCGAAAAAAAAAAAAAAGAGTTCTCTGCGGCATTCTACAGTTTTGAGTCCCCTGAACACGAATATCTGGTTCAAAAAGGGCGCAAACAAACGCAAGCGGCTGTTTTTTCATGAAAACGCGCACCAGTGCCTCAGGGCATCGCGTGAACGCCGCTGTTGCCCGTGATTGGTCGGGGCCGCTGTGAGGTCATTCGCGGCAGTCGCCGGTCGGCGCCGCCGTTTCAGAGCGTAGCACGCTGTTCTGTTCTGGCTTCATAGCTGAGTTGTAAGCATTATGGAACGTTCTCGCTGTCTCGGACAGCTTGTATTTTCGCCGTACATGTTCGAACCGACAGCCGATACAGGAAACGATGGCGGCAACGGCGGCAACGACGATGTTGAGTGTGCCAAGAGCGAGAGCGATGTGTGCACCTTCTCGCGCGTTGGAAATCTTAGCTCGTACGTATTTTTTTTTTCATGTAGCTGCACGTTCCAATGACGGGAGAAAAAATGCGCTAAAGTGTCACTGGGAACATGCTGCTGGAAGAATGCCGAAGTACTAACTTCTCATTAGATTGTAAACACCGGTGCAATTCCGCGATGTCAAGCACCTTGCCGCTGCTTGTCTAAAGTCCCGTGGTTTTTTGAGTGTTGATACACGATCGCGAACATAAGTGCCGCGTTTCAGAGCGCGCACATGCAGTGCTTCGAGGTACAGTCATGGAAGTTGCTTATCATACACATCTAGAGATGGCCAGAGGTATTATATGTGCAATATTCATACTATGGTTCGACGACTTTGCGATTGTGGCTCGATCAATAATCGGTGTGCGTGCTTCATGCTAGTGTTGACACGAAGGTATTAGGCAGTTTTAGCACCGCCGTGTGGTAAACACGATAACTGCAACCGTACGTCGAATGTCACTAGGCAAGCCTATATTCCATTTCATACCTCAGGTGCAACGCTGTGGAAGCTACGCACGAAGTCCGGTCACCAAAATTTATTACTGCGCGCGTTTCCTTCTATGCTTCGCAGCGTGCCAGCGGCGTTTGCTCGCTCGAGCATGCACGTGAAGCTACCTCGACGGGCTGCAATTAAAAATGCCGAAAAGAAAATTGATTTAAAAGAACGTGTTAGAAGCCGTATAAGTACACGGATTGTTTCTATGGATAAATTCTTTTTTTTTCATTCATACATTTTTTATTTATTTCATTTTTCATTCATTTCACTTTTTTTTTCATTTCATATATGGAAAATTTTCTAAAAAATCGGGTCAAGAAACACCGAACTTTTTCTAAGTGCGAACGCAGCCACTGCAAGAAGTATCTCAAGCCTCCACAGCGTTGCACCTGATGTATGAAACGGAGTGTAGCAACGCTAGCAACAACGCGTTTCCGCATTTGTCGTAAGGCTATCCGGCTATCGCGGAAATGGTCCGAGCACAGCACAGTTGATTTCGTCGGCACGAACTTATCTCTCCTCACCGCACGGACCCACTGCGCAGCAAGCTTCTTGTCCTTCGGGAACCTGTGAAACACCACATCGTCTCGCCCGCCTGTGTTCGCGCAGCCGAATGCTGCACAGAACGAGGGCCTGTTGGGCGCCCTTGGCTGTAGGCAATCACGCAGCACAGAAGGAAAGAACAGTTTACAAAAGAAAACAAACATGAGCGGCGGCGGCGGCAGATCTCTCGTAGCGTCTTTCAGTAAAGCGCAGGACGGAAAGAGGCATGCCAGCACATGCCAGCACGCTGGTCCGGCAGCTCGGTCCTCGCGAATGACGTCACTCTCGCCGGTTCTCTCCTCTGGCATCTACATCACCCGGCCCTCCGGGAAGCGATGGGGGCGTGTCCGCGGGGGTGATTTAGAAAGCGATTTCCGCCCCTTATATTAACAAAACGAAGGAAAAAATTTTGGAACCGTAAATTATTAGGTCTGTTCTTCCCAATCCCAGCAATTCATGGAAATTGAGAACCGTTTCAGCTTCCCTTTATTGAACCCTGTGCCAAAGTGACGGAGGTGCTGGTATATTCAACCATGGAACTCCAAAGTCGGACGCTACCAACTGCCCCGACAATGCCTGACGAAACCACCCAGCAAGCCGTCTCCCAATCCCCGCAGGTTCGCGTAACCAGCGCGGTGCGCCAGTGCGACCTTCCCTTATTTAGTGGAACAGATGACCACGATGTGGAAGATTGGTTGGCGACATTCGAAAAGCTGAGCGGGCGCAATAAGTGGGACGACCCGTAGAAACTGTACGATGTTGGGTGCTGACAGACGCTAGCCGCGTCTACACAAGTGACTCGGAGCCGCCTTGACCGAACGAATGCCCACAGCTTTATTCGACAACCACATATATAGAACGCATGGCGCGTAGCGCCCTCTTCATCTCTCACCCGAGATATGCACACAAGAAACACAAGACATTTCACAAGTCAAGTCTTCTCGGAGTCTTGACTCTACGACCAAACCTGGTGACTCTCACTTTACAACCTTTGGAGACTTGTGGTGTTGCTCTTGCCATGGCGTCTGTTGCCGTGGTCTGCTCTTCGTGCTCCTCGCGGTTTTCACTCCGAGCTGGCTCGTTGAGCTGGCTCATCGTTGTGTCTGAATAGGTCGCTAGATGTATCCTATTACGCACAAGCACCACGTTGGGTGTTTTCACGACGTACGAGCGGGGCTTGGAGGCTGGGCTGAGAACACATGCTGTATCCTTGATGTCTCGAACCCATACCGTATCTCCCGGTTGTAGCGGAGGAAGTACGGTAGCGGCATGACGGCGATCGAAGTATTTCTTCTGCCGCCCTCTCACCTCTTCGTCTTGGCACTTCACATCGTCTGGCGCTGGCCACTTCGGTTCCAGGCGGTCCACTGTCTTGGGAAGCCTGGTTCGCAAGCTGGGACCCAACAGTAGCTGCGCTGTACTGAACCCTGTGACGCCTGCAGTGTCTCTGTACGACAGAAGAGCCAAAAAAGGATCATCTGCTTTCGCAAAAAACTCTTTGATCGTACGCACCATCCTTTCCACTTCCCCGTTTGACTGTGGGTAGTTTGGACTTGAGGCGATGTGTTGGAAGCCATAGCATTTCGCAAAAGCTGCAAAGGCACGTGAAGCAAATTGCGGTCCATTATCACTTCCTACTACGGCGGGAATGCCAAAACGAGCAAAAATGCTTTTCACTGCATTGATGACCGCCTCAGAGTTCGTGCTTCGCATGTAGATGACTTCAGGGTATCGAGAACGATAATCAACTACTAGTAGATAGCTGTGTCCCTTGTAACTAAACAAGTCCGTTCCTACTTCTTGCCACCGTTATTCTGTAGTCTTCGTTACGACCAAAGGTTCTCTTCTTTGCGCTCTTGTGACTGTACACTGTCTGCAGCGAGTGACTCTATCATGTATTTGCTGTGAAAGTCCATGCCACCACACGGAATCCATCGCCCTTAGTCGGCATCGGTTAATTCCCTGGTGGCCTTCATGGATAAGTTCGAGCATATCCTTTTGCAGCAAGGCTGGGATGACAAAGCGATTACCTTTTAGCAGGATGCCGTTGCACAAAGAGAGATCACCGCGATGGCTCCAGTACTTCATGAGGTGTTCCGGAAGCCTGTCCCGACGACGCCAGCCTTGAGCGCAGTATTTTACGAGCTGGTTGCATTCCCAGTCCAGTTCTTGGTGCCTGCGAACCTCATCTACAGTAACCAGCTTCGTTTCTGTGACCATAGCAACTTGAAATTCAACAAACTCCTCTGATCACACTGATCGACGGCTTCTCATCCGGAGCCCTTGAAAGAGCGTCCGCAGTGGCTAGCTGTTTGCAAGGAACGTAGACCACGCTAAACTGGTAGCGCATAAGTTTGATGCGAAACCTTTGAATACGTGGGACCATCGTGTCCAAGTCAGCGTTTCCAAGTAGTGTTATCAGCGGCTGGTGATCGGTTTCTACCGTGAAGCTTAGGCCACGTACATATTGGTCAAAGCGGTACACTGCCCATGCTACCGCCAGCGCTTCTTTCTCTGTTTGGCTGTAGCGCTGCTCCGCTTCAGTAAGCGACCTGGATGCGAACGCTACCGCGCGTCGCTCGCCTTATGGTTGTTCCTGCAGCAGAACCGGGCCCAATCCAAATGAGCTCGCGTCGCATGAGACAATGGTATTACGACCGGGATGATAATTAGCGACGTACAGGTCCGAGGTGAGCATCGCTTTTACCCGATTAAAAGCGGTCTCTTGAAGCGGTCCCCATTGCCATGCATTTTGCTCACCTAACAAGGCACGAATAGTGGTGCTTGCTTGCGAAAGGTTGGGCAGGAAGCGACCAATATGATTAGCCATGCCGAAGAATCGCCTAAGCCCGGCGACGTCCTTAAGTGGCTCCAAGTTGCACAGTGCTTGGAGTTTGCTGGGACTTGGCGAGATACCGTTGGCGTCGATCACCACAGCCAAAAACTCTACTTTGTCTTGACCGAAGCAGCATTTTGACTTGTTGAGCTCCAGCTGTCTTTAGACGTTCAAGAACCTCTACAAGTCGCTTGTCATGCTCTTCTCGATCTTTGCCAAAAACCAGAATGTCATCTATCTTGTTGACGACGTTCGGTTGCCCCTCCAGAATTCGAGCCATTTCTCTCTGAAGATATTCCGGTGCTGAAGTCAAGCCACAAGGTAGACGACAGTAGCAGTAGCGTCCAAATGGTGTGATGAATGTGGTATACTCTTGGCATTCTCGGGACAACCGCACTTTGTGAAATACTGCTGTCGCGTCGAGCTTTGAGAACACTTTGGCGTCGCCCAGTTGCCCGAGTACCCATTCGACCGTTGGAAGCACATGCTTTTCACGGAGAACTTTTTTGTTGAGCTTCGTTAAGTCCACACATATTCGAATTCCGCCTGATGCCTTCGGTACTGCGACCAGACTGGCACACCATGGCGTCGGCTCCGTAATGCGCCTGATGACACCTTGGTTTTCCATCTGGTCCAGCTCTTCCTTTACCTGGTTGTACAGAGGAATGGGAATTCTGCGAGGTACACTGAGAGCAAATGGCCTGGCATTTGGCTTGAGTCGAATAGTGTACTCCTCCCTTACAGTACCAAGCCCTTCGACGATGTCCTGGCTAGGGGTTGCGTCGCTTGCAGAGCCAGCTTGTTTTTCATGTCGCTGTGTGGCATCGATGAACTTCACGACTCCCAATGCGAGGATAGCACGGTAACCTAGTAGAGGTGTACACTGCGAAGGCATGACGTATACTGACTGTACAATCCCAGGTGCGGCTCTTCCACTCCAACGTAGCTGTGAATTGGCCTGTTACTTTCAAAGGGCAATTTCCTGGACCAGTGAGAAGGCCTTCCGGTTTTTCGAGTCGCGACGGTACTCCTGAAAAAGTGCTTGGAACGACGGTAACTTCCGCTCCTGAGTCGACCTCGAATTTGAGTGGAACTCCATTCACGTGCACCCAAACAAACTTAGCCTTTGCCTCATGACTGCTCTTGACAGCATGCATTTCGATGGCATGTGACTGTCGGCTTTTCGAGCGTTGTTTGGCTAAGCAAATTGCTTCGAAGTGTCCTTTCTTTTTGCAAAACTTTCGAACAGCTTTGTTGGCAGGACAAAATTTCCGGTGATGCTCATCTCGTCCGCAGAAGTGACACGATCTGTGCGCGCCGGCGAGGAGCGTTTCTCTTGCTGCCGACGCTTGATTACGCGACGGTCTTCTCGTTGGCCTGTGTTTCGCTACATCAACGGCGATTACCCGCCGTGGTTGCTCAGTGGCTATGGTGTTGGGCTGCTGAGCGTATCCCGGCCACGGCGGCCGTATATCGATGGGGGCGAAATGCGAAAACACCCGTGTACTTAGATTTAGGTGCACGTTAAAGAACCCCAGGTGGTCGAAACTTCCGGAGTCCCCCACTACGGCGTGCCTCATAATCAGAAAGTGGTTTTGGCACGTAGAACACCATAATTTTTTTTCAACGGCGACTGGCCCAGGTAACTGGCTTTCTCGTTCACGTTTTTCTCGTTCCGCATCTTCGTGCAGCCGTGCATGCAGAAGCGTTTTATCGAACGTCAAGTTGGAAGTACCGCAGAGTTGTACCGATAACCTGCTGTTTAGCAGACCCACAATAAATCGGTCTCGAACGAGCCTGTCCTCAATGGACGCTGAGCCGTAGTTGCATTTTTTATGTTTCGCAACGCAGAATTAAAGGCATCGACGCTCTCGTCTTCTTGCTGCGTCCGCTTGTGAAAACGGTAACTCTCGTGAACTTCGTTTAGCGGGTGCACGAAATACGAGGTGAACTTGCTTTTAACAACGCTGTACGGCTGAACTTCTTCGGCCGACAAGTTGAAAGACGCCAGCACGCGTCGACCTTGAACACCCATGCAATAAGGAAGCGTTCGTACCCGAACCTCGTCGGTAGCTTGGCGCAATCCTGCAGCGTAGGCATAGCCCTAGAACTGCTTAATCCAGGTAGACCATGCACTTGGGTCGGCGAAGTCGACCCAAGTGCATGGTCAAGTGCAAGTGCAAGTGCATGGCTGTTGGAGTCCAGTTACCCCGGCAAACACAGCGTCCGGCTTGTTCGCCATTAGAGAGAGCAAACGGCGACCACTTCTGACACCATGTACGATGTGGGGTGCTGACAGACGCTAGCCGCGTCTACACAAGTGACTTGGAGCCGCCTTGACCGAACGAATGCCCACACCTTTATTCGACAACCACATATATAGAACGCATGGCGCGTAACGCCCTCTACAGAAACTACAGAATGTTTCGTTTTATCTGAAAGACGTCGCAAGCCTGTGGTACCACAACCACGAGTACGACTTCGCTACATGGATTGCGTTCAAGATACGCTTCGCAGACGTGTTCGACCGCCCCACTGTGCGCAAGCTCCGTGCCGAACAGTGCCTCCGCGGACGTGCGCAGCAGCAAGGCGAAAATTCTACTAGCTACATAGAAGACGCGATCGATTTCTCTACGCTCATGAATTCTTCCATAACCGAGCAGGAAAAGACGAAATACATCCTCAGAGGCATTGACGACGATGGAATTGTTGCTGGCCCCCGCATCGTCGTTGAGCTCACGATCTTTGATGAGCTACGTAATCAACGCGTGTAGTTCGGTGGCCGACCAGAACAGACGATTCCCTCGCCGCCGTAAGTGGTGACCGCAATAAGCTACTGTCTCAAACCAAAGAATATGTGTGTGAGGAAGTGGCACGGTATCTCTCGTGTTTGTCGTATTTGCCGACTCCATAAGCGCCTACGCTCAATCTAGCGCCATCCATCACAAATGTTATTTAGGAACAGGTGCTGCCGTCCGCCTCTTAGCCGACACTTGTTGCCGGACCACTCACTTACGTGGCTGCCGCTGCACAGCCACGACATCGACTGCCAGCGTTGGCCCCTCATCCTCTCCGATAGCTGCCGGCGCCATTGCCTGGTGCACAGCAGGACATCGTAAATCCGATTCTGTCGTCGGCGCTTCGCGGCAGCCCCGGCTGCACGAAGATACAGCGACTATTTTTGCTGGCCCCTGTACTACACGCCACAAGACGCGCCACCTGATATGTACGCCCGAGACCCTCAACCCTTCCGTTCCCGTCGCTCACCCTCACCAGCGTTCTTTGTCACCTATGGGTCGCAGACCCGGCACTGAGACGGAAAACTGATTGCCGCAGCTCCGGAGCCACGAGCTGCGTCGTCGTCGCTTGTACCCGCCTATTTTAACGCGATAGCGTTATGGAGCCCAAGTCATAGAGAATCCGGCATCGTACATCGCGTCCGCAGAAAGATTTTCGAACTACCTATACCCAGGCCTTCCATATGATGCAAGAAATTGACTGAACTAATTGAATTTCTCAAGCTAAAATATGTAGAAAAATCGTAAACTATTACTTGCACACAACCTATACACGTGATAGCTCTCGGATTGTAATTTGTCTATACGAGAAAACATAATTTTGTTTCGCGAAAACTAAAACCCCTTCACACACACAAACCTGCCGCGGCATTTACAGACCGGCCGAAGCGTCCGCCACCCGCCGTGGTTGCTCAGTGGTTATGGTGTTGGGCTGCTGAGCACGAGGTCGCGGGATCGAATCCCGGCCACGGCGGCCGCATTTCGATGGGGGCGAAATGCGAAAACACCCGTGTGCTTAGATTTAGGTGCACGTTAAAGAACCCCAGGTGGTCAAAATTTCCGGAGTCCTCCACTACGGCGTGCCTCATAATCAGAAAGTGGTTTTGGCACGTAAAACCCCAAATATTATTATTAAGCGTCCGCCATTTTGCGCGCGCCGGTGCGATGGGTGTCTCAGGGGCCACGGAGCGGCGCGCCCGGTTCCTTGCATCAACTACAGCTGGCGCTCGCCTCCGCCGCATCGTGGCCCACGCAACAGGCCGTGGTTCCACCACAAAGCTCACCTACGTGCATAGCGTTCGCGGCAAGCGTTTCCAGGTAAACATTACGGTTACATACGCTCCAGTTGCCGGGAAGCGTGAGAAGCACTCAGCGATCTTTGAATGCTACCGCGTTCCACTCTTAAAGGCGAAGCTTAAGCGTCCACCAAATTTTCTGTTGAAGTTTTTGTTGAAGGTCTTCGAACTGTTGTGCTCGTCGATACCGGCTCCACTATATCATGCCACCTACAGCATTTTCCCTCAGTACGGCAAGCGCACAGCGAATTCATCCGGTTGCAGCATGCACGGCTAAAATCGTCATTGGAGACGTACTGTAGAACATTGACGTTATTGCGTTGACTTCGCTTTCACATGCTGTGATCCTTGGGTGGGATTTCTTATCGCGCCATCACGCCGTTATAGACTGCACTCGCGCTCAGGTGGAACTATCTGTGTTTGGCGATGCACCTTCTGACCATGTGCCCGTGCCTGGTGTTGACAAGCTTGTCGTGGCTGCTGACGCTAGCCTTCCCCCTCTCAGCGCCATCGTTGTACCTGTTTACTATGTTGCCCTATCTGACACTACAGCTTTGTTCACGCCGTCTGACGTATACAGTCGCCGCCACCATGCGTCGCTGTCATTTGCCGTCCTAGCACTTCACCAGGATGCCTGCGAAATGCCTCTTTCCAACACTACCTCATCTCCTCTCACGTTACGCCGTAATGAGACGCTTGGCCACGTTCAGTCAGTAGGCTATGATGTTATCGTGCTTATTGATTCATCTGAGCCAAGTCTGAAGCCCGAGCTGAACGCGTTGACACCGCAACTTGCATCCGTTGACGTGTCCTCGGACGTATTTTCCCCTTCCATCGACAGCAACCTCGCTCCGAATCAAAGTGCGCCGCTTCTTACCCTTGTCAAGGAGTTCAGAAGTTCGTTTGACTTCCACCAAGCATCATCAGGTTGAACGAGCACCGTTGTTCACAGAATTGACACCGGAACCAACACCCTTTTGCGGCAGCGTCCCTACCGTGTATCACCAGCGGAACGTCGTATAATTACGGAACAAGTTAATGACATGCTTCAGCGTGGAGTCATCAAGCCTTCCTGCAGTCCTTGGTGAACTATTGTTGTGCTGCTCAAGAAAAAAGACAGTTCAATTAGGTTCTGTGTGGATTACCGGTGTCTCAACAACATTTCTAGGGAAGATTTTTAAACTCTTCCCCGCATAGACGACGCCCTCGACTGTACACAAGGCGCCAAACTCTTCTCTTCACCCGACCTGCGTTCGGGTTATTGGCAAGTCCCGATGGCCGAGTGTGATTTTACAAAGACGGCTTTCGACACCCCGGATGGTCTGTACGAATTCACAGTCATGCGATTTGGACTTTGCAATGCGCCTGCAACATTTCAGCGGATGATGGACAGCATCTTACGCAGTCTAAAATAGCAGATATATCTGTGTTATCTAGATGACGTTGTCGTGTTCGCCCCCGATTTCGCTACACGTCTCACCCGTCAGCGCACGATTCTCCAGTGCTTTCCCAACGCAAGCCTTCAACTCAACCTGAAGTGTGACTTCGGGGCTCGCCAGCTCACCATACTAGGTTATGTAGTCTCAAAACAAGAAATTTTTCCTGAGTCTGACAAACTTCGCGCCGTCGCGGAGTTTCCTAAGCCGACCACCGTAAAGGAACTGTGCAGCCTTGTGGACTTATGCTCTATTTGTCCAGAACTTTGCCTCCATCATAGCACCACACACCAAGCTGCCTGCTGGCCCTGGTAACCTTGCAAATTAGACTCAAGCCTGCGACGATGCATTCACTACATTACGGCATCTGCTTACCTCCCCACCCATTCTGCTTCATTACGACCCGACTGCACCAACCGAAGTACACACGGGCGCCAGAGGCGTCGGTCTTGGCGCAGTACTCGCGCCATGCAAATCAGGCTTTTTGAGTGTGTTGTCGATTATGCTAGCCGTGCCCTCACCAAGGCGGAATCTTACTCGATAACTGAAAAAGAGTGTCTCGCGATTGTGTGCGCAATAAGCAAGTTTCGTCCCTACTTATACGGCCACATTTCCGACGTGATGACGGACCGCCACGCACTGTGTTGGTTGGCATTCCTGAAGGATCCTTCTGGTCGCCTTGGACATTGGGCTCTTCGCCTGCAAGAATTTGACATTCGCGTGGTGTACCGATCGTGGCGAAAGCACTCTGATGCGGATACGCTCTCCCGATCTCCCGTGAAATCGACTGCGGAACCGCATTCAACTGGTGCCTTTCCTTTGGTTGCTCTTACTGCCACAGACATGCCTTCTGAACAGCCAAAAGACCCCTGGATCATCTCCATCCTGAATGTTCTTTCCGCTCCGCCAACTTCTGCACACCCACGTGTACTTTGCCACCAAGCCACGCATCTTGCGATACGGGACGAACTATTATGTCGTCGCAACTATCAACTGGATGGCCACAATCGGCTGCTCGTCATCCCTAGCCACATGCGGTCCGATATCTGCGCATACTTTCAGGCTGACCCTCAACATGCGGACGCTGGTGCGCTGAAAACGTATGAGCGGCTCCGACAACGTTATTACTGGCGTGGAATGCACACAATACATCCGCAAATACATTCGGCCTTTCCAATTGTGTCAATGAAGGAAACCATTTCCCCATTCGCCCGACCTCCTGCAGCCTTTACCGTGTCCTGCACACCCCTTCGACCGTGTCGAAATCGATCTTTATCACGCACTTCCGTGCTCTATCGCTGGTAACAGAGGGGTCATCGTCGCCGTTGACCACCTAACGCGGTATGCGGAATAGGCTGCGCTGCCTTCGGCTGGTGCTCGTGACGTTGCGAACTTCATCTTACGCCATTTCGTCCTCCGCCATGGTGCACCACGCGAATTATTCAGCGACAGAGGGCATTTGTTTTTATCCTAAGTTCTTCAGGAAATCTTTCTTTCATGCCGTACAGTTCGCCGCACATCTACAGCCTACCACCCGCAGACCAACAAACTAACGGAGCGCTTTAACCGCACGCTGGGAGACATGCTGTCCGTGTAAATTACTTCTGACCGCTCGAACTGGGATGTCGTTCTTCCCTTCGCCACTTACGCGTACAATACCACGACACAGTCGACAACCGGCTTTTCTCCATTCTTTCTTTTATATGGCCGCCAACCATGCACCACACTCGACACCATTTTGCCGTATCTGTCCGAACGCCTTCGAATTCAGCCCAGTTTCTGAAATGGCTCAATACGCTGAAGTGTGTCGGCAGCTGGCCTGCTCTTTTACTTCGGACATTTATTGAAAAAAAAAACATTATAAAGCAGTTCCGTTGCACTGCGACGAATCTTGCATTTTGTGGCACTGAATATTTCCGTCATAGCCACAGGAAAGGTACTATTGCTTACATTTATGTCGCTGCAGCACGCAGAGGTAACCTTCTTCAAATTTTATATGTCATTCCAACCATCAAAAATGCAATGAAAGAAAAAATGGGTTTTGGTGGCCATTTTTTATTGGTTCTATTAGGATGCTGCAGTGGAGGATGTTCCGAACCTATACCGTGGCTTGAGATTCACAAGGTGTGCGCAGCTTGCTCGCCGGTCCAGAACTGCTCCGGGAGGCTCTTTCCCTTTGACTGCCCTGTTTCCGTCCAGAAGAAAAAATAACATAAAGCTCAGGATGGACGAGCATACTCAGGGCCTCTCCATGTGCACGGCGGAACTGCTTCTGGCACATTGAGCGTGGAATCCCAGCCGCAATGCACACATGTCTCCATAGTAGCTGACAAACTGCTACCCGCGGCGCGCCACAGTCGAGCGTGCACAGTAAATAAACGTGGCGAATGGACCATAAAGGGGACCAGGCGAGAACGGCCGTCCGCGAGTTGAATATCTGAATGGTATGGCGGAATGAAAGCCGTTGGCGGGAATCAATTTAGCATCGCAAGTGAAGGAGTGTTCGTTACTTCTTTGCCCGCTTGAAGTTTGTAGAGCTTTTATTTCAAAGCACCGGTTTGGTTGGGAAATACGCGCGCTGTACCGTGACCGTGCTTTGTCATGAAATATACTTTGGGATACCTTGAACAAGTTTATGCAGCTAAATGCAAAGTTAGTTAGAACAAAGTAGAAACAAATAAAATCAGTACACGTTTTGTTGAATTTTCATCTTACAACAAATAGAGATATATCAGGCAAATTTTCATTGTCTGTACAAACCACTACCTGTTAGCTTTAAGCTGAAGAAATATCCAAATATTTTTATTTATTTTGTGTAATTTAACTACCGAACCACTGTCGAAGTAAAAGCAATGGCCTATCAACATGCTTGGGAGTGCACAATGCACAAGCATAAATCTTAGGGCGACATCAAACGAGTTTTAGGAAATATTTCAATGCATCGTATAATAAAAAAATGATCGTATTTCGCGTCGCTCTGCCCGACACTGCATAAAGAAGGCTTTTGGCGAAGGAAAACGCGGAACACCGACATATTCGTGCCCCATCAGTGGAGCTCGCATGTCGAAGCTTGTGCTGGTCTCGGGGCGCTGACAGGGCACACCTTGCGCACTCAAAGGATCTCTGGCTTTTGTAAGCGTAAAGTAATCAGTTAACAATTGCTGATTCATGAATTGCATTCCTTATTTCGATTACCTAAACAAGTTTTTTTTTTAAATACTAAAAATAATCTTGCTTCTTTCTGCGAATAATATTATTACAACATTTATATCTATTGTTCCAGTATATTTAGCTTGCACACAAGATTTTCCGAAGGTGCGAAAGACGCAATGTAGTCGCAAATTAAGCCCACAAACGCGAGAACAAATGAGAAAACATTACGCTTTGAAAGTATTACATCCATCACTACCATCACTTGTGGCCAGAACGAAGTGAGTCAGGCCGGCGCTAAGCCTCGTTATTCACGTAAAACAAGTAAGTCGTCATACAATTGTCACGTATCTGAAAGCTGCGACATGCTGGGACTTTCATTGTGATCGCAGTTAGGTCGCAGTAGTGGCCCGAAAATTCGCCAATGCCGGTACAGGAGCACAGAGCACCGAAACTTTGCCAGAGCCACAGGTTTCCCTGGGACCCGACATGTTCATTAGAGAGAAAACGCGTCAACCAAACACCGATGTCCCCTAACGGTGCAGCGTATGCGCCACGGGTAAAAGGTATTCGCTGTGCTGCGACCCCTGACAGTGTCCCCAATTACGACAGCCGAGCTCCCACGGCTGTCGTGAGAACGCTGTGACAGTTTTGTGCTGCTCTACCGTCGTGTCTGGCGCTACCGTATCGACGGTGTCCCCGGTTCTTCGGGCAGCGCCTCCGCGCGTATGCATATGTTGTTACTCCCAGCGAATAATCGTCAGAATGCACGACTTCTAGACAGGATTCGTATAGCTTTCACCACAGTTGCTCGTAACGTCAGCGCTACTGCTAATGGATTCTCCTAGTTATACCTTGAATGCGTAAGCATTACTTGGCAAGTACCCCAGCAATATCTGCCCGTCACGCGAGAAGTGTAACGCCTTGTGCCTACACAAAAATGCCTATTTGCGAATTTAAGACATTTAATCGTTATAATAGTGTAAATGTAGGTGATTGGTATCTTTATAAATGACAAAGAACAATTGGGAAAAAAATGACTCGCCATCCCGACCCTGCGAAGCTGTTAGAAAACCACTAAAATGCCGTCGATGGGGATACAAAATGTTTTATTGTTCTGCCTAGTCTTAGCACAACACCGTTGATGAGAATTACGATTTTGCACTGTTCGACGCCCATCATATTCACGCTGCTCTTCGGGAGCTTTAATTTTGCGTAGCCTACCCATAGCGGTCTTGCAATGTACTGAATGAGTTGCTAGGCAGGTCTTTCTTTTATACACGAAGTTTGGCGACGTCACTCACTGATTCGTATGTTGCTGTCGCCCCTTTCCCACCGGAGCAGCTTATGCAACCGCGATCTTAACCGGGAAGCACATGCGGGGAGAAGGAACGTGCCTGGCATCCTTCACAGGCGCCTTATCATCCATCATACGGTTTTAACGCTTGTTTTGTGCTTTTTCTTTATTGAAATGAATACTGAGCGTTGTGTTGTATGCCTGATTCCAAAGGAGATAGGCACTTTTTTCGGTTCCATTCTCCTTCTTTGTTTTTTTTTTTCTGACGGACACAAGAAATCTCGACAAACTAGAGGCTACTAGTTTCGCTGTAACAAAAAATCGATCAGAGAGAATACCCACATGATCTGATTTACGCATTCCCACGGGGACACATAGGGCACCATATTATATGCAAGGATAAGCCTATATAGTGGTGGTATAACTGAAGTATGGGAGTCGGTCAACATGAAATTTGGGAATGAGCTAACCTAAGTTGAGTGTGGGCCAATTGAAATTTGGGGGTATGCTTACGCATACTTGCACGACTCGAGTGGAGTTTCTGCATATTTCTTTACGATTTATGTAATAAGAAAGTGTTATGAATTCCAGAACAATAATTATTTCTGAAGTGATGTCACTACATTTGGGTGGTAATTGTAGTGCTACGGCTACAATGACGTGAGATTAGAGCAGGAAGCACACAGGACAGTTGACTCTACCACGTGAGTAGTCTAGGAAGCCTGCGAGACGTGAGCTGAAGTTTAGCGTCGTCTGCTCTTTTTTCTGGTTCTAGGTGGACGTCTATTTAGCGCTAGTTAAATATGTCTGAATTGTAACTCCTACTGCCTAGAAGTTGATGATTATATTTGTGCTTAGTGTTACACTGACGATTTTAAGTGAAGGACGGGACGTGGACGTACGTAGCGCTACGTACGTCCACGTCCTGTCCTTCACTTAAAATCGTCAGTGTAGCACTAAGCACAAATATAATCACGAACGTCCACCAACTAGCCCCATTCATTGCTTCACTAAATGCCTAGAAGTATTTTCGAGAACACTTTTCAGCGTGTTTTCTTATGTGATCTTTGTTGTTGCATGACATGTTGGTTCGTGTTCTACTGTTGCCGTTTTTTTGTTATATTGCTCCTGCGACGCAGATAATTACGTAAACATACGAGGCACACCACACCACGCACGCGCGCGCAGGGGAAAGAACTATGTTGGCCGAATACGAATAAATCACACGAACCTAATTCACTACACCTAGAAACAGTCTGCTTTCCAAGTGTGCCATGCAGTTTCACCCTACGACAGCGATGAAAGACTGCAAATACGCGCAGCCAAGCAGCATCCGTATCAAGCTGAAACAAAGAAACAGCGAGCGATACTGAGCGCCGACGAAATTGTGGGAACATGGGACCAATGCTTCGAGCCACAAGTGCCCTCCTCTTCTGCCTAAACGGGAGTGGTCCAAGGTATGCGAGTGACGAGGGGGGGGGGGGGGAGGAGGGTGCGAGGTGTTGGCAGCAAGCAGCCCAGGCTCACCGCAGCTTAGGAAGCGAACGATACAGTGCGTACAATTTGTACAAATCGTATCCAGCGGAGGCCCATGCCGCTGAATTATACACGCCGCTTCAATGGCCTCCACAGACTTGTCAAAAATGGGAATGCAAGAAAGCGAACAAGGAGAAAGAAAGAGGAGACGAGATCGAGAGGTAGGGGCGTTCAACGTCCACGGCCGGTGGGCCGAGGGCTGGACGCGCGTGGAACCCGAATGCGCGCGTCCGCATCGAGGCATGTCAAAATAAAAGGGGAGAAAAAGAAAAGCGACAAGCAAGGAGTACGTGAAAGGAAGCGGCAGGGAAGCCCGGAGACGCACCGGGAGCTCAATAATCGCTGAATCATAGATGAAGCAGGACCGATCGGTGCCCGCATAGAGCGAAGGCCGTCACCGCCGCAGGTGTTCCTTCAAGCGCGCATGCCCGAAAAAGAGGGAGGCCAGCCGTGGCTGCACGCTACCGGCCACTTGTCGATCGCCCACGGGCCGGTGTCGCTCACACCCGCTATTTTATTTCTCCGCATGAACCTGCGCCCTCGCATCATTTGTTTTCTGTTTATTATCCGACCTTCCACTTAACTTTCTCATTTGCGTTATACTTATGATTCAGTCTTCATAAAAAAAAAGAAGAAATAATTCTGCCTGGGTTTACTTTGCAAAGGCGTATCTGTCTTCAATCATCATGCTAAAGAAACGATCAATTTATTTATTTATTTATTTATTTATTTATTTATTTATTTATTTATTTATTGGTCGATCGATCGATGAATCGATTGATCTTCCCCGTTAAGCTTGTATTTCGCTTGGCACTCACAGAACATTTCTTGCTTTTTATTCGTCCTATAAATTTACTTAGGCTAATGTGCGTTTATTTTTTAACATCATGCAGATATTGGTTCAGATATACAGCGCCGGCTACTCATTGGCTTTTACACAGGTGGCAGACTTACATATATAGTATAGTGTATTTTTGCGCACATTTCTATAAGAGAAAGAACAGATGAATAGGTCAGTAAATGCACACTCCATTATTCGTTTTAGGACATTTTCCAAGACATCGGTACTTGCATTTATTATACCAGTGTGGAGCCGCCTTCTATCAATTAAGAAATGTGTGTTTCATAAATGCTTTTGTTACTGCGAATTAGTTACGACGAGCGGTTGCGTTTACGTTAATATTTTGTGCTTTCTATTTGACTAGTTCTTGCTGTTTGTCAAAGCGCCTTTTATTATGAACCAAAGATGCAAGAAGAAATAAAAACAGACATACAGAGCCAACGCATTATTGGAATCTTAACGAGGTAACATCAGTAGCACATGACACGAGCCAGTCTCGTGGCCAGTAGCTGTTAGCTGTCTGTGTCATGATAAGGAAAGTCAGTTATTACTTTTGCAGAGGGCAGAATGTTCGTGTAGGTGCACAATATCTAAATACAGTTAAGCTTTGTATATCTCTTGTGTCACAGTGGTATATATATCTACAAATTCTGGGAAACTGAACAAGTACGCGCCCACACCCTGAGCTGCCTACTCGGCAAGACAGCAGCCGGCACCCGCAAAGTGGGCAGAAGAGGCGAGCAAAACTTGGCTTTAAGAAAAGAAGAAAGGCGCCATGATGCCCGGAATCCGCTGCAAGATCGTGAGTGTATACAGAGTCATGCAAGCGTCTTTGAGATAAAACGATTGTAGTGGAGTGGTGTTCAACGAAAATAAAAAGAGGATAAATAGAGCAAACGAGAAAAAGAATGGAAATGAATTCGACGCATAAATACGGTGTGCTAGTTCAGCGAGTGTAAAATAAGTATGGTACGCTAGCGTGTGTGTTCTAGCCATGCTTCAAACATGTTAAACGATAGTGAAGCTAACTCCACGTGTTTTGCTTTACAATGAGTTTTCAGGATCCGGGTTGGTGAGCCAAATGCTCAATTTTGAACCTTTTTTTTTTGTTTCATAGAGAGGTGTTATTGTGAAATTGTCTCGATCTCTTAATGCAAGACATGGTATTCACTTTGAGTTTACATCGAGCGGGTGGGTGGCTTGCGATTTTGCCACAGACAGTTTTTCGCTTCCATCTCGTAGCTAGTAAAATTCGGACGAGCTGTTTGGTGCACGCCTTGTAAGAGTCACGGCCTCGCATTAAATGAACGCTCTGCCACCTTCAGCTTCCAACTAGGATAACAGATTACAATGGTCACGGAAACAAACAACGTTGAAGCGATTTTTGCCCAAGTAAGCTTATGTAACTGAAATAAAGATGCTTCCGTGTAACAGTGCGAAGACACCAATATGCAAGTTAAGGGTTAACTTCTTAGGCAGGGGGTCGATCTGGGACGACATTTTCGACACTACCGCCTGACAACGTTTTTCTGCTTTTCCACTAATGAGGAATAGGCAGTGGGAGGCTTGGCTTGCGGACGAGGGTCGGGAGAGCCAGTTGGCTCTTCTGGACCAAGCCCAGCGAGCCGCTCGTGCCAGTGGGGCCCTGGAATAGGGGCTCCAACCATCGTGCCTTATTTTATTTCCATTGAATAAAGTTTTACTCTCTCTCTCTTTCCCGCCAGACAATTACACTCTTCAATACACCACCGTGTAACTTTATTTCATGTTGGTTATTAAGTCAATTCGACAGCTGAGTGATTTAGAGTTCATTAAATGGTAAATTCATTCAGGTGTACCTTGAAAAATAGAAATTACGTTTGAAGAACAGCTAAATGTGAGACGACAGCAGTGAAAAACTGGAAAGACGTTGCTGGTGCCTCTGTGTCGTGTGGTTCTCTCTTTGGTCGTCGTGATGTCCTTTTGGCGCTGAAACGCTAACGATGAGCACCGAGCAACCTGCCCACTTCACCCTGCTTCTAGCCCCTGTAAAGTTTGCTGCGCCATATCTTAGTGGGAATTAAGAAGAAGCTAGTACTAAGTATTCGCAGAAAGGGAGAGCGAGTCGAGATAACATCTCGGGGGCTACCAGATTTTTCTGTACAACCTGATAATTGTATGTGCTCACCGTTTGCAAGGTTCGCGTTAAATTTATTAGCTTTTGCCTGTAAAGCGTGCTCTGTCGTAGTAACGTGCAGAGTGCCGGAAAGCCGACAGCGAAAATGACCGCGAAGATGACGGCGAAAATGCATGCTGCTGGCCGAGCGTTGCCGATGAGATAAAGAACGCCCTGCCGCTTCCTCGTCGCCAGTCACGATGCAGCCGACCTTGTTCACCGAACGCACGCTTTAGAGCGGCACGATACGACTGCGCAAACGCTCCGTGACGTGGCTTTTTTCATATTTCGCGGGCTTTCTTTGCAATCCGGAAAAAAGGACTACGTGAGACGTATCCTAAAGGAAAGAACTCGATCGGTGGTTTCTGAAGGTGCTCTAGAAATCTGAGTATCACAGTTGGGGTCCTCAGCCAATAAATAAATAGTTGGGTAATTAAACTTAATTAGCGAGTTATGGGGGAAAACAAAAGAATTGTCTGAGTTACTATAGGTTGCTGCGAATAGTAAGCGTTCGGTTAGATTCGCTTCCGACGCGCCTTTCATTTTTAAATTCTTGGTTCAAGTTATGTGGGACACCCTGTATAGCAGAAGCAATGCATATCTCAGAATGAACACTGCAGATTGTAAAGTTGCTAAGCACACCAACGTCGACAGTCATCATGAGGCGTTTTCCAGCGGATTTTGTTTTGTCTATAACTTGAAAAGAACCGACGGGCACCCAATACCACGTGTGCAGATGTGCCGCGAGGAGTTTTCTCGCAGAGGCACATGGTGGAATTCCCAGCGTTTAAAAATGGCCAGCTATAGGAACATTATATTTCTTAGTGCTGACCGTTAACAACTACAAGAACATTCCGTTTTTCTTGAATTTGTGTTGAACAAGAGCCCCAGACAGGCGCCTCTTCTACATCCAGTGCCGCTTTCATAAGTAAAAGTAAATCTCCGCAGCTCCTATCTAAATATGATAAAGCGGAGAAATTATTTCCTCGGTATTCACTGCGCGCACCGGATTTAAAAGAACAATCTTGTTACTGTATGAAGCACATTTATAGTCCAGAATATATGTGTCTACAATTCGAAAAATGAAAGAAGAAACTCAAGCATATATTCTAAAACTATATGACTTAAAAATAAAAATACAATTTTACAGATCTGCAAATTCCAGCTACAAAAAATTTAAGGCGAGCAAAATGATGTATTCTTCACCGCTTTAAAATAAATCATTAATTTGTAAGCAGGACTTTGAAACACCTTTGTAAGCATTGTACCAAGCTCACGTAAGCGGTAAACTGATATCTTAATTTTTTCCGGTTTAGATGCTGTAACAGAGGCAGTTAGATAACATCAGAATATATGTATTTTGATGCGGAGTTACGAATTCGTAAAATTCATGCTTCATTTTTTAAGACTAACGACATTGGGCAAGTTTAAATAAAGTGCGGGGTCCTAAATCAAAATTATGCTTCCTACAGTTGCTCAGATTTAACTTTCTCCCTCAAATGCAATAAATGTCATTCAATCGGTAGAGTGGTTGTTTCGTGAGCAAACTTTCTGCGTTTGGTATGTACTTGAATAGAGAAATCGTAGTTGACCTCTAGCTTAAGTTTTCTCTGAAAAGGAAGCGGCCAAAGGCTCTTCCGAAACCAACGCTAGAAATTTGGAACTAACGAGCAGTGCTTACGGAGTTCCGGATCTTGTTAGATGAGCTTACACTCAGATGTCTCATTCGTCGAATTTTATCCGAGAAACTGACATGTAACAGCTCATAATCACAATTTTTAGTAACTGTTCATTGAGCTTTACAAAGACACAGCGGAAATTTATCCAGTTATCTATTTTCTAATATTTCAACGCTATTCAACACCATTGCAGAAGTGCGCGCAAATGTAAGTGTAATATAAGTTTTATGCACGGTATCCTCGCTAACGTTATCCAAGCTCTTAAAGATAAAATATAGAATAAGCAGTGACGCGACCAATGATATTCTCTCAGTATTGACGTATCGCACCGTATTTGAAGTATCAATAATTAGATGAAATTATTTAGCTAACTTCTTAACAGTGCTTGAATTTTGATAGAAAAGTAATGATTGTGTTACTGTCAAGCACCCGATTCAGTTGTTTTCAGCGTGCTATGTTGTGCTACGTTTCACGTCATTATTTTGTTCGCGTTATAAAGAAAACGCGCGACATATGGAAATAGCCGCACGATTACGCGCCGCGACACCCGCGGTGCCAGGTGTTACTCGAAAGAGTTTTGACCCTGCCCAATGGCCTCCTCCTCCCCGCTGCTGCGCGCGGCTTCGCGCTTCGCCGTTAGCGGCGACCAACGCCAACACGGATGCCTCGCCGCTTTCCTCGTGGGCCGCCGCATTGAGCGGAGCTGATTCTTCCAAGTAACGCCTGGGACCGCTGGTGTCGTGGCGCGCGGACGCGTAATCGTGCCGGCTGTTTTTTTCTTATTTTGCGCGTTTTCTTTATAACGTGTAAAGAAAAAAAGAATAATTGCGCCAGACATATCACACCGAAAACAACTGAATCGGGTGTTTTAAAACAAAATTATTACTTTTCTATCAAAATTTGTGCACTATTAGGACGTTCGCTAATAATCTAATCTCATTATCGATGGTTCAATTACGAAATAAATCCTCCTGGTGCGGTACGCCACTGCTGAAAGAATACGATTGATTGCGTCCTCGTATACTGAATATTTTATTTTTAAGAGCTTGGCTAACGTTAGCTGTGACACCGTGTACGAGTGCAAGTAGAAGGAAAACAAGAACAAAAATTGAACAGGGGTATACAAATTTCAGTGTGCTATACAAAATCTCATCGAACATGAAGTGACTACGGTATTAACTTCGAGTATATGAGCTGGCGAGAGCTCTTACGCTGATTACTTCTGCAAGTTTAGATTGTCGGTCTCACTATAACAAAGGGTCTTTGCGGGATGCTGGTTGTTATTTCTATCGTACGTTGCCTTATTTAAATACAAGATCAGAAAATTAAGCTAGGCACATAAAGTATGCTTCCAAATAGAATTGCGCCGAGGACAATATCCCTGAGTTACTGGCAGATGATGCAAAAGTGAAAGAGCGAGACAAAAGTAGAAGGAGTCAAGGAACATTCTCGCGAAGACTTCATTGCGCGAAAAACTTTCTTCCAACAGCCGACGTAGCTTTCGTCCCGATGCTCATTAACACGAGTTCCAGAAAGTAGTTGAAAAAAGCAAACGCGAAAGATTGATTGCGCAGCCATAATAACTCAGGAGCTTGGCTTCTTGTTTTCCTGGATCCTTTATTTTGTTTACCATTTAATCGGCGTGTCTCCTTATTTCTACGGTGGATAAACGCGCAACTAGAAGCCTAAAGGGAGCCCGGATAATGAGAAATTTTATTTATGAACACGAGAGACAGCGGCAACAAAGAGAAACAAGAATTTAATCTTGTAGGCATTCAACAAGGACATTCAGTACTGCTCTTATCAAGGCCGACACACTAATTCTTGCCGGAGGATTTTTCCTCGCTTTTTAAGTAAGACTTTCAAGAGCGTTGAAGCAGTAAGACAATGCTTCTTGTCATCGTCCCAAAATATCTCACAGAAAAAAAAAGCAGGAATGTCCGCACAAACGAAACAATAAAGCAGACCTACGTGTGATGAATTGAGCAACAAAGTTTCGTATTTTTTCCTTTATTTCGATCCCACCGGCGCTGCTGCTGCAGCCAGCAATTAATCACCACGGCGCTTCATCTCGGCCGGGCAAGTGGAAAGTGAACGAGGGGCAAAGCGCTCAAGTTCACCAGTGTCAGGCGGCGGCCGTCTCTGCTTCGATCGCAGGCATGGAGACAACGCTAAAGGTAGCCGAAAAAGAAAGCGAGGTACAAAATCTGGTGCCGTTCATGCAACGTGAAAAAATATAATCGAGTTCAGTTCACACATATGCATATATCTCGCTGCATGTGTGTTCGCTATTCGTGTTAACTACTACTGTTGAGTCCTCTCCTGAAAAATGAGCGCCTGAATTCAGCTTGCTAGTTTTATTACAGAAGTATGACCGAATTTGATGAGTACGGTGGTTGTTCAAGAAACAAAACGAGACCGCCTGCCTTCTTTTTTTTTTCTTCTTTAACTTTTTGCGTAGCTTTGGGTCACGAAGTTTACACTGACAAATATTGACTTGAGCAGAAACCTACGAACTCTACATAATTTTGACAGGAACAAGTTCCTTCTAGGAACGCTGTGCTTTCGATGAGGAAGCTTTCAAGAAAAATACACAACGGTGAAAGTTTATTTTTGGTGAAGCACTATCGTTTACTCGTACTTGTAGACCAGTGTTTCGGATCTATAAGTGCCATATTCCAGTGAGCGAGCTGCAAGACCTTATTCTTCAAACGTGCGTCCACCGACTTCAGGTAAAGCAGATAGAGTGGCTGCTCGACGCTACGGGACACAAGCATACAGATAAATCAAAAGGAAGTACAAAGATAACCATGCTGAATTAAAGCGCAAGATTCACAAAAGTTAACAGCAAAACTGAAAGGCATTAAGCCGAGAGGCAGAGCTACTTCTTCTGGAATATAACAGTATTTGCAGCGCAGTATCGGTTTGTAATACCGATGCTGCGATGCCATATTGAGGCTAGCTGCAAGGTATTACATAAAGCAGCACACGACATCTTTAGTTCGATCACGCCTATTGCAGCAGCTCACAGGTTATTCTAGATGCCTATTAGTTTTGGTCCAGTTGCAGTGATTTTATAGACTACATTCATTTGGATAAGATGTCGTTTAGTCAAGTTTTTTTCAAACAACATGCGATGTTGTAACCCACCATGAAGTCTCATCAAAACTGAATGAGACGAAGTGCAGTGCTGCTCATGTCCCATAGTGCGACTGATCAAACTGATCAGACGAGCTTATTCTTCGACGTGCGTGCGCATTTGGAGGACCAAAATTAGGTTAAAATGAAGTAGTTGCATGTTTTATGTTCCCATCTGAGATACCTAACGACCACTGGTCATGGAGGTATACCTTACCAAATCTGAAGACCTGAGAAACACGAACAGAAATCTCCCCCGAAAACATGTTTCTCTTAATTATGATCAGCACCTATGTTTATTTCCACATGAAATAGTGGCGGCACGCTCAAAAAGCTTTGAAGGGGTCTCGTTTACACGCAGCAACGAGTGTGCCGTTCTTACAATAAATACAACTTTAGTGCATTATAAAAGTCGAATAGCCTCTGAACACATATTAAGCGTTCTTCCTATTCAGTAATTGCAGAAACTCAACATAGCTGCGGTAACTTTTAGCACTACCTAATATTTTGAATTCTTATCACATATTTGTTGTTTTGTATTGCAAAAATTGTCGTGTTTTTATTCTGTTACTTTCTAAACATGGTGACTCTCCGTAATGTCAGAAATGTACTGCTGTTTTACTGCATATTTATTGCTTATATAACTTGCCCACACGAGATAAGCTTATCAATGTATTAATGCTATTAACATTCTCAAGATCCTTCGCGCACTTTCTGGAGTTGATGTTTGCTTAATGTATTTTAACCACTTCCCACCAAGTTGGGTCACTGGTTATGTGTAACTGGGTATGTGTCACTGTGGATGTGCCGCTCTTCAATACCAACCGAAATTATTGAAAAAAAAAATATCCGCTGCTGGTTAAATCAAACCCGCATCATATACACTCGAACACCTCTGAAATGAAATGACCTTTAAAGCGAAGGAATAATTCTGTCCCGGTTCTATTTTGAGCAGTGCTGGGCGCGACCTGTATAAGGAACGATTTCGGAGAACCCAAGCACTTCGTTATAAAGTCGTTTGACAGTATACTGAAACACACACCGCGCACTGACTTCGCGGCGGCGCCGACAAGTTGCCCGGCGTGTCCGCAGGAATGCGCAAGAGCGGCTGCATACAAGCCGCACACATGACGCGCTTCTGCGGTAGCGATACGGTGCGTTGCTTCAATGGTAATCGCATTAACGTCAACGTTTATCGTGAGATTGCGCCTGCAAGACTTGTATTTTTACTAATTCCTCTTAACCACAATGCTGGGGCCCTATAATGTAAAACTACTCCAATATGTTTTTATTCCCATCTCCTGACGTCAAATTTACGTAACAGCCGACGCATGCATCGGGCATGCACCCGCAGCGTTGCCTGTAGATCCCAATCAAACATTGTCCTCGCTTATAGGAGGTCACTTTTGCTTTCTTTGAAAACGAATAACACTGCCTACATAGAGCAGTATTTATTGACTAATTGGCTGACAAGCGAGGAGCGCGCTCAACGGGAGAGGCTTTCGATGGGGCCGAGCCAGTACAGTGAACATAGATAACCGGATGAAGAAGGTGGTTCCGGCGTCTGCGATTGGTGTGCTTCCACTTAGCTTGCGGTGGCTGGTCGAAAATCGCGGCGCCGTGCAACGGAGTGTTAAGAATGCCGCTAAAACGGATTCTCAGCAAAGAAGGGTTCGCAGAGCGATGGCGCAAACGTGCCGAAAGGGCCCGATAACGCTATACGGCCAAGCAAAAAGTTCTGTTGCACTCAAATAAACCCATGCTTTCCGGCAGCTGCGAGCAGCCAGTGCCACAGCGATCGGCGGGCAGCCATCTTCTTTTCCTTTCGGAACGGGGTAGTCTCCGGCTATCAAGAGAAAAATTCAGTTTTGTTCGGCACATTAATGCATCTTTAACGCGTACATGGCACTTTCACGCTGTAAGTTCTCGCACTTTTGTGACGTCGCGTGACAGACAGGCAAAGTGGGCGCAGGCCGAAATCTTTTGTCCAATAATAGCTCAGGGCTAGTGGCGAAAAGTTGCCGAATCAGAAATAATTATTTTTCTTTTGTTCAGTCTAATCATGCATAATCAATGTGTACACGTCATATCACATGGGGTGTTATCGCGGTTTTCGTGACGTCGCGTGACAGAGATGCGAAGTGAGGGTGGCCCAAAATTTTTTGACCAATCGTGGATGGCTGATTGCAGAATTCGAATAGAAAAGTTTGGAATAGCTTTACGTTATACGCCCCTGAGCTTGTCTTACGAGGAAGCTTTAGGTCGGGCCCAACTCCGGTGCGATCTTTTCAAATACATGTAAAACGCGAAAACGCTTTTCTGAGATAACCCGTGGACCGATTTTAACGAAATTTGTTGCATTTCAGATAAAAAATTAAATTCTAGTGACTGTTGGAAGCGGAATCTTGATTTAAGGTAAGAATTTCGTTAAAAGAATTTTAACGAATTGGCAAGTTTGAAAAATATAGACGCATGAAGTTTACAAATTGTTCTGCATGAAGAACAGAGATCGCGGTTTTGTAAACAGCATCGATTAGATCATTTGAAGTGGACAAATTCGATATGTCCATTTATTTCTTACGTGAATTTGTTACGTTGTGTACAAAAGCTTTGCAACAGCTGTATTTCCATGCTACTGAATTTTTTTCAAATTCATATCTAACATACCAATTTTGCTCCCTTAAGATGTACTATCAGATGCAATTCATCGAATTGTGATATCAGTTTTCCTTGATGATTTAGAGAGTTGTAAACTTGATAGTTACGTTTTCTGAAAATTCTCGATTTTCGTCAATATTTATTAAAAATTGGTATTCTAAATAAAAAAAATTAGACACAAACCGTCACTAGATTTTCAGTTTTTCTTTTAAATGCAACAAATATTGTGAAATTTGGTGCAGTGGTTACCAAGAAAATCGAATTCTCCGTTTACACGTATTTATATAGGAGCATCCGAGCTAAAGCTTATTCTTAACAACGCTCAAATAAGAAGTGGCCGGTTTGTCCTCACGGTCGGGAATTTTCACAACTAGCTCAGCTGTTAAACCGAGTGAAAGAACATTGGTGGCAGATTGAACTGCATGCACAAAGAGTGCTCTGGAAGTGTTACCCTCGGCTGGATACTTTGGTTGAACTCCACTTGGTAAAGATAAAAAAATAAAGAAAACAGCTCCGTAACAAAGAGCCATATATATGAAAGACTGTGCAAGTCCCACAGGGAAAATCGAGATGCCGGGGAGAATAAAGACAGCGCAAGGGAACGTTGACAAATGGAAACCTATGACGGAGTGGCGAGAAAGATAGGGGTATCCATCCTCATAAAGCTGTCTTCCAGAGTTTAGAGGGCCAGAAAGGAACCGCCAATTATATTTATGGAAAGAAAGGAAAGAAAAAACAGAAGCGGTCGGAAAGCAGAGGGCGAACACACGCTTGCGATTCTATAAGGTTGCCCTAACAGAGATCAGCACCGCAGCCTCCTCAAAGAACGGGGCCCGACCGGGGGTGCAAGGTGCGGTGGCTCTGTGGGGCTCAGGGGGGGGGGGGGGGCACGAACCATTCTTGCGGATACGGCGAGAAACGAGGGGCAAGCACAGAGGCTGACACACCGGCCGGTCATCGCGCTCTCTCTGGCGCAGTGAGGCGGTGAGTCTGCCGCCCGGAGAGGCCCGGCGTCGCCAGGGGAGCAAAAAATTAATTTCCACACCGCGCAGGGCCTGGTCGACTGGGCTCAATGAAGCCGGCGGCGGCGCGGCCGGCACTAATCTTGGTAGGACCTGGCCTGCGGCGGGCAGACACACGCACACACACAAACAGCAAAGAGACGGGGAGGATGCACTTTGTCCCCGTTATCGGAGAGCGAGCACCGAGCTGTGTGTGCGCGGGCTCCTCTCTGTATTTCGCGGTGGAAGCTGAGGAGGCCTTCTGCAGTGTGACCCGGCACCGCCACCGCTGCCGCTATTGGGGGATCGGCCGCTGATCGATGGGATTTGTGTCCGGCCAGCCTCTCCGGCTCTTGGACGCGCCGCAGGTTTTTCATTCGCACAGGTCAGTGCCGAAACCCTCGAGGTAGGTTGCGACAAGCACCGCTGAGATATCGAAAGGCCGTACGGTTTGCTCCGGTACAAATGAAGAAGAAATGCTGGCACTACGGATAAGACGTACAGAGTAAGAAAAAGCATCACAATAATTTGTTTGTCGGCACTATATCTAAAGGCTATCCATATTATCACGTGGTGGTGACGTTGAAGAACACAGTAGCAATACTGTGAACGACAAAACTAACTTTTATTGGGCGAACCTGTGCCCACAAAACAGGCTACACATATAGCACAACGATAGCGGCGAACACGGTCGGCGATCGTCGAAAATCTGATCAGTGGGTCAAGCGCGTCGGCTTCTATAGATCGGTCGTCGAATGTTCCAGATTAACCGCTGGGACCCGCGTGTCTTCCACAAAGTTCTACACTATTCGCGTCGCGCATAGATGCAATCAGATTACACAAGTTGCCGTGAAAGACAGTGGACGCAACCATCGATGACATTCCAGAAACTTCTTTTACATGCAGGCGCGACCTGCGCTGTGCGATAACATTTGTTAGACGGCGAAACGTGGTCGCCCGATAAAGTTAAGTACACGTGTCAATATGGTACGCTGCAGAGGATGGGCGGTAACATGGACGAATAGTTTAACACATAAACGGCTCTCAGCGTTTTGAGGCAATCGTAACGTTGTTTCGGTAAAATCATGCGGTTAAGTTCATCTCGACACTAATTAACATATGCGCTCCCACCCGTAAAGCGAGCTTAAGACCAAGTTTGTGGTGCATGAGAGTTGGGACACCCTGCATATGGTGTTCCCACGAAGACGTCTCAGCAAGGCTATCACACATCGGCGAATAACATATCGAAGCTTGCAGAGTAATATTCAGACACTTCGAGCCTAAAATTGAAGCTGGGCTAGTTGATGCGACATGGTGAATATAAATAATCATTAAGACAACCACACAGATTTTGTAACTCGAATCCGTTTTTTCATATCTAACTTTATTAATGCTCTGCCATTTTCATCAAATGCTAAGAACAACGACAACGAAAGCAGCAATAGGACACATAAGATCCAGTGCTTGTTCACTGTACACTGCTGCTTGTGTTCTTAGTCTTTTAGACATTTCTTGCACTCGCGCGGCCCAAGTGATCCAAGCCAAGTCATCTTGGCGGTGATAGCTGGCCTTGCTGCTCGACTAACGTTGAGCGCCAGTAGAACGGCGCCGCACCGATATATAACCCACACGGAACCCAGAGTCTCACTGCCAGAGGCATGGCGTCTCACCTTACAGGTAAACCCTCTCCCTTATAACGTGACACGAGATACTCACGAGGGCCGCCGCCAAGCGCACGCTACAAGGATCACCAGAACATATGGAGATCGCCCGGGAGTATTCTATACGGACGCTGCCGGCCCTCACCACGGGGGTTGGTTTACGGCGGCAGTCGTCCATCAAAACACACCCGTTAATGGTCTCACTTTCCGGGCCCCCAATATTACTTACGCGGAGGAGGTGGCCATCGCGCTTGCTGCCGCAGATCCAGCATCTCGGGTCATCATCACTGATTCGAGGGGTGCTTGCCGCAATATAGAACAAGGCCAAATTCCATATCGTGCCTTCCAAATACTTAAGAAATGTGAGAACCAGGGATTCCAACCCCGGCGCTCCATTATTTGGGCCCCAGCTCATCAGGGAATAGAGGGGAACGAAGTAGCCGACGCTACAGCCCGCGCGCTTCATTTCCGGGCGTCGCCTCTATCACCCGTCGACGAGGTCCCTGAATTCAAACCGGCAATCACCTTTAAAGAAATCATACAGCTGTATCAGCTTAATCACGGCCGATACTTCCCCCCTTGCAAAGGCCTCAATAAGACGGAGGAGCGCTGGCTTCTCCGTCTCTACACAAATACAGTACTGTGCCCGGCGGTGCTGAAACACTTCAACCCGGCATTTTCGGGCGAGTGCCCGCACTGTGGGGAGGTGTTTGCGGACACATATTACATGGTGTGGGCATGCCCCTCCAACCCTGCTTTCCCCCCAAACCCCCACCCTACCCGAGATGACTGGGAGGCCACCCTGCTCGGCTGCTCAACCCTCCAGGAACAACGTGCCCTGGTGGCCCGAGCCAAAGCCGCTGCAGAAGCCACGGGGGTCCCGGACTAGGGACCGCCCCCTAGACTTTGTAAGGGCTGGGCCCTTAGGGCTCAGGTCACAGCTCTCTTGTAAATAGTAGAAATAAAGTTTGTAACCAACCAACACCGCGAAGAAACCATCGCAAAAATTTCTAGTTGTGCCACACATCAGCTGCCAAGAGATGAGGAAATTTAAAGCGAAGAACACTTACGCCGAGGCGGCAGTAAACCGGGCGCTATGCGTGGGCTCCTTTGGACACCAGGAAACACGACGGCGAGGCT
Organism: Dermacentor variabilis; assembly: GCF_050947875.1. Taxonomy (NCBI): domain Eukaryota; kingdom Metazoa; phylum Arthropoda; class Arachnida; order Ixodida; family Ixodidae; genus Dermacentor; species Dermacentor variabilis. The sequence goes on along the minus strand of NC_134572.1, from coordinate 9,643,151 downwards.
CCTAAGCCACTGTCACCCGGGCTTTCCAACGGAGCTTTCGCACAAAGCTGACTACCGTTTCATTTTCGAAAGAAGTAGAAGAGAAAGTTTAATAGTCCTGCCGGCAGGAGAATAAAATTGGCAAGGACCATCGGGAGTCTGCCGCCGAGAGAAAGCATGGGTGGTTGAATTTGTCATGTGTCCCGGCTCTTCGGGACTTCGCATACGCGCTGACTTGCGAGGGCGTTCGCTGCGCGAGGTAGCCACCAATTGGATCGAGACCCGTCGGTGCGGCTCGCGCAGCTCTGGGAAACCGGCGCAAAATAAATAGATAGCAAGGATCGCCTTGATATTTTTGTCGTTGTGTAGAGAACGCAGCGATGGCGGGAGATGGAAATACAAGACGGTGAGCAAAACGAGAACAAGGCGAAAGCGGGAGCCAACGTTTCGACAAGTGGACTTGTCGCCTTGGAAAATACAAGTCCACTTATCGAAAGCTTGGTTCCCGCTTTTGCCGTATTTTTGTTTTGCTCATCGGCGTTGTGTGGAGTAGTTTCACACCACATACATACATACGCCTTTACAGTTCTTACAATATTTAGCTTCTGGTTATCAGTCATAATAGTGCAATGCGCAACGTGTGCGGAGCGCCGAAGCTACGTTCAACAGAACATTTGAGGATAGGCACACGCACGTGCGCACGCACTGAAAAAGACGGCCGACGAATGTCGACGTTTCTGCATAGCCGATCTAGTATACAGATAGATAATCGCTCACTGTATCTGTATTGAGCATCCGACTTTAACATAGATAGCCGGCAGCTACGTTTATTAAAGCCGCGGTTAATTTCCATACTGAAAAACGATTCCCTGGCAGTAGTACCACAGTTGGCGTACCATATTAACGCCATTAGGCAACAGTCCAGCAAGCAGGAAAATAGGAAAACACGCATTAGAAGTATAATTGTGCGCTGCTACAAAGAGGAAATAAGGGACTGATTGAAATGATATCCAATTTATCATTTCTGTGAGATGCATAGGGCGATACTGTGCTTCCGATTTCTTGGTCGTGGCGACTTTATCGCCTGCGTACTTTTGTTATGCTTGCGCGGAAAAAGCGCCCAGAGCTCTCGAGGTTAAAATAGACTCGGAACGAAGTATCCATTCTCTAAATCTGCGAACGCCGACGAACCAGCTCTGCCGTGGTGCATAACCGCTCATTATTTGAGCTCCACATCTGCGAGATAATGGTCCGCACACACATTTAAACGACCATGCGATGACAGGTTATAAGTACGGCGATGCGATAATCACGATGTTATTTCTCAGCGAGTTGGGGAAAATGAAGTAAGCAGGAGACAGACTCGGTCGGCATGACCGCCGCCGGAGTCTCTCCTCAAGCGAAGAGACTTCCTCGCCGTTCACCAGTTGTGTCCAGCGCAGGACGGCACATTTGTTTAGCCCTCGCGCACGACATTTCCCGCACTGGGCGCTTCTGGCGCGAGGCTGTTGCGTGGGTCGGCAGTGAACGGGACTCCGGGCGGCGCAAAGGGTGCTGGCGAAGAAAAATTGCGCGGGGAAGGCAAACGAGCCTCGCAGCAGAGTGCGACAGCGCAGATTCCGCCATGAATAATTCGTCGTCGAGACTGCGAAGCGCACCTAGCCGACGGGCCGCGACTGTCGCGCTAGAGTCCTCTTCTGTGGCAGAAACAGCGAGCGGGTGCCGTCCGAGCAGGCTCGGACGTAGGCGGGAGAGGGTGGCAAAGAAAGCTTTTTCCCGTCCATTAGACGTGCTCCCCATCAGCGTCCATCCTTTCTTCTTCCTGGAAAGGCGTCCCTCTCTGGGGAACGCAGGCACGGCCACGATTTCTGGTCGTTACGGCCCGTCTCCCGCCGCCAGGAGCGCCGGTGTGTTCGTGTTCCCGAATGCCGTCGTCTTCGGTGCACGCCCCCAGACGGGCTCTTCCTGAAGCAGGGCGACTGAGAGGACGCGGCCCGATCACCGCACGAGACTATAAATACAGAAGACCCCGTGGGACTGGCCCTCGAAGGACCACTATCTGTCCTATCTAAGCACGAGTGAGTCCATACTCGTGCGGCCATGTTACCCGGCGGGTAACCTTCACGCCGCGATAGGCACCACAGACGAGAGTGGGGTAACCTTCTTGAATAAATAGCCCTCGCACTTGCAGGAGAAATTTCCCGTGACATTATTTCTCAGTGCGCTTCTGAAAGCTGAAAGGGAGAGAGAGAGGAAAGGCAGGGAGGTTAACCAGAGGCTACCCTGGTTAACCCTGGTTTGCTACCCTGCACTGGGATGAGGGATATAGGTGTTGTAAAGACGACATAGAGCGAGAGGAGAGAAAAAATAAAGGAACAAGAAAAAGAAACAGGTAACAGAAATGACGTCCCAATCACAGGCATTCGCACAGGCCGGCCGGTCTCAAGAAGCACAGTAAGGCTTGCACGGCCTTCTGATGCGATGGTAAGTCGCGTGAATGTTTCAATATTCATTCTTGCGACGGAGGCTGGTCGTCCAACTGGTTCAGCACGACGGAAAGCACTTGTATCTGCACACTGTACTGTGGACACTGGCAAAGAACTTGACGAATTGTTTCTGCGTCGCCGTAGTCACCACATGCTGAGGTGTCGGCCATTCCTATGCGGAACGCGTAGGCAATGGTAAACTCGACACCCAACCATAGCCTACACAAAAGGGTCGCGTCTCTTTGGGGAAGTCTTGGTGGTAGACGGAGACTTAAGGTTGGATTCAGGGTGTATAAAGTGGCGTGCATAAAATATGGTTCATTCCACTTTTATGTAGCGCGTTGACATGCAAGTAGGCATGCAAGTAGCATCTGTTCTAGACAGCGGGATAGATAGGCCGTTGTCTTCTGCGTGAGCTGAACTTGATCTTGATCGGCACGTTCATTGCTGAAAGCCGAAGCTCTGCACAGTACCGGCGTCGTGAAATTCTATGCCTTTTTTTTCCAACTCTCCTGACTTTGCAACCTCAAAAAATTTCCGCCAGCTCTCTGTTCGTTTCATGTTGCTCAAAAGCAGTGGGTTATTCTTCAAGTGCACCTGTTACAAATGTTGGTTTTCCGCTAGTCCTCAATAAGACTAATGTATAATAGCTGATGCTCGAGCAACTTAATAGGATTGGTGGCTTCATAGAGAGGGGTGGTACGCAGCCCGAGTGGAGCGTGTTCTCCTCCAACAACAAGGAAGCCTTCGGATTTGATATCCGCTAGCTTCCGGACCGTGGAAACGTAGCGCACAACATCTTCCACACCTTATTTGTCGCTAATACCATTGGCCTGTATTGACGCTGCCAGATGCATAACCATAGTGCAATGATGTACTACCTTTGTGCTCGCTAACGCGGCGCAAACGCCAATGCGGGGGCCTGCGGCTTCGTCAAGCTGTCCATGTGGCAGCTTTTTCTGCATGCTCCTCGCGTCATGTACTGATGCAAAATAAACATCATTGTCATTGTCATTGTCATTGTTAATGGTTACCACTCGAGAGAGAGACAGGACGCGATGCTGACATTTACTCAACTTGAGCAATAGTCCGACGTTTCCAAAGCAACCTGCCATCGGCTACTCCATCTTTTTTGATGGTGGTTAGAAGCAGAAATGATGAGCAACAGGTATTACAGAAGTGAAATATGCCTTAAATTTGGCGTTAATTGTCATTAATTATAAGACAGAACGAACAAACAAAAATAAATGCCGTTGCCAACGGTGGCTCCCGTTTACTAACTTTTAACTCTGAAATAATTCATTGCATGACTTAAAGCATTGATTCATTCACTCTAACGTATTGTAAGGTCTCTGTCGCAACTCTGATTCAACCCGGTAATCTATCCAGAGGCGGACCATGGCTGAAACACATATTCATGGGATCGTGGAAAAAGACAAATTTCTACATTACCTAAAGTTAGAGGTGAGGCGCCTGCGTGACACGCGGGTTGCGATACATTGCTGCTGTAAACAGGCATCGCGCGGTGTGTGGTCATATCTTTACATATTCTGCCTCAGTTTAGTGCAAGCAGTCGCTACGAACAACTCCGAGAACTGATGTAAAGTCATGTACTCCTACGCATTACCCACGGCGCGTAAGAGACAGTATCGAGAGCAGGTCACTCCAAAGCACTGCAGAATCATTCGAGGTCCTGTCTAATTTGGTACAAGCGCGGCGTAACGAATGAAAAGTTGCGGCAGCGCACACAGAGCGCCTGCTCATTGAAAGGAGTCCATTAGAAGACGAGCGCCAGAGAAGAAAGTCGTTTTCTCCTCTGAATGGCGCATTGCTCGGAGGCGACAGTTTTATTGCCTCCGAATGTGGCGCAGAAACGCGTTCCCTATTAGCAGCAGCGCCGGCCACAGTGAAAAGTGCTGACTGCGGAACCGCAGGAATAAGAGAAGAAGAAAAAGGAAGAGTAAGCAGAATGTGCGGGAGAGGAGGCAATGAGAAAATGTGCGGAGGCGAGGCCGCGGGAGTTTCACGCGACAAAAGTGTGCGGAACAAGCCGCCGCCGAGCTTCGGGCGCAGCAGAGGCGCCGCCGCAGCGAAAGGCTAATTAAATGCATTCGGCGCTTTCTCGCATGCCCTGTCAATGGCTGTCAGCGGCCTTCTACACTTCTCTTCGTTCGACGCATGCAAGCAACGACGAGACCGTGTTTGACGTTCCCTATAGCGGCGGAGCCCCTTTGAACACCCGCTAGTGGACGGAAGCGGCGGCGAAGAACTCAGCAGGCGTCAATGGAAGCCAGGCGCTGAATCCCGCTCGAATTGGCAGAGGGAAAGAGCGAAAGCGGGATGTGGTAAGAAAAAAAAGGGGGGGGGGGGCTGGAACCCTCACGCGGGGTTCGACACTCAACTTTCGTGCCCAGTTCCTTTCCTATTTCGTGCCAGGATCTCTTTGTGCGCGCCCTCGTTCTTTCCTTCTTCCCAATGAGTCGTCGTCTTTGGGTGCGGGGCTTCGTTCGAATGCGCTTTCGTGTACGCACGATTGTCAGTCTGATGGATTGCGCGAGGAGAATGCAGAGAGTCAGGCTTACCCGGCTTTCGTACGCCTCTGCAGGCGCGGATTGCTGGATGGAAGGAGCTGGTGGAGAGGGCTGGAAAGGAGTGGCGGGCATTGGGAACACCGTGGGCGAAAAGAAGCCGAAGAGCCCTTTTGTTCCATGCGACTGGCGCCGCACGGCGTCTGCAGGCATCGTCGCCGGCCATCGTGGTGCCCCGCCAGCGGTACTAGCCTGAGCCGTGCCAAAAAGAGCTCTCGGCCACCCAGAGTTCTTTCGAAAGCTCTCTTTGCAAGACCGGCCCGATTGACTCCTCTTTTTCTCGACTCTCTCGCGTACCTTACTCTCTTGTGCTTTTATTTATATGTCTATATTAATCTATTTGTTGTTGTTGTTGTCCTGCCACTGAAGTTACACTCCCGTTGCTCCAGTTCCATTGTTTGTTCAGTTTAAGGCCGCGCAAACGTTTTTGGCGCTTTATAGATTCGAATCAAATAAGGATAGGCTCATTCAGAACTTGCTTTTGTGTATTCTGTGGACGACTGGCGGAATTATGGACGATTCCTCTCTCGAAATAACATGCTGCAAAAGATTCCGACGTGAGACCGTGGAACGGGTAGACTCTTCGGCGTGACATAGCGAGGGCTATTCGGAGCACGCGAGAGCTTTGAAAAAGCAATCCAATAGTAGACTTCTGCAGAACCTAGTTTAATCACGTTGAATCGCAGTAAATCAGGGAGCAGCAGACGCGCCACATTAGCTCCAGGCAACATATGTTAAGCGCCGCTCGGCATCTATTTACCGCTATTCGCATTCGACGCGGCAGCTGCAGCCCACTCTACCTTCGCTCACCCTGGCCTCAAGAAACACTGCACATTCGGACGCCGCGGCCTCCATCTGGCCAGGATCACTGCGGCTGCCGCAGATGCGTGACGTTCAAAGAGGCCGCTCAGCGCAGCACGCAGAGACCGGACCCGAACTCTGCGCCAAAGGAGACCCGCCAGCTTCGATTTCGTAATGTGCCATTGATTTCAGAGCTCCAGCGAACTGCTTGGGCAAACATTTGAACCGGAGGGGGAGAAGTGAATGAAGCACGTGGTCAGCTGGTGCTCGCCGCGCCCGATCGACGGAGCGAGTCACTCCATGCAATATACGCGGGGCCGCACGCGTCAGCATAAAAGCGTTTGGCTAAGGTCTTTCAGAGCGCACGCTGTTTGACCGCATTTCATATTTGGCGGTATTGCATAATACCCACTAGCGAGAAAACATCCCACTCTTTTGTCTACACGACATGAAACTTGAACAGAGCTTTTGAGCACCACTTTATTTATATCACGTGTATGCATCGAACCGAGAAGGGCCGACAGTTCGCGCTGTGAGAATGAGAAGCAAAGGAAGAAGTCTATATCGCCGGCATACTTGCTTGATGCAATTATCCAAGGCAACAAAAAAAAATTTCACAGTATTCCCACAAAAAAGAACAAATTATATAAGGTAAATCCCCAAACAAACCGCCAAGTCATATTCCTTGTATCTCAGTCAGGTCGCTTTAATTCCTGCAGACGATCACTGCACATTTCTAGATCTAAATCGTAACCTGAAATGCTACAATCACGTCTCTAGAATAAAAAAGACGATAGTGTAAGGCATCTGGAAGGTTATCAAAGCTCGTTCCTTCTTTAATCGCTATATGCTTATATCTCTCTATTACTCGTTCATTCACGCTCGCATCAATTTTGGCATAGCATGCTGGGGAATTACAGCTCACACCACACACCATTACAAACATTGAGAAACCAGGCTTTAAGGTTGCTTAGGTTTAGCGCAATGCTTACAAATTACAAACAACTCCTTAATAACAATAAAAACCTCACAGTCGGTAAGCCAGTTAGCTACAATCGCGGTATACGCTTGTACAGATCTTTCAGGGATAAAGCTCCGACTATATTAATCCCAGAAGCATATTTAATCAATTCTAACAATACTATGTTTGCTTCAGGCAATAACTTCCTTCTCCCGAAAGTACGTACTAACTAAGGTAAACACATAGTCATCTTCCCGTCTACTTCATTTTGGAATCATTCCAGTCTACTTATTCGTTCAAAAAAAAATTTAAGAAATTTTCGATGATGAATGTGCTAGAATCAACTTAGCTTCTCTTTATTGTGGCGTGTTTTGGTGAGGCGGAAAATAATGTCGACTATATTTAACGCGATAGCGCCAAGGTCACCGTGTCGCAGAAAATCCGGTGTTGGCGGCATTGTCCGTTAGAGAAAAATCATCCCGAACCACGCAGGCCCTCCGCATAACGCATAGGCGTTATTGAACTGATTGAATTTCTCAAAGTAAAGTGCGTCATATAAATTCGTTAAAGGGGCCCTGAACCACCTCTCTAGCTTGGTGAAATGACATAGTCTGCATATGCCGCTGTGAACAGTTTTGCTGCCGTACGCAATGCGTGGAGCTCGCAAGCGGATCGCGAAGTTACCTTGCTCTAAAACCCTCTCTTTTCAACAGAAGGCCCTGTCCTTACTCTCTTCTGGACGCACCATTTCGTCATTCCCTTAGACGGCTGCTATTGGCCGACGTCGTGTTGCGGTCAGCTGCATGGCGTAGATACCGCGGCCGCCGCGGGGTGCCGCCACGAGTCCACTGGCTAAGCGCACTGCGGGTCGCTGAGGTCAACCGCGTTTGGCTTATGTTTAGCGTTTAGCGCGTCGTAGGCACCAAAGCAGTAAGTCCCGGCGTCTCCAAAATGAAAGTTGAACTGCGCGCCACGGTGACATTTAGAAGGCGGAGCGTTGTGGACGCGCCCACTGCGCCGTAGCCTTTGCAGTGCAAGGCATTGAAGAAGGAGCGCGAGTACAGCGGATGCCATGTTTGAGTGCCAATAACCCAGCCTCTGCTGAACGCATTGAAGTACTTTCTCTTGCAAAATATTTCTGAAATAGCCTATCTTCATTTCAAATGCTTTTCTCCATTACGATAAATAAGTTGTTCATGGCACCTTTAAGCACGACTTACACACAGCCTACAGACATCATAGCATCGGATTGTAATTTGAATATACGAGAAAACCTAGTTCTGTGACGCGGAAAATCAAACACAGCCCCCTTTTCCAGCTGCGATTTGAGGTCTGTCTTAGCGGCTGCGGACGTTAGATGCGGATACCAGGACTACCTACTGAGTGGGCTGTTGTATTTAACCTAAAGTGTGTTAGAGAAATATACTGATGAGTACTATCGCGTTCCACTCTTAAAGGCGTAAGCGTCCTCCAAGTTTTAATTGTAGCTGGAGATATTAGCAGGGTTGCAGGCGTAACATTCTGCAGCAAGCTGGCTGAACCATGCCGCGGCACAGACTGAAGAACACTGTAACTCACAGTTATGAACACACATAATAAATGAAAGATGCGCAAGTAAGAAAGCTTATACGCCAGATATTAACGCGATAGGGTTAAAGGCATTGTGTCGCAAAAAATCCGTTGTCGATGTCGACGTCGGCGTCGGCGGAGTTGTCCGCGAGCGAAAAATGCCGCATATACTTGGTATTTGTAATTGTATATGACACGTCTTGCTACAACACCTGAGGTATATGCGGGTTATATCGCCACACCATTCCATCACTAAAGTTGCTCATATCATGTCTTTCATTCCTGACGTAGTTATTCCTCGGAGTTTTGAGAATGAGAGCTCACAAACAAAAGCGATGAAACGAACATTGCCAGCGCATGCCTTTTGCGATAAGTATTCGCAGACTTAAATATTAAAGGTGCGAAACAATAACAGAAACTAAAAATGGTGTATTTCTTTATTTTTTTTACGCGGCTGCGGACCACCTCCGCGGTCGGCCCATGCAAGATGTTTCTACCACACATCTCTACGAGAACTATTACACACAGCGCGCACTAAAAAACACGGACGATGAATACCAGAAAGCTCGCCTTCGTGCATAGCGTTCGTCGCCAGCGTTTCACGATAACTATTGCAGTTACATAACCTGTGGTGACTGGGATGCGTGAGAAGCAGCCAGGGATCTTTGGATGCTATCGCGTCCTCCAAGTTTCATTTGCGTTGTTCTTGTTCTTTGAGTATCTTACTCATATTTTTACTGTTTTGCTTTGTTGTTTTCATAGCCTATTACTTCCTCACATGTTCGCCTCTGCTTCTTTTATACCGCTGAGTTTTTGGTTATTATATTTGGCTTTTATCGGCTTCTTGCTTTGCGTTGTACTGTAGACTTGCTTTTAGAGCGGAGGCTCTACTCTTCAAGGTAAAACTGCCAATGTCAATATAGGTGCGCGTTTGACCTTCAGCAGCCGGCGCACAAGTGTGAAGGTGTGGCGTCACGCCACGTGATCCGCTGCGGAGAGGCGTCGCAGCTGCGCTCGCTCGAGCCTCGCCGCTGTGTACCACGTGACAAGGCGAGGATTTTAACAGCCGCTTCGGCGGCGCTTGGCCGCTCAGTATCGCCATGATGAAGCACGCACTGGTGCGCCCTCGCCAACTCTTCGCCGCAGGCGACAGATAAAGCTTGGAGGAAAGTAGTACTTTAGAATCGTGTCTAACCGTGCTTAACAGAGCTTTCTCTCGTATAACTAGGTACAGTGTCGTCCACTCTTAGTCAGAATGCCGCTCCGTGCTGCCGGCGCTCCGCGGGGCGCCTCTGTCGGGCGCCGAAGAAATTATTGCGCAGGTGCAGTGAGAGCCGCAGGCGGGGCTTCGCGCGTCGACTGCTACAGTGCGTCCTGTATTGCGGTGAAGTGGACTTCAAATTTGCACTGCCTCCGCAGAACGCCGATGGGAGAAACGGTTCTGAATAAACAAAAGACTGCTGAGAAGCCTATCAGCTGCTTTTATCCCGTTGCAGCAACCGTAGCAAAGTTTCCTGCGTGCCTGGAGAAGTTGAAACACACAAATAAGCATGCCGGGGAGGAAATGCGCGCCGCGTAATATTCGAAGCTTTATACTACTGCTGCAGCACTACGATCCGCCAACTTTATTTAATTTTTGGCGTCTTGCTGAGTAGCTGGTAATAAGGGTTAGCAGACGGCTGCTGTTGTCTGCTGAAATCTCGGCGCAACGAAAATTAATCTGAGCGGAATAGTAATAGTGGAGGTGGAACTACATTTTCAGTCTCCTATTTTACCTTGCCACAGATAGAGCTAGATGGTCAGGTAGACTCATCAGCGTTTGAAAACAGTCCCTAAGGTTTACCAGGACCTAAGTCTTCAGCTTTGCAAGGTTTTAAGCAGTTGCTGAGAGGATATTTATTAAGGCGATAGCGTTTAATTGTTCCTACTAGCGTCCGTCCGTTATATTTTAGGTCGCGTGACCTTAATATCATGCGACATCACGGTGCAGCGCGTCGTGATGTCACATGATCCCTCTGCCACGCTTGCGCCAGCTGTTCTTCTCATCTGTCACGAAAGGAATTCAAGCGCGGCCAATTCAACTCAGTGGAATGAGTCGCAAACGGCTTTCGCCTTCCCGTAGTTAATGAACATACACGTGCCTCCAACGAATTTTACAGTTCACAGGTGGCCGTAGGAAAATATGCCGTACTGTATATGCCACGATGAACCCCGGCCACTTTTTTGATTGAGTGCTTCATTTAATTTCATTGTAATAATCTAAAACATTGTACAGTGTTCTGTCTAATAGCGCTTGTCATTGTTAGAATATAATACGCTGTATCAAATAACCTCATAATATGTTTACCATTGCAATTTATTATTTCTAGTAAATTTAGCATCATGGGAGGTCCCCGTATAGTCTCCAACCATTGAGTCTCTAAATAAATACCCTAGAGAGAAATGTGGCGCTAGTGTCTAAGGGGGCTCTCCTGAGCGTTGCCTCAACCAACATGGGAATGATGGGAAGCACAGGCTTCGGATTCACTTCGGTCTTCAGACTAGCGGCGCTTGCTTGCGGCCCAGTAAACGAAGCTATACTCAAATATTATCGCGTAGAATCTAATTTTATTTCAGCAGTATCTTATATAATGCACAACACATTAGATAAGCTTTGTATGACTGAGATTGAAGCTCGGTTTTCCACCAGGGAACACCAGGGTATGCATTATTCTGCAATGCTATTCCCGATTTAGCGCCAGAGAATAATTACTTATTTTTACAACAGCAGTAACAACCGCGCATGTACATATATAGAAATACTCATCACGTATTTATGGAAATAACAAGCTTGTATAGTGAGAAAGTGTTGCGCCTTTGATAGGAATGCTAGGAGTGTCGTCTGCTACGACGCCTGCTCGCTGCGAACGCGAGAATTTTCGCGCAGACGACAGACACTTGCGAACTCTCGCTCTTTCGAAAGGCTACGTCGGCTGTCCCGATTGTTGAACGTCTTCAAATACTTTTAGCACATCTGCTGCAGTGCTAGCCAGGACGCTTGTGGCCTCCTATGAGTATGCTTTATTATGTTTTATATTGACGTACCGCTTCTGAAGCGTCCGCCAGCAGCTGTTATGGCGTGCATGGCTTTGCACTTACCAATTTTGCGACAGCAGACTACGGCCAGGAAGCAGCAATCTTTTCTACCACAAGTAAGTTTGTGTTCTGAAAGTCCTAAAACATACATTTCAATGAGCACATAAACGAGCAAAGCGTAATGAAGCCCTCAATAAAATTTGATTGTCAAGCCACTGGAAGTACAACTGTCTATGTCGTGCACCAGTACTGCCTTCCTTTTGCTCTTCTGAAGTTTCATAAAGCACGTAACGCTACAGCGCCAACCTAACACACTTAACAAACCAAGGTCAAAACGGTCAAAACACGTTGTTTCCACATTTACGATGCCGTCGCTTTCTCGTCAGTGTTTCGACACCACAACGCGACACAAACATCGGCCAGCCGCTGGCCCAGCGCGCTATTGCCACTTCGAGCAACAGAACAAAGGCACAGAGCTTTGCGTCGCACCGTTTCACAGCGGGTTATAGCAAGTGCGCTTGGAGCGAAACCAAAACTGCCAAAAAATATCTGTAGACTAGTTCGCCAGTCAACACAATACCAATCCGTAGCCTGTATTTCCTATCATTCCCATGATAGTTGAACGATCAAAGAGCCAGATTTCTCTCTAGTTATAGTAATGTGAAACTCTATGTCTCTAACTAAGGTACCTCCTCCTTATATGACACCTATCCAAATACGTATAACATTATTGCACCAATAAAATCCTAAATCTGAATGTGAAAGTGTCAAGAAAGTTTTACGCAGCAGCCTAACAACCTGTCTATCTCCCTTTTCATTTCCCATGCTCCTTGCTTATTAATAACTGTACCGAATTTTTTTTTAGGCTGAAAGAATAAGAAAGATGAAAAAAAAACACAAAATATTATTTCTTACTTTTTTTAGGGAAGCTACAGTTTATAACTGTAAGGGGGAAAACTATCGTTAATATGAAAACTTAAAGATCACCGGGGTAAACAGGACGCCTCCAAGTGAGGTTAAATCCAACGTTCTCTCTCATTTCTTCAAACATGGTGTAACAAGTTTACTGAAATTCCATGCAACGCACGTATTCATTTGAACAGGCCAAATTTTCTACGGCTGGTGAACGCAGCCCACATACAAAGGAGGCGTCGAGTGGTGACGGCCGGGCGGGCGCCAGTCTGGAGGAACGATGGCTGCGTCTCGACGAGAGCACCGATTGTGGTCTATCTCTCCGCCTGCATTAATCCCGCAACGATCAGTTCTTTGTCACAAGTGAGGCCACACTACGTCGATATGGCAGACTCCGTGCGCTACAGACCGCGTTCGGATATTTTCTTTTTTTTTTTTCGATACAGTGGTGCGAACGAGCCGTGAAGCCGGAAGTGGAGTGAACCGGAAGTGGGCTGCGCACAATCGCGTTATTCTAATGCGAGCTCGCACTGACGGCACAGGCGGGCATGCCCAGCTGTCCGATCGGGCCGAGCGCAAGGCGCACGAGGGAGCCCTCGGCAGTGGAGGACGACGTGGTCGAGCGCCCAGAGAGAGGGGGTGGCAACAGCGGCGAGTCCGATAAAGCCACACTGAGTTATGGCCAGCTGGCACCCATCTCGCGCGGCCGCCGGTCGAACTGCGGACGCAAGCGCGAGTAGCGGAGCTCAAAAGCGCGGCCCACGACGCCGCCTTTTAGTGAAAATCGATGCATCGCGCTGCAGCGACGCGAAACCAAAAAGTAGTTTGATTTGCGGGACGCTGCTGGCAGGCGCGGTTCCTTCGCCCATCCGATCACGTGTGCCGCGGAGGAGCGTTGCGAGAGCGCCGAGGGGGTTGGCTTGATCAGATGCGATATGGGCCTGTAGGACGCGCCTCTGATCTATGGTCGAGTCGGGCTGGTGCCATGACGAATGGCCCCGGGCAAGGAAGATTGATCGCGGCGGACAGCCGCGCCACTGCATGGGTGCGCGCCGCACATATGCACCGCGCCTTGCTCGGCCGCTCGTCCTCAGCGCGGAGCCGGAAATAATTTAGTGGACTGGATCTACGAGAACGCGCGGCTTTTCTCTTGGCTCCATTGTGACTGCTTAGAAAATAGGAAATTAGTGTAAGAACTAGCGTCCACCGGGCCATCCTATGACAGTCCGCGATTAAATATGTGCACGCATTCGTGCTCGCCCAGACGGAAGCCGTGTCAGAGCGAAAGCGTGTGCTTCCACAGGCTGTTTCCGAAATAGAGGTTTCCTTAATGCATAATTCCAAGAAGCTCGTTTTTCAGATGTTTATGGCGCTTTTCTTTATTTATTGCGTGTAGCTGCTGCGTGTCTCGTTTTCTCATGTTTTCTGGAATGTGTAACTTCTTAAGATGTTGACATCTCAGCTTGTGTTAAAAATTCCCCCTTTACAATGTTTCGACTACATGATTAGCGTGACAATGTACCCTCGCATTAGGAAATGTCTGAAATTCCAAACGCTGAAATACTAGTGCAGAGACAATGATTGCGCACAGAACATTGCTGGATGCGCCAATATTTGTTACATCCTGTTCTATTCTTTTTTTCTTAACGGCTATGTCACTTGTTTTACAGGCTGACTTTACAGCTCGGCGAGTTACGTGTGCTAGAGGCGGTGAAACCAACATGAAGAACTTTTTTTTTTTTCGATAATGAGCCAAATCCAGAAACCGAAGCTAGGTCCAATTATGCTCCAATAGCAAGCAAATATAATCAGCTTTCCTCTAAAGAAAGCCTATCAGAACGAATTGGGTCAAATAACGCCAGCAACACAGGCGCAAAGATCCTGTTTGGAATCGAAAATGAGACAGATCCTGCTGATGCAGCGTTCAAAACTAGTCAAATCCATTCGCCCTACAGGAGAGCGCTTACCATACAATGTGATCGAGGCACTATGGCTGCCTCTTTGCAATTTTGTGTTCCTGATTTTGTTACCCATCCTTCAATGATACCCAAGAAAATGATCCTGTGAGGCGTTAAAAACGAGGCTCCTTATGCTTTCTAGCAGACGAACCTGCTCTCTCTAAGCATAATCGCAGTGTCCATGAATCATAGTAGTGCCGCTAATTGCCAAAGTTCAGAAAGGTTTCCCACTAAAACAACATCAGACCGTTTTGAAAGACGTTTGCAACAACGTTTCCTGACAAAAACCGCATGAAATCGAGCGTTTCAAATCAAAGAGAGTCAAATCCCACCTTTGCATGCCAATATTGGCCAAATGTGCTGTATAATTTTTCATTTTCATGCGGCTGTAAAATTGCTTTAGGTGAACTGTAAAACTAATAATTGCTTTTATAGCATAGCATCTCGGTCCTATAACAATTGTTTTCGTTTTTTCTGAAGTTCTGTTAATGGGGATTTGACTTACTAAAAGAAAAAAAAAAAACTCTTCACATATTTTTGACCTACTCGAAAATTGTTACACTTCGTTTTGAGCAGTTATGTGGCTTTCTTTCTTTCTTTCTTTCTTTCTTTCTTTCTTTCTTTCTTTCTTTCTTTCTTTCTTTCTTTCTTTCTTTCTTTCTTTCTTGCTTGCTTGCTTTCTAGAAACGGCTAACTTGCTATGTTTGTCAACATCACTCACTGCAGTTGCAGAGACCAGCTGTAAAGAAAGGCGGCGATACTATCAAGCCCCTTATCGCAGGACCATGAATACAAACACGTGAGTAAAAATGCATTAATTTTTATGCCGACACGATAATTAAATTGCAGTGCGGTAAACTAAACTAGTGGCCCTGGTGGTGGAATTATTCAAGGACATGTGGAAAAAATACCAAGGCTAGTTCAATGGTGCTTGAAATTTTGCAGCAACGGCCAAGAATTTTTCGTTTCGCTATCTCTGGGCTCGGATCTGTTTACCGGTACGCCGTCTCCGCGATCGCCCTAGTAATGATTACACCATCTTCTGAACCGACCGAGTTTAACATTTCACTGTCTGCGGGATTGACCTACATTACTAGGTGGGAAACCGACCAAAGGACAGGCAAGAAACCCGGAGGGTGGGGACATAAGTGAAAAAAAAAATCCTTCGCTTCTAAGATAGGTTCCATTTTGTGACATTCCACGGAACATGACAAAGGCGACATCGGGTGTACTCCTGAATTGACGTCCGCCGCATGTGTCGCGTGCGCCTACACGTCTGCTGAGGGACATGCTGGCGGAGCAACCTCACTCATTAGCTGCGTTGCTTCGAAATTCGTCGACGACCGCCTTGGGCATCCCACCACTGTGGTACGCTTACGCCTAAGCATCAGCGACACCAGTCGCTTAGCAGCAAACAGAAGTGCATTGCAGTGTCTACGAAATTCGCTCTAGCCTTAGCCCATACCACATACGTACAAGGTGGGCTCGTTAAGCAGCACGAATTTCAAAGCCTCGCGTGTAAAAATTTTTTAACTTTCAGTACTTTTGGAGGCAATAAAATCATTTACTTTGGCAACAGCTACTCCCCCGGCTGGCCACAATGCCTCAAAGTTAGTGCAAAACTCTTGATGCCATGTTCATGCTCCCCTGACCATACGAAATGACGAAAACTTGAACATCAACGACAACGCAGTGGCCACGACGACGGCACGACAGCAACGATCGAAGACAGCGCGACAAGCAGGCCGTGGCGTGCGAAATCGACGGATGGAGTTAACCCAATTTCGAACTATTAGCACTTTTGGAATAATACGTTGCATATGAAATCGGTACCTCATGGTGATTTAATGATTCGTGCATTAAAGCAGGATGCCCAACGGAGCAGTGCTATGGACGGAGCACTGAGAGAACAAACCCTCTTCCTAACTGTTATTTACTGTCGCCCTGAAATGAAGCGCCACAAACACGTAAATTTAACAGAAAAAGGTTAGTCATTTCCAGAAAATTCCTTAAAAATAAAACTTAAACTGTGCCTGTGTACACGTTACTCCTAAACACATTATGTTGGGGGTGCTTGTGAACTATGTGCGACAAATATATGCTACGCTATGCGAATATGTATGTACGACCTGATCAAATTATGTGCTCGTATACAGCGCTATATATTCACTGCCAAGAACGACAACGTTCACGGCGCGAGATGTTGAACTCGGGGAAGAAGACCAGCAAGCGCCCTGCTTTTGTCCTTTTCTCCTCTGCCTCCTGCGCGCCCTCTACACTGCAAGGCCAGAGCGCGGCGCAAGTATCTAACGTCCCATGAGCTCAGCGAAGGGAAACCTCCACCCGCAGCTGGAGTTGTTAAAGCCGCAGCTCGAAGCTACAGAGGTCGCAGTGTATGAACCAGCTTTCGTTGTTTAAAAAGTGCTTAATAATGCCTTATGATTCCGTTCATGCGCATAAACCATTTGTGGTATAGTTCTTGAAATTATTATGCGCTTTGACTGTTTACGATTTCTTTCCTGTCTAGTTGGTGCTGAAACGGCCCCTATTTTCTATGGATGTTTTTCGTGTTTTTCTCGGGAACGGGGTCTATAGAATGCCTCCACCAATACAAATTTCAGGAAGCTAATGCGAGCAGAAGCTTGAAATTCGAACCGTCAATCTTGATAGCAATTTTACATTTTTGCTGGTTAAGAACGTACGTGCACATTGCACGTGGTTTCAATTGGTCAGCGCCCATCTTTTCTCATATTTGGCTCATATCCAGTAACCACCACAGAGGAGGGAAGCGGGGGCGCGAGGTAAGCTAGGATTGTGCCAAAGTAAAAACTTTTTCCTCAGGTTTCTGAAACAGGAAACTGAGCTAAATAAAAACAGCAAAAGATATTACCCGCATCGGTGAGCATGATTGCCAACGGCTGGCGCAAAACAAAAGCCTCGCAAGAAGGCCCGGCTCGCGGCAGGTTGGAGGAAATGTTGCTCGTTTAACTCCTCCGAAGAAAGAGTATACCGCTTTCATCTCGTCGCTTCGTCAGCTGCTTCTTTACTTTTTTTCTCGGGCCCCGTTTCTCGGGCCGTAGCAAACAGAAGCTTTCGAGGAATTTAACAACAAGTGCAGAGGAGGGGGCGGTCGACAAAGGAACACCGCGGGGGCGAGAGCGGCGGGCGCAGGATGCTGCGTCTGACAAGATATTGCCCGCAGTACAACCTCCATCAGTTGGCCTCAGGAGGAAGATGAAAGCCCGGAGCCAGAGACGGGAGCACAGAGGCAGGCATGCGCGGGGGCTGTCGGCCCAGGAGCCTGGTGGTCCTTTGAAATAACCGGGGAGTGCAGCGCGCGCGCTCTCGGGCTACAGCCGCACCGCCGAAGAGACGCGGCGGCAAGCCGGCGACCAAGTAACAAAGGAGAAACGGACTCGGAGAAGTATTGATAAAAAAGAAAAGGAGAAAATGAACAAGAAAGACGCGGTAAGGCGCACGCAGCGACATTCTTGAAAAACCGTCGGTGACGCTAGCGCGAAACTCTACAACAGCCGCGGAGGACGAAGGGTACAGACACGCACGGAAACGCACACACGGAGAGACAGGTCGCCGCCGCATGGTACGCATAGCTCCGGGTGCTTGCCCTCTCCCCCGTCTTTGTCTCTCACAGCAAAGTCGCACGAGGCAACTAGTGCTATCGTGGCGCTGTCCGGCCATCAGCAGTAGAAGGAAAGGTAGCAGCTTCTGTTTGGATAGGCCCAGACGTCCGCTGGGTTTGCTCGCAGACAGCGTTGGCATTCGCATCGGCAGCCACTCGCAAAGAGATACGGGGCACAAAAGGGAGGCGTGCGATGCTGAGACGAGGCCTTCTTCGTTTGTTTGACGGGCCTGTGTCGCCGGACCGAGGGCGGCCCCGATGGAGTTTTTCTGACAAGATTCCTTCTATGTGCGCAGTTTCACCAGAGGGCCCGTTTGGACACCTCTTGATGAGGAAGCAAGACGTCCCACAATCAAACAGCCGAGGGCGTGCCGAGCGTAATGAAAAGTCGGCAGCACAACTTTCTGACATACACCAGCGCTCTTTCTACGATTCCTTCCAGTTCGCTCGGTTTATTATCATTATTACCTTCTGTGAGAATGTGTACAGAATAGAGCGCGCAGTGTGATTTCATCATGGAAAGCGGTGCCCTAGGAGGTGCTATTGACTACACATGTATACAGCCGCTGTTTGCAAGACCAGCGGCACTGTCGTGCGCTCAGCTTTTGCTGTCCGCTGCTGGAAAATGTACAAGTGAGATTACTTTTAAACGTCGCTTTGGGCGCGGAGAACCATTCATTGCCAGAATTACAGGAGGCATGAGTAGTTTGCGCCGCTTGTCCGCATAGTTTTAATTTATAACGAACACGGTGGCTTGGGACTTGACCTGCACTGTCGGTTGGTTCCTCACTTTCTGTTCCCGTTTGATCTGAACGTCCATGTGACAACACGTGATCTCGTTCAGATTATATTAGAGCCTGCAGACACTGAAAGCACTGGTTCTGGCTTGTTTGATCTACGACTAATTTTTGTTTTATTGCCGTACGCGTAAAACATGCAACGCTATGTTGGAGCCTCTAAACATTTATCGCACGCTGGCGCACGTCCTCGTTCCCACAACTGCTCGCACACAATGGTCCGTAGGTCAAGCCAGAATGCTCTGCTTCAGTAGTTGCCCACCCACTCTAGCATAGCAGCTGATGTGAGAGCTGACTACTCGCCCGGAACTTTGCACAATCGACTCAGCTCGAGTAGATCGTGTTAACATTTCCAAAAAATGTCGCAATGGTGCTTTTGTCAACCGTGGCGCTCTCAGCGTGGATTGTGGTGTGACGCAGAACGCTAATATGAGCGAACTAATTGTTTCGCTCCAAATTGCAATATGGTCTCGATAGGCTTAATCGAACGACTTCATAGGATTCGCCTCAGTGTCGGTTACACAATGAGATACCATTTCTTTTAAACTTAATTAGTACCGAATGCCATTATGTCCCATGTGCGCTGTTGACGAGGACTTATATCATTTATGAAAAGGAAAAATTGCCGCCCAGCCGAATTGTAGCACGAAAGTACAAAGGAAACCCACACGGGTTTCTCAGAAAGAAAGCTTCGCTGTTCAGAAAAAAAAATCATCCTGGCCCGGGATTTAAACCCTAACTAACGCCTTACTGGGGCTCGCACCGCCATCTGAGCTAACTAGAAGGCTATCAGGTCGCCGAGCGAGGGCGAATTAATCAACAACTGAAAGCACTGGGGCACTAATATGGCAAATAAGTCGTATTCGTGTTTTAGTCGCTTCACAAAATCAAGAGTTGTGACCAGACACGCAACTTCAGCTGCGGAACCTTATTACACCATAGCAATGTCTGAAATCTCAACTACGCCTCACTAAATCACTGATAGCGTTTCTGCGGGTTACAAGCCTGAATGAGAACACAAATACATTTTATGCTAGTGCATTTGGGATAGTGTATGCTTTACTGTGCTCGTGTTTTGTTTTTTGTTCTTATCTATTTCTTTCACCCGTCACCACCTATCTTGAAGTAGCGCACCATGCCTATCGCTATGCTAACCTCTCTAAATATGAACACAATTTTTATCTCTCTCTGTTTCTTTCTATCCACTCCAAATCTATGGGTTATTCGAGACAAGAAAAGTGGCTCATTTTGAGTAGCGGCATACATTTTGGTTGTGAACGACCATCTATAATATGAGGTCGTCCTTCAGCGCGCATCGCCGCTTTGTACGCCTGAGATGTGCCCGGGGATATGGTGTGGCGACATTATTGGCGCATGAAAATTTGATGTGTTCAAGGCATTTGTCCAGTTTACCAGCAATGGCCTGACATTCCTCACTACTCTGCGTACTGTCCTCGACCAGACAGTTATTGAAGTTATTATTGATTGAAGAAACACGTTTATAAGTAATGCTTGTGGAGTTTAACACTGAACTTAGCTAATTTTACAGCAGTCCTAATAAAACTGAATAGGAGGTATAGAATAAAAGTAGTACAACCCCAAGCTCTCAGCTGTAGTCACTATGATGAAGAAATAGAACAGTTTTACGAAGATGTTGAATTAGCGATGAAAAAAAGTGCAAACACAGTATACTGTAGTCATGGGCGACTTCAATGCAAAAGTGGGGGGAAAATAGGCTGGTGGACAAGCAATTGGCATCTACGGCCAATTCTAGGAACAACAGAGGAGATATGTTGGTAGAATTAGCGGAAAGTAATAAGCTCCGAATAACGAATATATGCGGGACGTGCAGCAATAAGAAGTGGACATGGAAAAGCACCAATGGAAAAACAAGAAATGAAATAAATTTCATACTCTCTGCCGATCCCAGCATAGTGCAGGATGTAGAAGTGTTATGTAGGCTGAAGTGCAGTGATAATACGTGAGGTCTAGGGTTTCCCTCAATATGAAGAGAGAAAGAGTAAAATTAGTCAAGAAGAAGCAGGTCAACCTAGACGCAGTAAGGGTAAACGCAGACCAATTCAGACTGGTGCTTCCGAAAAATATGCAGCTTTAGAACACAGATATGAAGATGAATCAGATATATTGAATGAAATCGTAACTAGGCGGGTTTCAAGAACAGCAGTTGAAGTGGGAAGCACCAAGCCGACCAATAAGTAAGAGAGAGATATATATCAAAGAGAAGAAAGGCAGGGAGGTCAAGCTGACAAGCGTGCTCTCCAAAGTAACAAAGGACCTAACAAAGAAACGACAATGCATGAAAGTGTCCACCTAAAAAATCAGACAAAATTCGTGGAACTGTGAAAATTGAACAGGAAGAAAGTAAGGGATATTCGAAATTATGACGTGAGAAAGACTGAGGAAGCAGTAAATATGGACGAAGCTTTAAATCATCGAGAAGAAAAGTTGACATAGGACAAGCCAAGATGAATGCGCAGAACGATGAGCAGGGTAATATCACCAGCAATTTAGAAGATATAATAAAAACAGCGGACGAATTCTACACTCTTAGGAAAAGTTACACCCTTTGGCTTGCTCCTTCTGCCACACAACAATAATCGTTATCTGCCTTGATGCGTTTCCTTTCTTTAACGCTGCGAGCCCGATACTTTCCAGTAACGAACGGCACGCGCGTTATCAGCATAGAACAGTTTACACCCTCTGGAGTGCCCCTTCTGATAACGCGCGTTCCGTTCGTTACTGGAAAGTTCCGGGCTCGCAGCGTTAAAGAAAGGAAACGCATCAAGGCAGATAACGATTATTGTTGTGTGGCAGAAGGGGCAAGCCAAAGGGTGTAACTTTGCCTAAGAGTGTATACTGACCTGTGAACCAGAGCAGCCACGTTACCTTTATTCGAAGTGTACTTCCTTCGAAGTAGTAATAAACAAAATACGGAGGGACCTTCCATAATTAACGATGACGTTACAAGGGCCTTGCAAGGCATGACCCGGGAAAAGTGGCAGGGGAAGATGAAATACAAGTTGATTTAATCGAAGGTGGAGGAAGTATCATGCCTCAAAAGCTTGCAGCCCTTTATACGCAATGCCTCACGACTTCATATGTATCCAGTGAACTGGGAGAATGCAAACGTTATCCTAATCCACAAAAAGGGAGACGTTAACGAATAGAAAAATCATAGGCCCATTAGCTTACTCCCAGTATTATATAAAATATTTGCCAAAATATTCTCCAATAGAATAAGGACAATACAGGACTTTAGTCAACCAAGGGAACAGGCTGGCTTCAGGAAGGAATACTCTACGATGGATCACATCCATGTCATTAATCAGATCATCGAGAAATCCACAGAGTACAACAAAGCGTTCTGTATGGCTTTCATAGATTATGAAACGGCATTTTATTCAGCAGAGATACCAGAAGTAATAGAGACATTATGTAATCAAGGAGTACAGGAGGCATACGTGAATATCTTGGGAAATAGCTACAAAGATTCCACAGCTACCTTGGTTCTCCACAAAAAAAGTAGAAAGTTACCTATCAAGAAAGTGGTCAGGCAAGGAAGGACAATCTCTCCTATGCTGTTCACCGCATGCATGGAAGAAGTATTCAAGCTATCAAACTAGTAAGGCTTAGAATGGAGGATCAACGGCGCATATCTCGTCAACATTCGGTTTGCATGTTACATTGTCCTGTTCAGAAACACCGGGGACGAATGAATGAATGATTAAGGACTTTAACAGAAAAATTGTGAGAGTGGGGTTGAAGATTAATATGCTGAAGAGAAGGATAATGTCCAATAGCCTGGCAAGGGAACAATGGCTTAGGATCGCTAGTCAGCCTCTTGAGTCCATGAAAAAGTATGTTTATCTAGGTCAATTAATCACAGGGAGCCCTGATCACCAGAAGGAAATTCATAGAAGAATAAAAATGGGCTGGTGTGCATACGGCAGGCATTTACAGATCCTGACTGGGAGCTTACGACTGTCATTGAAAAGAAAGGTGTACGATCACCGCATTCTGCCGGTGCTGACATATTGGGCAGAAACTTGGACGTTGACAAAGAAGCTCGAGAACAAGTTAAGGATCGCGCAAAGACAGATGGAACAAAAAATGTTAGGCGTAACGTTAAGAGACAGGAAGAGAACGGTGTGGATCAGAGAGCAAACAATAGAGCACCCCTTTTCTGCCGCAAGGCTTGGCCTATTAAACGCAGGGATAAAGACGTATTAAAAAAAAGATAGCCGGTAATTTAATTGATCTTAAGAGAAACAATGGAGCTGGGGAGGCCATGTAATGCGCAGGATGGATAACCGGTGGACCATTAGAGTTACAGAATGGGTGCCAAGACAAGGGCAGCGCTATCGAGCATGGCAGAAAACTAGGTGAGGTGATGATAGATTAAGAAGTTTAGAGGCACAAGTTAGAATCGGTTGGCGCAGGACAGGGATAATCGGAGATCGCAGGGAGAGGCCTTAGCACTGCAGTGGACATAAATAGGCTGATGATGACGGTGATGATGATGATGATGATGACGACGACGATAGCTTATTTCTAGAGACAGAACGAGCTGATAAGGTAACCTTGACTAAATTTACTTTGAGTCTTTGTGAATTCCTATATCCTCAGTTTCGTGGCCACTGCCAATTGCTGATGGGTGCAGTCAGTTATGTCTACTACTAAAGCGCTGAGCCCGTGTGGATTGAGAACAGCCATCCTCCCCGCAGTCTTGATCGGGTGCCATGACCCTCATGGATCTCGCCCACAACCTTAGCACCTATAGTTGCATACTGAAACGTGTCTGCTGCCGTTACGTAAGTTGTACAACTGTCTGCGTGCACGTGTTCTTAATATATTGTCTGGTACTTTCGGCAGCAAGTCAAGGATTATTTTGTTGTTCATTTCGTGACTGCATGCTGTGTTATCCTCGGAGTGGGAGTCTAATACCTCTGTCACATGGGAAAATTTATAGTCAATCCAATGGAATGACATGTGGCATCGAATGAGTTTGGGAAACTCATTGGCATTCGATTTCGAACCGAATGTATACCCTTGACCCCAGATAGACAACAGCGACACGCAAAGCGAAAAAAAGAATGC
The DNA here is from genome assembly GCF_050947875.1 of Dermacentor variabilis. Classification (NCBI taxonomy): domain Eukaryota; kingdom Metazoa; phylum Arthropoda; class Arachnida; order Ixodida; family Ixodidae; genus Dermacentor; species Dermacentor variabilis. The sequence goes on along the minus strand of NC_134572.1, from coordinate 9,619,267 downwards.
GTGCATCAGCAAAGTCAGAAGATCTTTTTTAGACTTATAAAAAGGAATAATTATTTTTGCCTCGATGATACTTTCGCCACGGGCTGTGCTCAAGCGGTATTACTCTTTGCATCAGGAGTCTGCTGCGGTGGTCGGCCACATGGGATGTGTTGATCGCAGTGCTTTTAGTTGTGAATAATTGTCGTCAAAATGTTTTTGTCCGTTTCAAAAGTACTCGCAAGAGTTCTTAAACGCGTTTAATAGGCATAAAATTTCTTTGAATTTCACAAATTTTGCTCGAGATCGCCGTTGCTATCATTTGCGAATGCCATTATATTTTACTGTGTAGCACCACAAGAGACCGAATAGCATTCCATGCATCGAATGCCATTCGATTCGAATGACATTAAGTCTTCCCGTGTGAGAGGGGCATAACTGTGGCCACACCGTATATTTCTTTGACACGGCGCGCGACTGAGCTGTGTTGAAACACTTCGACTGACATTCTTTCGCTGGCTTCAGCAAGGCAGATTCCGTTTCAGTTTTCTTTTTTATTATTTTTGAAGGGTGGACTGTGGCAGCTTGTCGAAAGTAGCGATGATAACGAAGGGAAAAATAAGTTTTTTCCAAGTTTACAAACCTTACTGATTTCATAACTACCAACTCAATCAATAAACACACAAAGTGGACACTTTCAAAGGAGGACGAAGGTAACAGCGTTGTCTGCTGGTAGCTTCGCTGAACAGTGGGTAACAACGAATCACGTAGTACATATTCAGTCACACGAGCGTTCCGAGGGAATGACAGATAAGCGCAGCTGCCTCGAGTGGCCAAGCATTCTTCGGCGGTTCTTCCTTCGCGCTTCGCGTAGAAGCACCACATTGCATCACGGCCGTCCGCCATTACACAATTACCGTGCCGCGGCCGGGATGTCGACGCTTCAGAACGGTGACATTTCAAGACCCAGCTCTTCCTTTTCTTTTTTTCGTAGCAGTAGTTCCCTGTTGCATCACCCGCCTTCCAAGAGACTCGGTGCGTCGGCCAGTGCGAAGAAAAAGAGCGCCGCCCACCGAGATGCGTTCCTCGCTTGGCCGCTCTTTGGCGACTGCGCGGCAGAGACAGGTGAAAAACGGCGACACACGGTGGCATAAATAATGGCCGGAGTCCTTAGAACTTGATGTGGCGGGAAAGGAACACAGAAATCCACTCCCGAGAGCGACCTGAAAGTGTTGCCCAAAATTGGTTCGTTCTCTGCTTACTCTCGGCGGATTGTTTCCGTGGTGATGTCCCAAGTGCCTTTTATTTTCGTACTTGGAGCGGCGTGGCACTTGCGAATGCCATTAAAACTGTCCGCTTGGTTTCACGAAATATTCGCCGAGTTCATAGCGCGCCTATGCTACGAAGTTGCTTGGCATGACAATAGAAATCGCGACAGATGCCGAAATTTATTTTCCAGGCTTTGGGCATCTGGATAGGTTCTCTAACACGCCCAGGTACTCCTTTTTCGTAATGTCAAGTTATATATAACGTCATGGCTGTAGATCAACCAAAGTGACGAAAATTCGTAGCCTTCTCTAGATTATCATGCCATATTTAATAGGTCATCTAGTAGAACGAGTGCCTTGATTCGACCTGTAGAACAGTCTCGAGCAGAAGTTAGAGGTCACGGCTTCTAAGAAAAGATATATACATTTGTAGTCCAGCCATTTGGTTTAAGTCAAACTTTGCATTTACAAAAAACTCGCCGTGCGGGCCCTTCGAAAGTGGACGTCCAGGGAAGCTCTTGAAAACCACCGCTAATGCTGCTGAGGGGGGGGGGGGGGCAATCCTTTATGGCTTTAGAGTAATGGTAGCAGTGCTATGTTAGAGCAATGGTAGGAATGGAAGTAATTGTAGTTTTGACAGCACGCCACCGCCCAAAGCAATGCAGCAGTAACATACAAATAAGTTGCTATGCCGGTTACCTTATGCAGGGTGTCTCGGCGAACGCTTTCAAAACTTAAAAAAATGCCTGTGGCAGATAGCCCAGTTCTAGTCCATGAGCTGGTCTACTCGAAGAGGCGGACATTAAACAAAAACAGAAATCAAATTGAAAAAACAATTCTAGCAGGTTAGACTGTAAAGCATATTTACTAGAAAATAATTGTGTGGATGACACCATTTACGAGATATGCGCCGTCAAACTCGCGGTAAAAATGCGCTCTCGTTCCACTTACTTTCTTAACTAAACGCCGTTTCATGCATTGAAGCACAGGAGTATCTGGATGGGCAGTGCATTTCTCCGCAAAGTTTGGGAGTTGATATCTCGCAACTGGTGCCGTCCTGATTATTCGTTCCGAGTGGATCCACTTTGCGAACTCCGCGGCTAGAATTTGTAAATTGCAATATTTGTCACAACGTAATAAGTTAAATACTTAGTTAGTCGATCGAGCATTTCATTGTTCTGTTCAGTAATGTCCGCCTCTTCGAGCAGACCAGCTCATGGAGTAGAATTGTACTATTTGCCACAGGCAGTTAAAAAAAATAAATTACAAGTTCTCGCTGAAGCACCCGGTATACGAACGGCTAGGGACGTTACACCCACGTCGCTAGCTGGCGTCACCGCAGCAGCTTGCGCAACAGTAATTTTTACCGGGAAACGTTTGCACGGACCGGTAGCGTGCTTCGCATCGCCAGCACAGGCGCCTTATCAATTATGCGGTTCGGATTCTTGTTCTGAGCTCGGTCTTTATTGAAACGTAGGCTTTTCTGTATGTTGTATGCGCGATACCAAAGAATGTGTGCACTGTTCGGTTCACTTTGCTGAATGCTTGTAGCCTCTGCCCAGTGGGGCTATGAGCCGTTGCATTTTTTTGCTTGCTTACGCGGGCAGGAATGCTCACGGGGTATGAACCATTGATGATGATAGTTTTCTGTCGACGGACGCGAAAGAATACCGGAATCTTAGCCGTATACAGCATCGCTGTAAAAATGCAGACAGATCGGTCTGTGAAAGAAAGCTGTCTGTCGACAACCTTGCCAAATCCGAAAGCAAAAAGAACAGCGATAGGACTGACAACCGGGTCAGTTAACGCTCGTCCTGGTTTTTCTTGGCCGGTTAATGCCTATCTTGATAATGAGGGGACCATACGTGGTGCGTGTTCAGTTAGAGCAATGCACGGCCGTACCAGAAGAAAAAGATAATATAAACAGTGTTCCTTATTATTATTATTATTATTATTATTATTATTATTATTATTATTATTATTATTATTATTATTATTATTATTATTATTATTATCCCGAGGGCTCGCAATAGCACTTTTCTTGCAGTAGTGATCGCAATAGTACGTCTGCACGCCCTGTTCAAACACGGGCAGGACAGTGCACTCGGAGGTGCGCGGGAAATTCCGCTTTCGTTTCGGGCCGTCCACTGGGCCAAAGGCGTGCTCGGGGTAGTCTACAGTGGAGAGAGGCGCTCCGCGTTATCACCTGGAGAAAATGATTTCAGACCGATGACTGTCTATTGGCGCACCTAGCCCTCAGTATGACACCGTGAGAGCGCCTCCTGTCAAAGCAGGCTCAAAATATATATCATTACGAAGTTCAGTTGCGTCCTTTCGTCACACGCATTTGGCAACTTTGCCTTTTCAATCGCGAAATCGATACACGGCGCAAATCTGACTGCGCTTCGGAATTCGGCAGTCCGTGGCATTGGTCGTCGCGCTTCGCGCCAATGGCCAGCAGCTGGGGCCGGCTGCGTCCTCCAGCATTCTCCGGTGCGTGGCCCCCTGTCTATCGGAGCGCGACGCAATATTTCGACTCAGCGGGGCCCGTTCCGCGTGATTAGATCGCCAGGCCCTGGGAGGATCCCCGGGGCGAGATGAAGGGGACCCGGCGTCGAGCAGAGATTGCCACGAGGCGCGCCTCTGATTTCGGCGGCCGAAGCTTCGCGAGGAAAGAAGCACGCGCGCTCCTGTGTGTTGTCTTTAGGGTGGCAACAACGCACGCGCACACAAATGAAAACAACAACAATAAAAGCACATGGGAAAAGGAGGCGGTTGATACCCGGCATTCAAAGCCTCCCCCTCCCCCAGCTTTATACACAAACGCACACAACCATTCTCCACTATGACGTTGCTGTTTGTGAGTGGCCATGTGAACTATTTATTTTATCGTTGAGTCGTTTCTGAGCCGCTAACGCAGAAAAGCACCGAGGATAACGAAGAAAGGCGAGGAGAAACATCGCAATTGTAATTGGCTTGGAATTGCTGATAGGCTTCATTAGGCTAACGGCAAACGCTAGTGGTTCGCCAAGCAACGAACAGGGAAAGACATCGAAGTGTTAGAAAAAGCAGGAACAAAGTTAGATAGCTATCACATTTGAGTCTCCAAATACTTTTCTATCTGGAGATGTGACGCGATGCGTCAGGCATTTCAATCAGGCTGCCGAAACGGGACTGAAAACCATTAGGTTAGGTGAACAATTATTTTTAACTGAACCGGAATTCCGAACCGAACCGTCAGCACGATGACGAGAGGCACACTCAGATGCTGGAGTATGCTGCTCCGGGTGAAGAGGCTTGGCCGGAAGGGAGTAACACTGAATGGGCCCCTTCCAGATTGCGGAAATGTATTCCCAACCATAATCTAGGGGTCCTTGAGGCGAAAGACTGTTACAATCAACCTTAGTAGGAATGAAGGTTCTCAGAAGGCCGAGAAAACACAGCCCATTCCCATGGATATCTTACGCAACATGCAATCAATATTAAATCATATAAGCATATAAAAGAGGTTAATTCCTCACATATCAAACTGCTCAATAATTAAAAAAAAGACACGCAACAGGCTAGTTGCACGTCAAAATTACAAGATGCACAATAAAGGTTGCCATACCTACACTCTTAGGCAAAGTTACACCCTTTGGCTTGCCTCTTCTGCCACACAACAATAATCGTTATCTGCCTTGATGCGTTTCCTTTCTTTAACGCTGCGAGCCCGGAACTTTCCAGTAAGGAACGGCACGCGCGTTATCAGAAGGGGCACTCCAAAGGGCGTAAACTGTTCTATGCTGATAACGCGCGTGCCGTTCGTTACTGGAAAGTACCAGGCTCGCAGCGTTGAAGAAAGGAAACGCATCAAGGCCGATAACGATTATTGTTGTGTGGCAGAAGAGTCAAGCCAAAGGGTGTAACTTTGCCTAAGAGTGTATTAGAAAAAGAAGGTTACGTATTACAAAATGCTATAAAAATGAACGCTAAGCAGTAAGCACTCCAGGAACAGCCAGATGAAATATCTTTTATGTAGCAGAACAACGTCTGTGCGGGCAGGATGGCAGATAAGGAATCGGCGAACAAGGGAAGAAAAACCAAACTCAGCTGTGGTAATATGCAGTACGAAATAAATAAATAAATAAATAAATAAATAAATAAATAAATAAATAAATAATAAATAGCTGAGTTGGCATCTGATCCGCCCGAACACCCTCTTGGCAGCAGTGCTTAATAAGTCCACCACATTTAGAGATGCCGTTCAGTGCGCCACGGTTCAAAGCGCCGCGCGAAATGGGCGGCAGGCAACGGCCACAGTGATGTAAAAAAGGATGCAAGCCCGTAGGTTACGATTCATCTGCACGACGATGTCGCGCCGGCCCATCCATCTCCCCAACACGATGCCCTGAAGTGAGTTTGCTAAACGTTGTCAGCCAAAGTCCAAGTGCCCTTTCCCGAAGAACCAAGCTAATGAACTAGTAATTTCTTCTCTTGAAGAAAAGCCCATCTGGCCAGTTGAAGGCCAAGAACAAACTGGATAGTATTCTTGGATTGTAGCGTAAAGTAACACAAACAGAGACTAGAAGCAGACAAGACTGGTGCTAACTCTAAACTAAATCTTTATTGAAACTATCAACATATATAAAAGTGATTGCTAATAACGCAACATACGAACATGACAAGGTCTAAAGACAAGAGTTAAACATATCAAGAAGTAGGGAAGCCAAAAACCAAACAAGAAAAGAGACTACTTGAGATTAACACACGTGCTGAGAAGATATTGACATTCGCTTTCTAACAGAGATATTGATACGTGACTAACGCAAGTCTGTCCTAATCTTTTAATGTGAAATGCCTCAGCTATTTTCCGTGCATGTGGCTTGGTATTGGCGTCTTGAAAGGATTCTTGTGTCTTCAAACAAATGTTTACAACCGCAATTGAAGCAATGCGACGCTAGATGTGAAACATTAGGGTTGGTAAGTGATTGTTTGTGTTCTTTTAGTCTGATATTGATACACTTGGCGCTCTGTCCAATGTAAGTTTTCCCGCACTTGAGTGGAATGTCATAAACTATGCCAGTGTTACAAGGCACTAAAGGGGACACATGCCTAACGCCGCAATCATTTTTGCTTCTTTTGTCACCCTGTTCAAGTTTCCTATTTATCATAGGGCACATGATAGATACTTCGCGCTACAATCCAAGAATATGTTACCGTACCAACTCGCCCAACTTTGTATCCTTTTTATTATAACTGGATAGTGTCGTCAGTAGAGAATGCAAAAAATGAGTCACTTTGCATAAGGGCAGTATCGTTCTCGTAACCATTAGAAAGAAGTAGACACAAAATAATGCGAGATAGTTGGCTACCATTGTTAGTCTGTTGCGCCATCAACCACTCGGTGCCTGGTAGTGTGCAGCGACCCACATGAATTCACCTAGTAATTCGCAGGGCATGTTGCGGTTAACGCTCCATCGCCTGGCGCCTCATTTAGATTTACAATATAGGTAGCACATTCTGCTTCGATTACACCACAATTTTGTTTATACCACGTGTCCGAGAACATGGTGACGCTGACAATTGAAATCAAGCTCTGTTGTGAGTGCGGTTATTGCTCGTTTGAGCCCACAAGAAAGGCAATTGACGTGAACTGCAGAAATCACAGCCTTTGCGCTTCACTGTTTTGTCCTGAAAATGCTTTCGCAAGCACTCTGCTCATACCAGTGAAGGCTGCGTCATAGTGCAGGGCGAAAGGAAAAGCTTAGTGGTGAGCAGAAAAGGGACAGTGGCAAAGACAACGATTTCAGCAAGTGCGTCGCTTCGATTTAAATTATCTCTCGCAGAAAAAGTTAGCAGAGGCTTCCTTCCGTCCAGCAAAAGCAGGCGCCGCATTTCTTCGGAAGCAGAGCAACGGAGGACCGGCTCTCAATTCACGCGCGAAGGTGCTTCAGGAGAGGAGCGCAGCTGAAGCGCAAAACACAGTGCAGTGGTTTCTTTGCGTACCCTTTTCTTCGGGGCCTTCAGAGGGATACGTGGGCGCATGCGCACCTGATGCAAAGGGCAGCCGTTATAATTTTGATGCAGTAGACCCGAGGCCGTAATCGAATTGCTGCTCGTCGTCGTCCTAGGGGTCCCGTCGCATTTCGTGCCGACCTCAGCTCGGCGCGCTGAAATCTGCAAGGGCGCCACGGAGAGCCGCTAATCAAATCCTCCCGGCGCTCCGAGACTGCTTTGCGTATCGAACCGAAACGGAATTATTGCGTGGATCTGCGTGCGGGTTCAGCAAGGAACGAAGCACAGCTGCAGCCACGGTAGGGGCTCGCAGTGTGTCGCGCCACACTGGCCAGAGCTGAGCCCAGGGCGTCTGCGTGATGAGCGTGACGAGTGACATATCAGCTGCCTTTCTCAGAGCTGAAAGGCTAAAGCTAGCGTTTAAATTCAAAGGCACAGTAAGGTCAGAGCAATGCTTTCTAGGGGCACGACAAAATATGCTAGATACTGGCAGCATAAACGTCCCCCTTCACTACATGTGTTGTCCGGTGCCGGTTGACGAAACAGCAGGAAATCAGCGTTTGCCAACTTAACGAAAAAAAAAAGAGAAAATTATGCGTATACCACGTCCAGTAAAGCAGTGAACGGGGCTACTGGGTCGACATTCATGATTGTATTTCGCTCAGTAATATACTGACGGAGGAACTTGGAGAAGGAAGGTATACGAACGTCCATTTCTTGTTCTTTTATGTTTGTCCTTCAAGTTCTTCCGTCAGTATCATTCTAAGCGTAACACTATCAATCGTGAGTATATCACATGCTGTGGGAATCGGATTACGGGAAGATTTTCTCGGCGTATGCGAGGAACGTTGTTTTTGTTTAACCGCAATGTGCAAATACGGAGCACTAGACCGGGTTGGATAAATTTTCACCGGGAAACGCCTCACTCAACAGTAACCTTTGGCGCTCGAGCATGCAGATCCCAGGCATTACAATGCAGGAATGACAACGGATGAAATGAAAACTGAACGATCACGATGTCATAACGATGACTGTGTGACGACAACGCATTGGATATGAACGGCGAGATATGATGACAGTTTACTGGGTTGGTCTATGCGCATTTGTGCTGCAGTGCTCACAGGCTAATAGCAACCGAAGGTGCTACTACGCAATCCAGAGTGCAAAAAACCGAACGATGGTGGTGCGAACGATAGTCCGTACGATGGTGGTGAAGGAAGGGAGGTTAGCCGTGCTTAGGTGGAAATTGTTCCGTTTCAGCACTTTTACGCCATTAGCCCAAGTTTTTCATCTAAGGTTTACCAATCCGGTGCCTCGAAGGGAGGCAATCAACAGGTATGAAACTGTAGATTACCTTCCTGCCAGATACCGTAAAAAATTTTACAGCGAAGCTGTGAGCCTCTAGCTGGTAGGAAGTTTTCGTCTGCTCGTGCTCACCCAAAAACTGTGCCGCCACCTAGCGGCCGTGGGCACTCAGCCAAAACTCATAGGTGGTTCATCTTGACAGTTTTCATAAAAAAATCGCTAAAGACGCAGACGAAGGCACACATAGGACAGAACTGGCGCTACTTCAAACCAACGTTTATTAGAAACGGTCATGTATTTATGCTCTGCGCATAAGGTACATCATGCATTCATTTTCATACACACAAAGATTGAAATGAATGAGATGATACACACGATTGTAAGGTCAATCAGTTCAAGCGCCTAAATATCTCGAAAGAAACGTCGCTTCTATTTCTTGCAAAATCAAAGATGGACAGCTGACGCAATCGTCGACCTGCTTTCCTTGTAAAATATGGCTCAACTACTTCTCCTCTGTTTTTGTGTTTGCTTTCCTCAAGAAGGATGTGTCACCAAACATGGGTGTACATGCGCACTTTTGGCAGTGCTCAGCCAAGTGACTGCCGTATCCTTTTCTTTTGAGGTCTGCCACTCAGGCAGACCTCAAACGGCAGCTGGAAAAGGGGTCTAATGGGCTGACGCCACTAGACAGAGCGCACCTGTAGTTAGCAGCGTGTGGATTGACGTCAGTCGACGCAACTCATAGGCAGATGGGGGAGCCTTTTCAAGAAGAAGTGGCCTAGCAACGGATATCAGTGTTGTTGCGACTGCGCCGTGTTGCCAAACTCGGGGAACTTCGTGCGCAAGGGGCCGAGCATCTAATGTCGTCTAACGTCAGTTGGGGTGCTGGTACTTGTCTAACGTCGGTTGTGCTTGTGTAACATCGGCACCAGGTTCGCTGTAGATCCACTGTAACAGGGTGGAATGGAAGTACAGTCCTTTAGTTATTGAGCCACAGATGTAAAGCGCAAAATACTTCTTTAATGATGCCATAATGAAACATCAGAGCATAGAGATAAGAATGGAAAATATAACCGCACACCTCATGGATATTGTTCGTTAGATATATAATTAGATAAATAAAGCGTACGCGAAAAGAACCACCTCCCACCGCTATAGCGTTACCTCAGCGTTCCCCGCAGAGTTACATTCGACGCGAGTCACCACCACGTGCGTTGCCCGCATCCCGAGCAAACAGGGCAGCGCAGGTCTTTCCCTCCTCAAGACGTATCGTGCCAGGGTGCGGTGCTGCAAAGAGTGCTGACTCGGGTCTAGCCGTGTGGTTCGGCGCCGTTCGCGGGTCTCGGTTCTCTTTTCGAAAAGGCAGGCACCTCTCGCTTTCCGGCCGCAGAGAGGAGGCTGCCGCGCATAACGACCAGTTTCTCCACTGCGGGGTGTCGACGCGGCCCTCTTCTTTCGCCTTTCGATTTGGCTCGTCCAATATCGAGGCGGCCCTCCTTTAGGTTTAATTTTTGCTCCGTAATACTTTTTGCCGCAGCTTCTAATCTTTCTACTCTCACGAGAAATTTTATTCTTGCCGCCGTGTGCGCGTTCCTGCACGCTTGACAATTTTTCTATCAATCTCATTTCTTTTTTTTTTCTGTACGACGTGGTTTATTTCTGCTACAGGAAAACGAACAGAACAGACAACGTACGAAAGAGAAAATAAGGCAAACGGAGAAAAGCAAGGAAAGGCGGCGCTCTGCAAGAGAGAAACTGCTTGGCACTGCCAAATACATATTCCCGGACCTCGATAGCGCTGACTCGAGCACGTTGGGATTTCAGCAACCTGCAGTGTGTACTCTCCTGCGGGATCTGCTTTTCTCCTGCGTGTCTGCTCAACCTGCCTCCCTGCTTTCTTGGAACCGCGGAGCACGGCTTTGCTCCTTATCGTTCCCGCTCGTTCTTTTTTTCCTGCCCGCATTGTGAGACCGTTATCTCGGAGCGTTGTTAAGTTCCACCATTCGTGCGAAAGAACGCGAAGCTTTGGTTTGCGCAGCAGTCTTCGAAAAAAAAAATAGAAGAATAAAAAAAATGCGACAGCGCTGCTTGCAGACGAGTACACTCTTTGGCGCCATGATGCAACCGACGGAGACAGCATTGGCAGGAAGAAAGAAAAAAAAAACAACAACAAGGACATGTGATGTCCTCTTTGAGCATCCTGCAAGAAAGAGTGATGACAGACCGTTAATGATTGCTGACAAAGTTACTATATTGGCTTCTCTGATATATATATATATATATATATATATGACCGAGAAGAAAGGAAAGAGAGGGTCCCGATTTTTATTAGGCATATCACAAGAAGCCAGCAAAGAAAGACACCAAGGATAGCAAAGGGGAAATTACTTGCACTTATTAATTGAAATAAAGAAATGACAAATTATGGAAATTAAATTGGTTGATAAAACAACTGGCCGCAGGTGGGGCACGAGCCCACGTCTTCGCATTAAGCTTGCGATGCTCTTCCCAATGGAGCTACCGCGTCGCCGTTTTCCCATCCACCTTCTGGGGCATTTATGTTTATCTACTAGAACTAACCCTGGGAGTATGTATGTATGTATGTATGTATGTATGTATGTATGTATGTATGTATGTATGTATGTATGTATGTATGTATGTATGTATGTATGTATGTATGTATGTATGTATGTATGTATGTATGTATGTATGTATGTATGTATGTATGTATGTATGTATGTATGTATGTATGTATGTATGTATGTATGTATGTATGTATGTATGTATGTATGTATGTATGTATGTATGTATGTATGTATGTATGTATGTATGTATGTATGTATGTATGTATGTATGTATGTATGTACGTACGTACGTACGTACGTACGTACGTACGTACGTATGTATGTATGTATGTATGTATGTATGTATGTATGTATGTATGTATGTATGTATGTATGTATGTATGTATGTATGTATTGTGGGGTCTTAGGGTCTCACAGGAGTACCGACCACCGCGGGTTCGAGCTTAGCGAGCCACAGGGCGGCGTCAGCCGTCAGCCTCTAGCGCCGCTGCGCGCGAGCTCAGGCCACAAGGGGCTACCGAGCGACGCACGCAAGAACACAGTATTGCCCTAAGTTGACGGAAACCGTTTATTCTCTCCAACAGCACCCAACACTGCACGAACGCCCGGTCCCGGGACGGCGGGGAAACAAAGAGGTCCCGCACCAAGGGCGAAAAATACAGTTAGGGGCGCCTGTAGCACGTCGCTGCGAGAGCACAGGCACAAGCTGGGACACGCCGGTAGGAAAAGTCCCGGCGGCTATGCTACTTGCTCTCGCGATAACCGATGGGCCAATTCGCGAGAGCTCGGGCAATCTCCTTCGGCTTGGGCCTCCGATGAGTGCGGCTCGGTGTGGTACGACCTCGCGCGAGCACTAGGCACCCGTTCTTGGGCTTAGCGCCGGGATAGGAACAACACGAGGTACGCGCTCCCCGCACGGGCAAAGGCACCGTGCGTGAGCTCAGTCCTAGTCACAAAGGTGTCGGCGGACGAGAGAAAGCATGTACGTACCGGGCGCCGTTCCAAGGAGCAAAAAAGCCACTACCGTCACGGCAGTAGCCACCAGGGGCCGCTTCGTGACGTCAATAGCTCCGCCCTCACCGCGAACCACCACGAGTGGAGCGCCACCGCTAAAACTGGTTCGGAGCGAGAACGAACGTGGCTAAAGGATTGCAGACATGGGTGAAATGCGCCCGCGCAATGGCGCGTCGAATTCCCCAAATCCCCACATCATGTATGTATGTATGTATGTATGTATGTATGTATGTATGTATGTATGTATGTATGTATGTATGTATGTATGTATGTATGTATGTATGTATGTATGTATGTTTGTGCGTGTGTGTGTGTGTGTGTGTGTGTGTGTGTGTGTGTGTGTGTGTGTGTGTGTGTGTGTGTGTGTGTGTGTGTGTGTGTGTGTGTGTGTGTGTGTGTGTGTGTGTGTGTGCGGTTAAACGAGGCTGTTAAAGGAAAAGTTTTGATCTATGGGAAGCAACAGCGAAGGAAACAAATCTTAGCATGCATAACATACTTGAAAACTAACGCAAGTATACTTGTGGGCTAGTACAGACCCCACAGATTGTGGAAAAGTAGCCGTGCTTCTTTTTTAATGGCCTGCTTGGTAGAACGGGCACATTCGTGCAGTATGCAAGTGCACTCGCTCGTTAGCCTGCAATATCAATAACGATTTGGTGAGCGGGCGGAAAGAATTGTGCGCACCGTGTTGCCAAGAATATGATACAAATATACATTCGAAATTTAAGATGACAGCATATATGCAGCGAAATTGCAGAGGAAAACAAATTGAAAAAAATAGTCCTAAACTGTGTGAACGCTCTGCATCGAGGCTAAGTCGGAGGCCGCCTTTTATTTTTCCGCCTTAGCGGTCGCCTTTCATCCGCAAGCAACACAGGCGTAGCCCCCGATGCTCGTCAAAGGGGCTCACACGGAGATCGCTTGGACGGGAGCAATCAGGCTAACAACGCCGCTTTCGCTGCCTCTTCTCTCGAGGCCCCGCGACGGCCCGAACCGCCGCGCGGGTCACGTCCGTTCGCCCATTGATTCTCCGGCGCTGGATTAGACGGGAACAGTGCTGGTCCTTGACGCTTCCTCGGGCGCGCGGGAAATGCGGTACACGTCCCCAACGTTGCCTCGCCTGCAGACGCCGGAAATTTCTGCCAAGCTGGTTCAGTCTTCGCCCTAGTCGGATTACGAAGTGCTCCTGCGATTAAAAGGTAGCACTGCTAACATTCCTTTGCGTCACTGATACAACTTGTGTCGATGGCCTCTAAAAATTCTTAATTAACGTTTTTTTCTAAGAAGAAAGCACAGAAGGTTTGGTGGCACTATGGGGTTGGGGAAATTGATATAGTCCTAGCACTTGCGTTCAAGCAAAAGATTCCAACCGCTATACGATTGCTAATTTATTTTTTTTTATTCCACAAACATACTGCTACGAACATAGTGTGAATGCCATTTTTATCGTATTTGCGTGCAAAAAGCACATAATACGCGCTCATCGTACTTAATAGCCAAGAGAAAAACCAGAACTGGGACAACGAAAAGCAATCGCCCACCAGCTGAACAGATTCAAAGGTAGTAACAATGCGACGCACTTGAGCAGCCTCTTGCCGAGGGAGAACCCTTGTCGACTGAGGCGGCTCAGCCTGTCGGTCGATCATCTCTCTAGTCCGTAACAAATGCATTCCAACTAAAGGAAATAAATCATAACTATACTTTTCTTTTTCAAAGGAAGAGATATAGTTGCATTTGGAGTTGATGGACGACGACGCTTTTCAGTGGGGTGCACTTGGGATAATTAATCCACTGCTTGGCCAATCACCACCCGCGGTGGGTATAGGCCACATGTTCAACGACAACAACAACATCTCGTGAAGCGTATCGGAGCGGCGAGTCGTGCACAAAGAGGTGCTGCGCTTTGACCGAGAGACGAATGTACCCTGTGATTGACCCGTGCGCACTAAGTGAAAATCGGATGGTACGAAATAAAGGTCACCTCGCGGACCTCTCCGCGTCTCTCACATCCTGCTTACAATTGAATATTTCGATGGGCAGTACGCATTAAATTCTGGGGTTTTACGTGCCAGAACCACGATATGATTACGAGGCATGCCGCAGTGGAGGACTCCAGATTAATTTTGACCACTTGGAGTACATTACCGTGCACACATTGCAGGGTTTACGTGGGCGATTTCATCCCGCGCCCGCGGGCTTAGCTGCGCAACGCCAAAGCCAATACGCCACCATGGCGGGTGGCAGTACGCATTCCTTGAGAAGTTCTTCAGTCAAGTACTATCTCTGTTCAATGCAATGCAGGCTTCCGTACAATCTCTTTGCAGTCACTATTGTTTCAATTCCATGCTAATTAATGTCTTGGTAGGTCTATAGCGGTAGTCTGTTTACCCAGCTGAAGATGAGAGCCAGCCTGTGCATGCAGTCGAAAGTGAGTGGCATGAAATGTTTCGTTTCTTGTTCAAGATCGGATGTCACTGGCTTTGCAAGGCGACAGACATTGTGGAGTGTAATTGTCGCAGTAAGAATCGTTGCAAGTTAGAACGGGTATATCTTACAATTAGTTTCGCGCTCAGCAAGTGACACAGGAAAACTCGCCCTGTCGCCATATAATTTTGAACTGGTTGATCAAATCGAAGGCGCGCATCATGCAACGTAATGGACTACCTTGGAATTATCGGCTTAAGGAAAGCGGAATGGAATTAAAATATTCCCATTCCCCTTTCCTGTAAGCTGATAAGCACGCCCATAAAATTGTTCTCTAATAAAGAGTTTTTTTTTTATCTCTCTATCAGCTTAAAGAATGTTCCTTTAACATGAATAGTTTATAGATAAGGAGGATAATTTTGGAGGTGTCAACATATGCACTCACAACCTGTTCTTAGGTGCTCTTGTCGTGACGCCTTGCTCTGTACAGGACGAATTGTTGTCGCTTTACGAGCTACACATATGCAAGTTACAAGCATGAAGCAAATCTTGTAGTTGCGAAGAAGACCTTGCAGGCACAACGTGGCTGCTGTTTCTGAAGAAAAAAATGCATAATAGGTGAAAGAGCCACTTAGCGTAACTTCACTGTCACCTCAGTGTGTGTCTGCTATGCAGGTTCTGCATCGCTACGTCTGCTGCTGATATTACCTCCTCTCGCCGCGTAGCTCAAAAGGATTCGCAAACTATAACAGGCATGGTGAGTATATGATGTTACGAAACGCTAGCTGGTATAGGGTAAATATCAGCAAGTGCGGCCGTTAAAGTTTGCAAGGCATCAAGCAAGGCGTCTGCAATGCTTCCTGTATAAATTCAAATGACGGTAGCGAAAGTAATTGCCTCTACTATCTTCTGTGAAGCCTTGCGCCAGTGAACTAAGCGCTTCACGAATGCGCTGCGGTTGATGACATTTCTGGAATTACTAAAAGGTCTAAAAGGTTCCTTCCAGGATACTTATTCTAAACCTTGCAATACTAAGATGGAAAGGTGATAAACAATCAGCCTTCGTAAGATATAAGGCGCACATGTTCGCAGCATCTGCAGGGGCGAAATTCACAACGATTTTCTTTTATATATATATATATATATATATATATATATATATATATATATATATATATATATATATATATATATATATATATATATATATATATATAGAGAGAGAGAGAGAGAGAGAGAGAGAGTCAGACAATGAGCTAGACAAAGGAGATGCGAAAAGTGGGAATGTTAACCGGAAGATGAATATCCAATTTGCTACCTTGCACTCGGGAAGAGGCAAGGGGAAACAGATAGGAAAGCAGAACACAGAGAAAGAAAGAGATAGATAGATAGATAAAAAACACACACACATGCACACATAAGTGCATTTTGCCATCAGGTGGTCACTGTCGCTAGTCTCACCTATGCATTCCCATGCTTCCACATCTAAATTTAAAAAAAATGTCCTGCGTAATACGAGCCCAGATTTCTAGCGACTGTGCAAGGGCAGCTGAGTTGCTTCGCCTGAAAAACGAATTGCCGGTTGCGATAGCAAATTTGTAGATTGCTATGCGAAGTAAGGATCATAGTTTTATCGGCCGTACAAGCTTGTAAAAATTATCTTATTAACTAAATTAACAAGCACGGTGTCACGCGCTGTTGTGCCATTACCACCAGCCCGGATTCCGAATCTACAAGATGCAGAATTTATCCTGCGAGCGCCCTTTGGACAAACCCGGGGCGGCGCCGAAAGGCACAGCGCCCTAATTCTCCCTTGACAAGTCAAGATGCTGAGCCGTCAGGCGGCGGCGTCCTGATGAGAAGCATCGGCAAGCGACATGTCCTAACGTGCAACAAAGTACTAGACAGCCCGGCGCCGTATCTCCTTTTGCCTGGAGGTCACCGCGCACGGCAACTTGGAAGCGGGTGGCCAGCGCGGTCGCTGGTTTGACCTCTCGGACGACCGTCGAGTGCTGGCTTTGTATTGGGCCATTTGAGTAACAATCGTTTCTCGGGGCTTTATAAGTCCCGACGCCGCCGCCTGGAAAACCGGATCCACCGACCCACCGGGAGCCGAGTGCCGCTCTCGAGTGGAGTGAGATGTGTCACGCGTTGGGGTCTCGCCGTACGTCGCCGTGCGGGAACAGTCGCGTTTGCTGTGAGCTCTCGGCCCCTGTGCCGATCCTATCTTGTCCTGTATAATGACCAATATATAGTGTATAAAGTCCCTTTCGTTATTCTAACCGACGTCTGACTCGGAGTCTTCGCTACCAACGCTCTGTCACGAAACGGGTGACGAGCGCTACGCGACCACCTCAAAGTCGTAACAGCGCGCACAGGTAAACATGAACACAACTCGCTCGATGACCGGGGAAACTCACCCGCCGTGGTTGCTTAGTGATTTTGGTGTTGGGCGGGAAGACGACGAAGTGTCTTCTTGACAGAACGCTTGTTTCTGTGCTCTCTGCATTTTTGGTGAACTCTTTGCCTTTCGGGGTGCCTCACCTCCCCGTCTTGCGACCATGGACGCGGAGCATGCCACAGGCCCGCCTGGCCAGAAGTCATCACGGCTGTCAACCGCAAGGAAGCGAGTTGGCTCCCCCAGCGACACCGAAGACACCGAGCTGTACTCTATGTCGGAAGACGACTCATCCGACGACGGCTTCATACCCGTCCGGAGTAAGAGGGCGAAGAGAAAGATCGACAACACAGCGCCGTCACCTCCTGCGAGCACTTCGACTATGAAGTCAAGGCCTGCGCGCTGGCCACACGTCATCATCTTTATGCCGGAAGAACCGTCAAGCAACCTACGGTTGCTGAACAGGCAAGCCCTATCCATTTTTCTGGAACGTGCGGTGCCGGATCAAATTAAAGACATCAGAATAAACCCACGCAAGAATATACTCGCCATGGACGTGTACAACGCGAGTGCGCTTGGAACACTTCAAGAAATCACGGAGCTTGGCGGAATCAAAATGCGCCCCTTCATCCCGCTCGACGACACATCGATAGCCGGTGTAATTTACGACATTGACATTGCCATTCCCAATGAAGATTTACCTAGCCTCATCAAGCCGGCTAACGAGGGCACGATCATTACGCAAGTGCGCCGTCTTGGGAACTCGCGCTGCGTAAAAGTAATCTTCAAGGGGGATTGCATACCCTCCCACGTTAAAGTCGGACATTTTCGACATCCAGTTCGACCATTCATCCAGAAGCCGCTTCAATGCCATCAGTGCTTCAGGCTAGGACACGTAAAGGGCGTGTGTCCCAACTCGCTTCTGTGTCCCCGTTGCGCTGAACCTCATGCAGAAGTGACCTGCGGTGCCACAGTTCTGAAGTGCGCCAACTGTAGCGGCCCTCACGCAGCCTCGTCGAAAGACTGCCCCCACATCAAGAGGGAGCGCGCGGTTCTTAAGCAAATGGCCAGAGACAATTCGGCCCACAGGGAGGCAGCCGAAGTAGTCCGGCGTCGGCGTCTACGTCGGCACCGTCGTACGTCTTCAAAGAAGGCGCATGAGCGAAGCGATAGTACCCGCTCCACTAAGGAACCATCCAGTCGCGACGCGAAAGGGCCCACCACTTCCACGAGGGCATCAGATAAGGCTCTTTCTTTAGAGGAATGGCCTACGCTACCGAGCCGCTCCCTTGCTAAGGAACCTCAGAAGGTCACGGCGCCACCGGAGCCTTCTCCGGCCATTGATGATTCACCTAAAACTGATCAAGTCATCTCGGTGCTACGTTCCCTCATGGAGGCCATCCGAACGATTTTAGTTGAGATGGGGACACCGTCTGCTCGAAGCGCACTTAAAGTGCTGGACGCCTTAAGCCCAGTGCTTGAATCCCTCAACTAGAAAGATGGCTACCCATACCCCATCCTTCCGAAAAGAAGTCAAGGCAGCGTCTGTCATGCAGTGGAACTCCAGAGGGCTAAAATCACGAATTTCAGATTTCCGTCAGTATGTGTACACCAATGTGTTTCCACTCATCGTCATTTGTGAGCCCAACTTGTCGAAACCAATCAGACTGTCAGGGTACGAATGTTTCATGTCATCAACAAATAGTGCATGCAGCAAGCTCATCGTTTTTGTTCGACGTGAACTCACCTATGTTTTGCAACCAATTGCGCCCCACGACGACAATCAGTATATTTGCATCACAGTTAAAAAGAACAAACTCTTGTTTACTCTCATCGGCGTGTATATATCGCCTTCCAGCAATTTCGACACTAAAAGATTAGCGGATATTTTGAGTGTTTGCCCCGCCCCATGGGTCATCATAGGAGATTTCAATGCACACCATCCAGCATGGGGAAGTACAAAGACAAATGCAAGAGGACGAAGATTATCAAGCATCGCCAACAACTATGGCCTTACTCTCTTGAACGATGGTAGCCCCACCTTTCTTCGAGGCGTGACGTACGGCAGCTGCCTCGACCTTGCTTTTGTCTCCCACTCTCTCGCCAGATATGTGAAGTGGTTACCGGATATTGAGACACATGGGAGTGATCACATTCCCACCTATCTGACCATCAAAGGCTTGTCGTCTAGATCTGGCCCACGAAATACCATTCGGATGATTCAATGGGCCAACTTCAAATCTGATATGGAAGATGCCTGCAGCGAGGGCCTACCCTCTGGGTTAGAACAAACAATTAAAAATACGATGCGGAACGCCACTCGCATACTGACGATATCTCACACGCGAAACGACTTCGACATAGAATTAGAGCGACTTCGCGCACTTCGTCGCCGGGCGGAACGTCGATATCGGCGTACAAGATCAATCCATGACCTTCGGGCAGCCAGGAGGATACAAAAGAAGATTCAGCGTCGAATGAATAGATTAGCGTCGGAACGTTGGGCAACGTTTTGCCAAACACTCGACCCCCGCAAGCCGCTGTCTCACATTTGGAAAACGGTGCAAGGTCTGCGTTGCCTTCCGGAACAGCGTTTTCCATTCAAGGCACTCGCGCTTTTCCAAGGGCGGCAAGACATCGCTGTCGCAGAAGAATTTTGTGCGCGAATGGCAGACCAAGCGACACGTCCAGATCCTCCAGCCCGAGATGATGTCCCCCATTCCCGAGATTGCCGCATGGACCTTCCTTTTACAATGGAGGAGCTCGAGGCGGCACTAGCTCTCTGCAGGCGCTCATCATCTCCGGGTCCAGATGGTATATCATACCGAGCCTTGTGCTATCTCGGAGAATCCGCACGGATAGCACTATTGAGTCTCTACAACACCTCATGGCAGGAGGGAAATGTTCCTGACGAATGGAAAGTGAGCCGCCTGGTGCCAATCTTGAAGCAGGGCAAATCCCCGCTAGAGCTCACCCCTTACCGCCCGATAGCGTTGGCCAGCTGTGTAGGAAAGATAATGGAACGGATGATCCTTGGCCGCCTGGAATGGTACCTTGAACACTACAAGATTTATCCGAGTTCCATGGCTGGCTTCCGACGTGACCGCTCTTCCATCGACAATGTCGTTGATCTCGTTTCATATGTCCAGCACGAAAGGTCCCGTAAACGTTTATCTGCAGCTTTATTCCTAGATGTGAAAGGGGCATACGATAACGTATTACATGAGGCTATTCTCGACGCTCTTGTGACGGTTGGCTTAGGTGGCCGAGTATTTTTATGGATTGCAAGTTACCTATCTGCAAGATCATTCTATGTATTAACTGACGATGGGCCAACTACGCGACGCTATACCAGCAAGGGCGTTCCTCAAGGCGGTGCTCTCAGCCCGACGCTCTTCAACCTCGCTCTTATTGGGCTTGCTGACCACTTGCCAACTACCACCAAAATTTCAGTATACGCAGACGACATCTGTCTCTGGACTTCGGCAGTCACACGTCCTCAGATACGTGCACGGCTTCAGAGAGCGGCTACTTTGACAGCGAGCTACTTGTGTGAACAAGGTCTCAGCATATCGCCAGAAAAATGCGTCCTAGTGGCGTTTACTCGCAAACCAATGCCGCCTTATGTCATCTCAATCAATGGGCGGACCATTTCCTATGTCAGAACCTACAGATTTCTTGGCGTAATTATCGACCGAGACCTCTGTTGGAGCCCGCACGTAGCTTACATGAAACGACGCCTAACAGCAACCTCCCAGTTGTTTAAATACCTGACAGGAAAGACGTGGGGGATGTCAGTAGAAGCAATGCTGAGACTCTACAGAGCTCTCTTTCTCGGTTTTTTAAGATACAGTCTACCTGTACTGAACAACACCTGCAAGACAAATATTCGTGTTCTGCAAGCAGCGCAAGCTCAAGCACTCAGAGTTTGTCTTGGTTTGCCGAGATGCACGTCAACTGAGGCAACTATTGCGATTGCTCGGGACCATCCAATGCAGACTCACATCACGGTGGAAACCCTGAGAACGCATATCAGACATTTGGCACGGGCCCCCTATCACCACCTTGCAACACTACCTTCAGACAGGCACCAAGCATCATTCTCAAAAACTATTGTCAAGTACAACGACAAACTTCCCTCGGGCTTCACCGCTGCATCTAAACCATCGATGCCCCCTTGGTGCCTTGTCAGCCCCACAGTCCATCTCAACGTGCCAGGAATCGGGAAAAAGTCTGAGCTGTCGTCGCCTGTGCTGAAACAACTGTCTCTGCTTCTTCTGCACGAGCGGTACGCAGACCGTGCACATATTTATACTGACGGTTCCACAAACATCCAGTGTTCGTCCGGTGCTGTAGTCGTCCCAGAAAGCGGTATTACCATCAGCTTTAGGACTGACCACCCAACGACTTCTACATCTGCGGAACTAGCTGCTCTTCGAGCTGCACTTTGTTTTGTCAATCGGGAACCACCTCGACAATGGTCAATTTTCAGCGACTCAAAGGCAGCCCTACAATCTGTACTATCAGCTCTGCGTCGCGGGCCATTCGAACAGCTCGTATTCGATATTAGATGCCTACTTCATACATCACATGAGAAAGGACATCACGTGACGTTTCAGTGGCTGCCAAGTCACTGCGGCGTCATCGGAAATGAAGACGCCGATAAAGCCGCTCGGACAGCTCTTGAAGACACACAGGAAGAGGCCATACCACTTTCACGGTCCGACGCAGCCAGCAGACTTCAAGTGCTTGCACGGGAGATCACGCTCTCTCTATGGTGCACACCCAGCAGCCAGACCAACCGCAGCAATCATCAACACGACCTGCCCTCCTTGATGCATCTATGTATGCCAACCGGACTCCGCCGAAGTGAGGCCACCCTGCTTTATCGCTTATGGCTAGGGGTGGCCTTCACGAAATCTTACTCGTTTCGCATTGGAATGGCCGACAACGCTTTCTGCAATGCCTGTCTTTGCGAGGAGACGCTGGAACACATTCTGTGCGACTGTCCTGAATATAACGTTCAGAGACAGTCCATGGCGTCCGTTCTAGCGCACCTTGACAATAGACCATTGTCAGTTGCAACCATTTTCGCATATCGCCGACTGAAGTCATCGCAGCTGAAGGCGACGAAGGGACTACTTCGGTTTATGAAGGATACGGGCTTGGACAAGCGGCTGTGACAGTGATGTCACGTACCGCACAAGAGTGACAGACTGTAACCAACGATGTGTGTGCCGTGCTATGTGCCCTCTATCTCTTCCACCCCTCTTTCATCCCCCCCCCCCATCCCGCTCCCATGTGTAGGGTAGCAAACCGGTTAGGCAAAACTGGTTAACCTCCCTGCCTTCCTTCTCCACTTTTTCCTTCCTTCCTTGGTGTTGGGCAGCTAAGCACAAGTCGTGGGATTGAATCCCGGCAACGGCGGCCGCACTTCGATGAGGGCGAAATGTGAAAACCCCCTTGTACTTAGATTTAGGTGCACGTAAAAAGAACCCCATTTGGTCCAAGTTTCCAGAGTCCCCCCGTATGGCGGGCCTTATAATTTGATACTGGTTTAGGCACCTAAAACCCTATAATTTTTTGGCCGCGGAAACTCGGTGTCAAAACGCTGGAGTGAGGAATTGCGGCAGTAGCAGCGAGCCAATTGACCTCCGTACATCTCTCGCTTCAACGCGAACGAAACGTCAAAAGCGGAGCGCATACGAAACTGCCGGCACGACGCACACTCTCCAAAGATCGCAAATCGCTTTGATGGTGAGGTCCGCGCGGGCGCACACTCTGGACACGTCGAGGATCGCTTCCAAGTAAGGGCGGCCGCACGGCCGCGCCGTAAGCAGCAGCAGCCGCCGGAGGAGAACGCACCCCTTCCCTCGCCTCACACCCGTGCATCTCGGCCGCGACAGGAGAGGGCGCGTTTCCAGACCGCCTTTCTCGCTCGCACACGCGAGATTGAGCCGCGTTCGCCGGTTCACCCTCGCACGCTTTTATTTGCACACGCAGCATAAGGCGTGCGGCGACGATTTTATCGCCATTGGACTTTATAGGGAACGTCACGGTGAAGGCAACGGCAGAAATGCACCTGGAACGTCCATATAATTGCTGTCGCAATAAAATATGATGTACGGTTTCAAGCGTGCACTTTCGACAGAATAGCTCTTGTGTGTTCTCACCAAAGGCAGAATTCCGAGAGGCCTGCTCTACTTTCAGCAGCATATCAACATATACAATGAACAGCTGCCAACGCCGCTTAACTTATTTGACACCTTTGCTAGCTTTACATTATTTCAGGCACGGTGGCACGACATGGCGACGGACTATATTAGCAGTATAATTTATGTTAAAAGTCGTTCGCTGTAAAAAAAAGCGAGACCCAGCCCTGTTCTTCAGCCCCTATGACACTGCTGGTAGGCTGATATCTGCTGATAAGCATTAATCAAACCTCCGCTAGCACACTCCTAATAATGCAGTTTTAATGCGATTAGCATTAAAACTGGGGGCTGAATGTCTATCTGTCTGTCTCTAACCACGTTCCTGCCCACTTGGGCCCCTGGGTAGTCTAGTGGGCAGCACGTTTGGCTGCTGTGCTGAGGGAGCAGGCTTCAAAGCCAAGCAATTGGGTTTGTGGCACTGCATATGTGGCACTGGATATGTGGCACTGGGCTTGTGGCACGAGGCATGTGTAACTGTTCAATGAACGTCTTTGATGCCTACTTGGGTAGCTGGGTATGTGCGCTGGGTATATATGTGCCGTTGTTCGATGACCAAAAAAAAAAAAAGTGAAAATTTAGCCGCCGTTGGGCGGAGCCAAAGCAGTGTCATATATATATATTCAGACACACCTCTCTGAATATAGATTCACACACGCTCCACTCGCAGGCTTCGTGGAGGTGTCGCCAGATGGCAGAACGCGTCAAGAGAAGAAGTGCGAGAGAGGAGGTAGGCTGCATACATGCATGACACGTTTCGGCAGTGGCTATACGGTGTGTCGCTACATAGCTTCAATGCTAATCTCATTACCGTCGACATTCATCGTGAGGTGGGTTCTGTCGGTATTTTCGTCGCAGTAGGAATCATGTTCTGAGTGGCGAGCGATAAATGTTTAATCTGTATAAGCTCATTAAGGCCCTTGTACAACGACTTTTTCTTTGTTCTATTTTACCTGCACTATGGCAAAAGTAACCCCATATTTCCAATAACACTACAATTTCAATGGAGCTGTCATTCTACGAAAGTCGTTCCCTGAGCTTCATGAAAAGAAACATAGATGAGCGCTACAGTTTGGTCGTGTACGGGATGCGAGAGGCCTGCGTTCTCTGCGGCTTTGTCGTATTCCGGCCTGCACCCTCATTCCTACGATTGTCCAGCGTACACAATGCACTGCTCTTAACGCGCGCCAAACTCAGCCAGCCTTCTCTAACCCTCTGCAACGGCAACGAGGAGCTGCTCTCGTTAAAGCAAGTGGTTGGTTGTTCACCAAAGCACCGCTACGCCGCAATAGCCACTGCCAAGAGCGGCTGGGACAGTCCGGCTGTTTCTTGATGGCTATCGCGAAGGGGCGGCTGGCCTCAAGCGGTCGGACACAAGTGCAGCACGCGCCTTTAAGGTGGGCGGGGAGGCAGCGGAGGGCGGCTGGATGTAATCCGTAATTACTTCGCACCTTGGGCGGCAGCAGCCGTGCAGGTCTTCGCCGCCAGCTGCACCCACTACGCGGAGCCACGCCCGTAATGACGGTTCCAGCAGAAAGCGCACGCACGTTGTAACGTTGCACGTCAGATTTTTCGTTTCTTTCGCGGAAGCACGATTCCACCTTGGCTCGAACGGAGGCAGAAAAATATATAACGAACAAATGGTAATAACGAAAATCTGTCCTGAAGCGGACATTAAGGTCTCATCGAGTACTTGGCTCTTATTTGTGCTTCGTTAGCTCGCAATAATTCCGCTCTGTTGTTTCCCGCTACGGTCCAGTAGTTTCTTCTTTCTCTTATCCTTCGGCTGCCCGGACGCTTAGCTTTGGAAATGAACATCGCCACCCAACGAAATGGCCTTCACGGAGCACGAAGCGCACCGTGATCATCCGGAACGCAACCCGTGGGCTCTTGGAAAATGTGTCGCCTAATTGCTGCATCGGAGCTGGGCGATTTTCGTTCAAAGCTCATTGCAGCGGTCGTGAAAAAGAACAAAAGAAAATCCCGAACGCCAGAGAACCTCTCCAAAGCCAAAGGCAAATATCCCTGATGACTGGGACGAGCATCGCGGACGCCGGGACTAGTTTCCCCAAAATGTTTTGGCGTGTTCCCAGAACCACTCTGTGCACGATTCTGGAAGTGTTCCCGAACTAATGCGTAGTCATCTCGCGAGCAGTTGAATCCTGGTAATGACTCCTCCGAAAAGCGTGAAATTTTTCTCGTTCAATGAAATCATGTTTAACAACACACACACACACACACACACACACACACACACACACACACACACACACACACACACACACACACACACACACACACACACACACACACACACACACACACACACACACACACACACACACACACACACACACACACACACACACACATACACACACACACACACACACACACACACACACACACACACACACACACACACACACACACACACACACACACACACACACACACACACACACACACACACACACACACACACACAAATAGCGTATCACGGATATTGAGCACTTTTTTTCTCTTGATGTTGTTTAGAATCCAAGGAACATTGAAGTTCACGGAAAGATTATTAGATTACAAAAAAGCCAATTTCACCTGTCCCACGTCTTGTAGAAAATAAAGTAATTCGTTCTAGTGAACTATGTTATTGCTAGTGTACAAGTCCCATTGCCTAGTTTTTGACAACCGTCCTTTCAGGCACGCTGCAGCATTGGTCCGAAAAAAATTGAAGTCGTTCACATTAAGAAGTAAACGTGACTAAGCTCCAATATCTCACTCACCTACGTGATCTGGTGTTCGTTCTGTGGTCTGATGACGGCAAGGACAAACATAGTTTAGAAGGTACAATGTCAATGCAGAAACATGCAAGTAAACGATTTCCTCCAAAATGAGCTCGAACCCATGTTTTCCTCCCTATAATCCCTAGATTTCCTCCCTATAATCCTGGCCTCTTATAACTACTTATCTTTGATAGACATACTCATTCCCTATTTCGATAGGCTGAATACTTGCCACGAGCTCTCTTTCTTTTCCCAAGCAATTGAACATGTTCTTCATATTAATGTTGACACCCACTTTTTGACCAGTAGTACTCGTTGTTCTTGGATTGCTGTTGTCTACGTTTTCGAGATTTTGTTATTGATAGTCAAGATGTACCACCTTTAGACTTTGTATGTCTAGCGCCTCGGTAAACGCAAAGTTAGCTCCTGTTGAAGTGCGTAAATGGTCCACTAGTTTATGCGTACATGCCTCCATGCTTCTGGTAACACTAGAGCTTTTTGTCAGCAGTGCCACCCCATACTGTTCGCCGATGATCACCGGCGCTATTGGCGTGGATACGTGAATGAGCTGCAAAAGGTTGAATACCACCTAAATGACCATCGCATACAAGCTTGTTCTCGGACAGTGTGCGCCTTACGAAGGGCATGACTCACGTCGCACTTCATCGCGCGACGAACACATTGCTGGTTTGGCTACCACCTCCGACCAGTCAGCGCTGCTTGCAGAAATGAAAGCGTTCGTCCGGGAAGAAGTTGCACGCCAGCTCTCCTTGATGACCTTCACTCAGCCGCCGCATCTCCAACAGCCTGCATCGAATTTTATGCCTCCGCTCCGTCGAGCCAGACTTACCAGACCAGCGCCATCACTTTCCTGGGGCTGCACCACTCAGCTACGCTACGCGTACCCAACCACTTTCTCCAAGTGTGCCTCTCCGTTATGCCGACGTCGTGGCTAGGCCCCAACTGCAGTCCGCCATGCAGTCATATAGCAGCCGCCCCATGCTACGCGTCCTGTGTCATGGATGAGACTTGCCCCGGCAAACCGGTGGCGTACTCCTAACAACCGACCCACA
This sequence comes from Dermacentor variabilis, assembly GCF_050947875.1. Taxonomy (NCBI): domain Eukaryota; kingdom Metazoa; phylum Arthropoda; class Arachnida; order Ixodida; family Ixodidae; genus Dermacentor; species Dermacentor variabilis. The sequence goes on along the minus strand of NC_134572.1, from coordinate 9,592,235 downwards.
TGCTTTGCGTGTGGCTACGCCGATCACATCGCACAGTTTTTGTAATCGTGTGCCGCCGCCTAGCGCCTCACCACCCGTGATCAGTCGCCTAAATCATCCATATAACGACCACTCGTCGGCTATATCGCCGACTTTGCGCCCGACGCCAACTACCCGCCGTTCGCCGTGTCCACGCCGTCGCTCTTAGCCGCCGATGCGACCTCGCCCCGTCACGCGGAACGAGGAAGACTAATCGTCGCAGTCCAAGAGCCAAGGGCTGCGACACCGTCTAAATGTGAAAGTCTTCAAAGCAGTCCCTCGAACGTAATCGAAGGGTTTGTTGACGGTGCTGGCGCATCTCAACTCGTGGACACAGGAGACTCCGTGTGTGTTATGGACGCTAAGCTTTGCCGTATACTTCGGAAAGTCATGACGCCCCTTTCTGGCTGTCCCTCCGCACAACCAGTGCTCAGAATATTCACCCCTTAGCGGCTTGCACTGCTCGTGTTCCGACTTTCTGTACGCCATAGAATTCAACAACCCTTCCTCGTGCTCTCATAACGTTATCCTCGGCTGGGATTTTCTCTCCTGCCACAATGCCATTGTCAATTGCGCACGGGCCAAAATAGAACTCTCGCCGCTGTTAGGCTTGCCACTCACCGACATTTCTTCGCTTTCGAGGAAAAAACTTGTCCAAGCCGACTCGCGCGTTCCTCCGAGCGCGTCAACAGACCCGCCCATGTACTGCAGCGGAATCTCAGACGCTATTGCACTACGGCCTCAATCTGACCGCTTTCTCACTCGAAAAGGTGTTCTGCTACCTTTTGCGACAGTGGACATCACATAGTGCTCCAGCACCATTTTCGTTTGCAACCCGTTCCCATACCCTATGATGCTGCTCCGAGGGAAACGTATTGGCAGCGTAGAAGCGATCGAGGACGTGCAATTTATGGGCCTGCCCGATGACCATTAGTGTACTAGTTGCACTGCGCTAAGTGCTGTTTCTACGTGTGACCTATCGCCCAGCGATATGTTCAGTTCTTGTATTGCCGATGACCTTACACCGGTCGAGCGGTCTCAGCTTTCGTGCCTCTTAGAACAATTTTGTTCTTCTTTCGATGTAGCGCAATCTTCCCTTGGCCGGGCGTCAAATGCTGCTCATCGGATTGACACCTGCGCGCAAGAGCCATTGCGGTAACGTCCGTATCGTGTATCTCCTGCAGAACGCCATGTAATCAATGAACAAGTCGACGACATGCTTCGCCACGAGGTGATACGACGTTCCAACAGTCCATGGGCATCTCCTGTATTCCTTGTTACGAAGAAAGATGGTTCTGTGTGGACTACCGGCGCCTCAACAAGGTCACTCGCAAGGACGTGTACTCTCTCGCGCGCATAGACGACGCGATAGACAGTCTACAAGGCGCAGAATTCTTTTCATCTCTAGATTCCTATATAAAATTAACATATATTCATTACAGATTGTTGCAGAGCAAACGATGAAAGCGTTATTGATTAGCTGGAAATGAAGTGAAACGATTTTTTACGCTGAGCCTTCTGATGATGTTGACAATCTATGACGAAAATTTAAAGCGGAAATTTATCACTGTAAGAAATCTTACATTCATACGAAACGTAAGCGGACAAAACGAAGAAATAAATGGATAACGCGTGAAATGATTCATATGAAACGGAAGCTGAAAAGAATGCGGAAGCGTAAATGTGATCCAGCTGTAATAAACCAGTACTATAAAGAATTTGAGAGCCTGTTACGCCAAGCAAGAAATAACATTTTCACACACCTTAACGGGTTTTATGACAACGCAAACGAGAAAATTTTGGCGTTACCTAGCGAAGCCGACCAGTCCAATCCGGAAGATGGAAACGAACGGCACTGTTACTGAAAACACACACGCAATAGTTAACCTATTCGAAGTGATTCGCGATCACCAGTAACCCAGTCCTACTACTCCTAGGTATGCCAGATTAGTCAGTGTTCGAATGACTTTTCAGTTGATATTCATGACGCAGTGCTGTACGAAAGTTAGACTCGGCGTTCTCAATTATCAAGGGCATTTTAAAATGCTCATTTTAATTACAGCGCGAATGGCTAATTAATTAATTAAACGATGGGGTTTTATGTGCTAAAACCACTTTCTGGTTATGAGGCATGCCGTAGTGGAGGACTCCGGCAATTTTGACCACCTGGGGTTCCTTAACGTGCACCTAAATCCTAAGTACACGGGCGCCCAAGTTCACGACACCAGTGACGACGTGCACGAATAAAAACTACCATTGCGTATGTTAAATAAATTATTTAAAACTATTGACTTCATTATGCCAGTTCCCAGCCGGTCACATTACTGAATCACTGTTTTTATTTATTTATTTATTTATTTATTTATTTTTACATACTGCAGCCCAACTGCGCTATCGCAGGAGTGGGTCTGTACACTGCATATAACAAAATATGCTTCTGCACAAATCAAGTTCAATGCCTTAGGAAGCATCATAACATCAAAATAAAAGATACATTCAATATAATAAACACAGCATGGATCAGGTTAATTTATACACAAATTCGTCTAAAGACAGTGACCTAGTTTCACCTGGGAGTTGGTTCCATTTTTCAGTTGTATGAGGAAAGACGCTATACCTAAATAGGTTAGTACGCGGATGAAATCGTGCAAGGTTAAGCTTGTGGCTTTTCCTGGTAGGTTTCAATTTATCAGGAGACATATAGTTGTTCTTTAATGAGTAGCGTCGGGTGTTAATTAGATTATGCAACAATTTAAGGCATTCACGAACACGCCGCTAGGATACAGGTTGTAGACCTAATGCAACAAGCTGAGATGAGCGTCAGAAGTCCCAGTCATAACGGCAGCGTATGAAACGGATTGCTTTTTTCTTAAAATTGATTCGAGGGCGTTAATGTCAGGTACGTTATAAGGGTTCCAGAGCGGGCAACCGTATTCGAGAATGGGTCGGATGAGCAATATATATGATAGTAATTTTGTTACTCTCATTAATGTTACTATTAATTAATGGGCTGGGGTGCGTTTGGCAGTCATTTTCAGATCATGAACAGCAGGTTACCCTTACGCCTCAAGAGAAAAGTGTATAACAGCTGTGTCTTCCCAGTACTCACCTATGGGGGCAGAAACCTGGAGGCTTACGAAAAGGGTTCTACTTAAATTGAGGACGACGCAACGAGCTATGGAAAGAAGAATGATGGGTGTGACGGGGTGTGACGTTAAAGGGATTAGAAAGAGCACATTGGGTTAGGGAACAAACGCTAGTTAATGACATCTTAGTTGAAATTAAGAAAAAGAAATGGGGGGGAGGGCATGAGCAGGGCATGTTATGAGTAGGGAAGATAACCGGCGGTCATTAAGGGTTACGAACTGGATTCCAAGAGAAGGGAAGCGTAGCAGGGGGCAACAGGAAGTTAGGTTAGCGGATGAGATCAACAAGTTTGCGGCGACAACATAGCCACAATTAGCACATGACCGGGGTAGTTGGAGAAGTAAGGGAGAGGCCTTTGCCCTGCAGTGGGCGTAGAAAGGATGATGATGATGTTGATGATTTTTGTCTCACGCGGAGCTTTCCGCAATCTACGATTTATAGAGACTATTTTCTTTAGTGCTTTATTGCATGTGTATTCAATATGGCTTGACCATGACATGTCAGGTGTGAAGATGAGGACAAGTTACTTGTATTCAGACACCCTTTCAAGGGAAGAGCGAATAAACGAATAGTTACACAAAGGAACAGAAGTGCGCTTACTAAAAGAACGGCCTTGTGGTCTGAAATACCCATCTGCGACTTCACATTCGAAACAATTATCTAAGAGGTGGGGACTAACAAAAACTAAGTCTAAAACTGCAGCGCCCCTTGTGTTCGATTCAACAATTAGCTTTAAACCAAAATATGATGAAAAATCTAACATAGCTTTGCTTATTCCTACATCATAGCCGGTGAGCGATAAAGATGGCTATAAAATACCGGTGCGTTAAAATCACCAAGACAGATCAATCTTTGAGCACGTGCTGGTGGGCGAGTTGGTTTTACATTTAGTAAAGCAATACATGATTATACATGATTGCGACGAGCTGAGTATGATTACAACGAGCTCAGTTCGCTATTCATGATCAATCTTGAAGAAGACAAAATATGCTCGTGCATGAATGTCGTTAAAGCGAACAGCTGAACTATGTTCGATGACGGCGGGCGGTAGATAACACCACATACTATAGAAATGCTTCCAAAAAAGACCTTACACCAAACTGATTTGGTATCAGGTGGGCTAGGGAGTATTGAAAATTTAAGGTCAGACCGTAAAAATAATGCAGCGCCACCTCCTCTTCCATGACGTCGACCAGTTCTGTCAACTGTAAAACCTGGAGGTGTTATTTCGCCGTCGTATACGTTACCATGCAACCATGTTTCTGTTACACCAGCAATATGTGGCGAATGGGCGAATATCAGTGAAAGGACATTTGGAAACTTGTTACTTAAGCTTCTGGCATTAACATTTAGGACGCGTAGGAGTTCTTGTGATTGGTTACTGAGGCGTCAGGGCGCAATAGTGGAGACGTTCGAAAAAGCTTTTGTTGGGCGAGAAAGAAACTGAGTGAGGGTATTAGTACCATCGTGCCTTTACCAATAAATGTGCGGTAAAAGCTTAACTGCAGCCATTATCCCGGAAGGGCTTAGATGCTTCCCATATCTTTTTTCTGTTGATCATACGCATATTGAAAAATCTTCGGAAATACGGAAGTCAGAACCTTTATGTTTGTGACAGTTTTTAAGGACGTTTATCTTTTCGCGATAGTCGAGCAGTTTCATAATAATGGGGCGTGGGCGATCGGCACGCCTTCGACCAATCCTGTGGCACCTTTCAATACTCGGGCAATCGATTTGAAGTTTTTCCTTTGACCTACGCGGAAATTTTTGACAGCAGAAGATCATGGGTTTCATCAGCTGTCGCAGTGAAGCCATGCAGCAGCAAGTTGTTGCGGCGAGATCGATTTTCTAAATCATCATTACGCAAGGCAAGTTGGTTGATTTCAATTTGTAGCTGGTGAAGTCCGCTATTCATGTTACCATTGCTTACGGTAGATGGAAGTGTGTGTCGGGAAGATTCCAATGTGGAGACCCGCGTTTTTATAAGACATCAAACCTTGAAATAACAACCTGATGGAAGTCCCTGATATCTGCGATTTCTTGTGATATACGTTTCTGACCCTTAATTAATTCGGGAAGCATTTGAGTCAGTGAAGACAAATCAACATCCTTGCCATCCGTGGCACCCGCGTAATGGACAGTGGATGAGCTTCGCAAACGAGTATCAGGTGCCGGCCGATGTTTAGCCTTGTTAGGCGTAAGATGATTCAATTCCACATCGCCGCTCAAGAGGAGACTGCACACGCAGTAAATAAGGTAGGAACACAAGGACACTAAACTAAAAGCACGTACGGCATTGTGGGGGCGAGAAAACAGCAGCAGGCAGCGATTGACCGAGCGAATGCACTTGGCGTTTTTGAGGCAACTTACCTGCGTAAAAAGCAGAAAGCGGTTCGGAATCCCCCGCTAAAGCATCCCGCTGTCAAAGCGCTTTGGATGGAGTGGGTGCAAAACCATCGACAATTTATTGAACTGTTTTACATCGAAAGCAAAGTTCCTTCTATAATCTCGTAAATACTACAGCATCATACCAACCCCAAGCGTGTCTGAAAACGTAATCAGACATGAAATCAATTAACAGATTTTACGATGTCGCATATCTGAATTTAAAATTCTAGCATCGACATTAACGGGCCCATGAACGTTCTTCTTTCTACATTGTGAACAACCCTGAAGGCCTCAAGTGTACCTGAGCCACCGGTTTCATAACGGCCCATGCATTTGCTAGAGTTTCGAATTGACGTACAAACTAGATTTGGATCGACAGAGCACACGTTGTTACGGTTGCATGTCTGAAGAGCTTCAGGAGCACAATGTTAGCTATCTGGCAAAGTATTTATTTTGCGCGTACAAGAGCTGATACTATGTTTGCTATAATAACCTTCTGGATTAAGCGTTGCACGCAAGTTGCCAGTGAAGGCATGTTACGTTCACTGGGTTTGATGAACTGTCCAAACCTAAAATCATGAACCCGACTCTAACTTCACACCACGTACTAGTCATGTTTCCGACGGATTTTTTTTATTCTCTCATTAAAGGGCCGTCCGTCATGCAAAACTTGAAACGAGATGCACCGAGGGACAGAAAGCGCTGTCAGTGCACGGAAAGTAGAAAGGAGAAACGCTTCAGCCCCGTAATTACAGAACTTAATTCATCGAAAACAATTATCGCTTCGCATTTTCTTATTTTCCTTTATTGATTGCTGTCTGGCGACCCGCGCTTTCCCTCTCCAATTTCTCACAGTGCAAACTCTACATCTTGGCATCATTACACTCGCCGTTCAAGTTAACAGCGCGGTCCTTTGTTCTCGCATTATCTGCGCGGCGCAAAACTTTCGCGATAAATGAAAGCGCCGCCTGCCACTCCCACCGCCATTCAACGCGTTCTCGCGCCTCGGCGTATCGCCTCATTAGGCTGGCGCGATATGCCTCCGAGATCGCAAGCCAGCGTGGCTCCAGGCGAAGGCGGCATTAGTCTCGGCGCGTTGGCTCGGTACCGCACTCTCACTTGCGCGGAAGAAGCCGGCAAGCAAGTTGAAAAACTGAAGCGCGGGGGATTCTATACTGCATCAAGCAATGTGCTTCTTAAGTATGCTGTTCTTTTTAATGCCGTGCACTCGTATAAGCTAAAGCCCATCCGAAGTGCCACGAGTGTCGTATTCAGCAGGTTCTTCAGCAATTGGAAAGTGTCTGTAAAATTTTGGGACTTCATGTTCCAAAACTTGGATTTAATTATAAGACACCATGAGGCACGATGATCTGTTTGTGAGGCAGAGTAAGGGATTCCCGATTAATTTTGACCACCTGGTGTGCTTTAACGTGCATCTGAATCAAGACCCATGCGCGTATTGGCGTTTTGTGCCCATCGAAATGCGGCTGTTGCGATGGGAATATGTATATATACGATGCCCAGAGTATCATGCATCGACTTTGAAAAAAAGCAGGCGTCTAAAACTGCGTCGGAAGTACGCGCAAACGGTCCAGTTTCGCGGCTCAAAGATGCGACGAATCCGCAAGGAGCAAGCTCTTCCGCAACCGCATTCCGCGACTCTTCGTGCTACCACCAAATTACAGTGGGTAGAGGGAGAGAGAGAAAGGATGCAAAAAAAGGCAAGGAGGTCAACCAGAGGTAGTTCCGGTTGGCTACCCTGCACGGGGGGAAGGAGTAAGAGATAAAAAGAGAAAGTGGGTAGGAGGGGGAGCGAGAGAGAAAAAGAGACGAGCACAGACAAACCGCGTACACTATATAGCAGTGCATAGGCGGTGTTCGTGAAGCCCATCTACCGTGAAGCCACGTAGATCGCAGGAATCTTAGTAGCAGGAATAAGGCCTTCTGCATGGATATTCTTTGTGAGCACTGGCCTAGAACTGTCTGTTCTGATAGTGGACGATTGTCCCATTGGTCCATTACTCTGCACATCAGTTGCCTCTCGGCACTATATGGCGGGCAGACACAGATAATCTGTTCGAGCGTCTGATCACAGCCACATTTGTCGCACGTGGGGCTGTTGGCCATTCCAATAAGGAAGGCATATGAGCGCCAATGCTACGCCTAGCCACAGACGGTACAGCATGGTTCGCTCTCGTCGTGGCAATCCAAGCGGTAGATGCATTCGTAGATCCAGAGACAACGAAAACAAACGACATATGGCGAAAACGTTCGAGTCTCACAGAGGCAAAGTACATTCATGGGTCAGAATCAGAATCAGAATCCACTTTATTTCCAACACACTAGTTGGGGCCCGCAGGCAAAAAGCTGTCGCAGACAGCTTGACGGGACCTGGGGGCCTACAGAGAGCAGCAGGCAGTGGATTTCACAAATTCGAACAATTGTAAATACATACAGACATTATGAAGAAGAAATGAACTTGTTTCATACATATGCAGCATACAAGGTGGACACTATCACAGAATGCATAAACAGTGCAGGAAATGTAGCAGCCAGGGGAAATGAGAAAAAGTTCATTGCTTCATCAGGTAATCACGCACCTCCGATTTAAACGTGCCGAGTGGGGCACTGAAATTAATGTGGTTTCTTAAGAGGTTGTATAGTGTTGGTATGCAGTAATCCAGCCTAGATCTACCGTAATTTGTACGTGTACGCCGCACTGTTACGTATGCTGTAGTCATACGGGGAATGTTCTGTATAGTGTGGGAGTTTATTTTTATACATATAGAGAGATAGTTTATAGTCATATAACTTAGACGCTTTAAGCATATTATGTTTAATGAATAGGGTACCAGTGGGTAATAGGCTGGGGTACGTGTTCAATAACGTTCTCAAAGGTTCTTAATACCTTCTTTTGGAGCCGCTCCAGTTTGTTATAGTTGGTGGTTGTTGTAGTGCCCGAAACTAAAGTGCAATATGAAAGACGTGAGTAAAATTAGCATAATATACTGCATTCTTTAGTTTAATTGGAATTAATTCCCTCAGTCTGCAGAGGCAACCGGCTGCTTTGCCTAATTCAATCGTGAGCTTAGTAACGTGCATGTTCCAAGACATTGTTTCTTCGAACCAAACCACCAAAAGCTTTTCAGATGCAACGCGTTGCAGGGCCATTCCTTGAAAGTTTCGGGTGAGTTCGAAATCGCTTTGTTTGTTGAGAGGTTTCAAAATAATATATTTAGTTTTTTAATATTTAAGGTTAATCTGTTAGAGTTCAACCACTGTTCAAGCTTAATTAGGTAATTGTTTATTGTTGTGCTTAGGTGGGCTAAAGTTGGTGTGGAAAAGAGAATATTAGTATCGTCAGCATACATGACCAGTTTGGGAGAATTAAGCACATCACATAAGTCATTGATATAAAGTATAAACAATAAGGGCCCTAGAATAGACCCCTGAGACACTCCATGTTTTACCACAGTAGTCGGAGATGACAAGCCATCGACTTTCACACACTGTTTTCTATTGTAAAGATAGTTCTTTATGAGATCATGGGCGACGCCACGTATGCCGTAGTCATGCAGTTTTGGCTGCAGAATATTATGGTTTACACAATCAAATGCTTTTCTTAAATCAATGAACAATCCCACAGTAAAAAAGTCTGTTTACTATGTTGCTAAGAATTTCATTCTTGATTCTGAATATTCTGAAAGTCCTCGATCGCAGCTCAGCCGCAGTGTCTATTAGCGAAAGCGGGATCGAGATGCATTGACCACTTTCATGTGCAGATCGGGCGGCTTCATCGGCCTGTTCATTCCCGCTGGTGTTGCAATATTCTGAAAGCCATATGTTGTGTCCCTTGTCATGGCTGCGATGATATATTTGTAGGATTTCAGAGGTCAGTTGTTCATTGCCTCCGTGGCGCATTGAGCTTTGTATGAACTGAAGATCTGTCTTGAAATCACTGAAAACTGTCCATTGTTGCAGTGCTTCCTGATTGATGAAATTCCATGCTGCAAGCTCTACACCCGTCGATGAGGTCACACATGGAGGTTTTAATTTGATTTCTTCAGATTTTGCCGGAACGATGACTGCAGCGGCTAAACTGCTGACTTTTACTGAACCGTCTGTGTAGACATGATGGCGGAATCTGTGCACGTTGTAAACGCGTTCCAGAGTTGCTTGCTTCAAAGCTTGCAACGGTGCCCCAGCTTTTTTTTCAATGCCCACTAATGTCAACTCTACTTACGGCCGGTGCAGACACCACAATGGGGCTTACACTCGTGTATAGCGGGCGTGAATTGTCTTGTCAAGTAGGACTGATGCCTTAGAATACTTTTGGCAAATGTTTAATGTGGCCTCATTGCTTGCAAGCAAGCTAGATGATGTGAGAGAATCTGAGTTCGGTGTCGGATGTCTGCTGTCAGGCCATCTGCAGCAATGACAGTGGTTAGAGAAAGTACAGAGGTGCTTATCCTACCGGCATATCTTCCTGTCATCAAATGTGCAAGATGGAATCCTGCGCAAAGAAGCGGGAGAATCTACGATCAGTGGCACACTACGACGATAATCAATGCCAACGCGGCGGAAGGCTTGCCATTCTAACGAGAGAGGTGTTTAGAAGAGGCTCCAGGCGTTAAATACGTTATAGCGCAGAAGGCCAGGGCATAATGCACGCAGAACGCGCAGGAATGGGCCTTCAAAACGCCGAAATCAACAAAAATGAGCCGGAGAAGGCCTGAACAGCTTTGGGGCATGTATATATATATAAACTGGAAAAACAATCAAGCAAGCTTTCATGAGGTGACCTTATCCTTACCACCCTTCTAAAGCGGAACCGGCATTTTCGCCTAAAGTATGAACAGTGCCTCTTCTGTGTGTGACTGTCGTTGTGCCCACAATACTCTCACTGTCCACAATTAGTGAAAGTTTTATTTGGTGACATGTTACTGTAATAAATACCACAAAAGAAAAAAAATCGCTGTGGCGTATAGGTAGCATCTCTGACTTATTTATTTATTTATTTATTTAGTTGTACATACAGCAGTCCTATTGGGCTATTTATTGCAGGATTGGGGGTGAAAAGCAGGACAATGACAAATAACAAAGGCAATATGAACAACGTAGCCGTAATAAAAATACCATCCTATTCAATTGTCGCTTAAAATAAGTTTAAAGGCAGAGAACGAGTCTTACCAGGCAAAGAACTCCAATTTTTCGTCACAGGGAAAGAAACTGTATTTAAATGTGTGTGTACGGGCCAAATAAACAAGGCGCGACGTTTAGGTGACGGTGACTTCTAGTATTGGATAGTTTAGCAGGAGTTAGATAATTGCCTGATGAAATCTGGCAAGAGGAGTTAATAATGCAACGCAGAAACTTTAGCGATTCCGTGCGTCGGCAATCTGAGAGCGGTTTCAAGCGTAAGGATGGAAGCGCTGCGGAGGTGGAAAATCTCTATTGAACCTCCATGGTTCGATAGAGATTAGCGCCTCCATGGTTTTTTTCGCAGTATTTTTCGTGTATCGAAGATCAGTAGTGACGACATAAAACTAGAACAGAATTTTCCCACTTGTTCGTCTCTGTCCCTGTCGACAACTGTTACGCTTTCGTTCGCTGTGTTTGTACCTTGCGTGACACTGCCAAATGAGTTCGCGTCGAAAACCACGACAGGGACGTGCCACGTGAAGCCTGCCCAGCAGAGTGTTGTCCTCCGCTTCATCTCCAACGGAACGCCGGCCCATGGAGTCGCCTAGTTCTCAAGTGCTCGCGCATGGCTCGTCAAGAGTTTAATCATGTAACATAAATCTGTCAGTAGCCGCGACCCTTTTTTGACCGCAGTCAACCTTTCGAACCCACAAGGCTTTGCTAGCTTAACTAGGAGATGCGCGATATCCCAGGAACTGAATGTCAGAAAGCATTACATCAGACTGGAGATCGACTAAGGCAGGCTAAACGATAGCAACAGTCACAAAATTTATCCTTTTCGTGTTTTCTCTTTGTCATTTTGCCTACAGCAACCTACTCTACACCTGTGGTAGAGAGCATTCACTATTTATATAGTTTGTCATCGAGTACCTCGAAGAGTATGACTTCGCATCAGCGTAAGAAATACAAATTCCGTGTCACTTTCGTTTCAGAGATTTCGTAACTGATGCATCTCAGTGGTATTCGTCCAACCCAGGCAAATCGAGAATTTTTTCGCGAAGCAAGTCACTATGACAGCTTCGTTGTCTTGCTGCGTCTTCCGATTTATAATGGCGAGTTCATTTCGCGACTGCGCCAACATGTGGCCGCTGAGGTTGCGCTCCTCTAATTAACCTACACTTCGGCTTTCGTTGACTTTAGGACGCTTTCGTAGCTCGCACTGATTGTCTATATCCAGCTATCTCTTTCTAGAGAAATAATATGTCCCAACGAGCGGGATCGATGACGCTCGTTTTTTATCGGGAGAAGCTCAAATAAAGGTCCGCTTGTCAGGCTCTTCAGATTCTTCTCAAATAGCTGTTTTAGATGAGAAGAAAAAGAGAAGGGAAAGATGTTAAGCTGAAAAGCTTCTGGTTCATTGCCTGGGAGATTAAAGAGCACTATAATAATGAGAGAGGTTTGACGGGAAGCGCAGTTACAAACAAATTCAGGAACGCCATGCTTTGCTCATGCATACCACGAGTAGCTTCTTCCCAAACGATGTTCGCGAAAAAGAAAAGTTAGGAGTGGCGTAAACCACAGGTTTTTTAGAAACAAAGAAAGTGCGCATAACAAACGAAAGAAAGGCGGTGCAGTTTTTTATGGAGGATTAACCACGCAACATAGCAAGGAAATGAAATAGTACAAAACGTATACGCTCTTGCATCCGTGTAGATTAAGAATCAACAGCTTGGAGTGAGCGACAGTTTTAAAGAATAAACATTCCGATTTGGTGTTTCGATGAAAACGGTAATTAACTACGGTTTCAGCAACAGTGTACGCCTAGGATTATGATATAAGAGAGCGATTTCGATGCATTACTGACAAGTATGAGTATTTTAAATAAAGTAAAATAAAAGGAACAAAACCGAGGCAGTGAGAAATATGCAACGCCAAGAAGCAAGAAGTTTAACAGACAGTTTCTCGCTAGTTCTATGGCGCAGTAACAGAGAATATCGTGCCAGTCTGAACTGTTATAAGCCGCATGAGAAACTTTTATTTTCATAGTGATAAAACAGGAAATGTTTCGCTCTATGTTTATAGTATTTCTTGCTTACTTTCAACGAGTTTCCTTGGTCATTACGTATGCGCACAAATACAAAGGGATTAAGCCGAAATTTTGAGGCAGGGCTATAAGCTGCTTAAGGGATTGCGAATTATGCATTAAAATTTTGCGAACTCCTTAGCCTTCCGTCAAATAAACATAGAAACGTTGCCACCAGGGTCCTTGTGCTTTGGCCTTGATTAGAAAAGAAGAAAAGAGCTGCGTGGTAGCAGAATCGCAAAATACGAAGGCAGTAAAAATAGTGTGCAATTTTATGCGAGTTTGTTCAACCAGGCTGGAAAATTGAACGACTAAGACAGCGTCTCGGCTTCGAATGCGCAAAAGACCCCCCTCACTAGAAGCAGAGATGTCGCTAGTACCGTGGTGAGAGAAAGAAGGCGCAAGAAACGAACACCTCTTGGCGTAATCTATAGAACAGTTTTATTTTTTGCGTTTCAATGTATCTCGACGAAACATTTTCGCAAGCGACACTCACGAGCAAACATGACGCCTCTGTTCTAACACTATTCTGCCATTTCAAACGGCTGCGTGCAGCTGGCGCGTTGCAGTTATGATACTATATCTTTGTATATTATCTTGAAGAGGGTCGTGTAGGGAAGAAGAAATCAGCTATAAATGGTGCATTTCTTGCACAAAGAATTTATCTGTATCGCTGAAGCCGACGTGCAAGGCCATTCTCGAAACATGGCCGCCATTATAGCCGCGTTCTCTCTTGCGCCTGATGGGTGCCCGGAGACGCTCCAGGGACATTCCAGGTTCTGGCAGTTCCACTTCCCTGGCGCCAGATACCAGCGTGCAATTATTCGGGAGAGTGCGAAAGAGAGCTCAGGTTCAAATGTGCGCGAGAAGAAGTACACACGAGATAAAGAGCACGGCTTCGTATACTCGAAAGCTCGGAGCGAGCTGAATGAGAGCCCTCGCGAGCCTCCCTCGTCGTGGTCCGATGGCGGGGCTCTAATCTGTCAGAGCAAATTCCCGTCATCCGAGAAAATGGCCGCACTCGAAAAAGCACTGGCATTGCCGACAGGTCACGTCGGCATCCCTCAGCGACTGCTAGAGGCGTCTTCCTTCGGATGCACTGCCACTTAAATAGCGGCGATCAGTGAATCGGCTATTGAACAGTTATTATTTGATTGCGTTTAATTCGTAACTGGCCGTCAAAATTGAGACCGGAACAAGAACCGTGCTGCGTGACCGGACAGTGTTCACCTAATTAATGTCGCCAGTGCAGTACTTTCGCTGCACCATGTACTTTGCCAGTAGTTCTTAATTTGTTTCTACGTGAAATAAGTATCGTCAAACGCTGAGAATATCTTAAAACGTAACTTTATAAAACGCGAGGCGTTCATATTTTGTTGCGAGATGTGACGCGGATGTCCTAGATTGTATGACCGGATTGCAGCCATCGAGAAGTGTTATATATTGAGTATGTTGCGCCATTTACACTCCGTGAAACGCAGGCTGATCATAACAGTGTCTTGAGTTGCTATGGTATGCGTAACTGTGCAACGGCAAATTTACATCACTATGCGCGGTACGCGATGCAATACATCCGTAACGGGGAAAGAAAGAAAAACGTAGGGCCCGTAACCAAAGCCGGCCAGCTGATATAAACGCATGGGTTATTTACTTGTGACTAGGCAAGAATTCCAGGTGTCGCAATAATATGTCTGCAGATATATCAGCCAATTTTTCTGTTATGTTAAGCTTCACAGTGCGGATGTCAAAGGCCGGCAAAACTTGTTTCTGTCTTGACTCCAACCATTTCTTTTCCGCATTGATGAACAATTTAGTCTTGAAAAAGCCACGTCAAACGCGATCAGCGCATGTTCATCTTCCATGGGTGTATCTGACAATGTAACCAATAACTTATAAGCACGTCGGGATGAAACCCACAGTGTGCTGTAAGTGCACTCGGGAAACATTGTTGCCTTGTTCCTATCGCTTTTAGAAATATTTTAGAAATGTTTCCACCCTGTAGTTATTACCTTGCAGCTGCCGCTGGCTTACCGTTCGGTGGAAACGGCAGCAATCACTAGACTTGAGTCCAGACAGAACGTGCGCACGCTAGCGCTGGGACCAACGTGTACGGTGAGAGCCCAAAATATACGCCCCAGAATTGTTGACGTCCGTTACACAAACTGCAAGACGTGCTACAGACAGTGAATCGCGGACAGGGTGGACGTGTTGTTACGGAGCAAGAAAGCCTATACTGTGGATCTTCCACCGAGGCGAGTAGTTTCCTTCCTGCAGAATAACAGCTTGCGTTTGCTACAAGAAGCGTACAAATAAGGCCGTTTCATCGTCCTGCCTAGTGCAGTCTTTAAGGAAAAGACACTGGCAGCCCCTTAGCACTAACTTCAAGGAATGACGTGGTATTAAGATGACAAAATTAAGGGCGAAGGCAAAAAGTATATGTGACAAGTTAGGCTTAACAAAGGTGTCTAACTGGATTGGAAAGAGTGACTACCGGACCAGAATCGCTATTTGCTGCAACAACGCGAAGTTAGGTGCCCTCTACGCGTTATAGTATCGGAGCGAGGAACATGGTGAAAAACAGTTGCTTTGTATCTGCCAGTTAACCTTAATACTTAAGGTGTATGACAGTTTTTGATCAGGAATTCTGGTGGCGATATTTAGTTTTTGAGAGAGAATTAAGATGTGTGTTTTGATGCATTATCTATGGACATAAAATATCTATTCCATTCGTTATCTCATGATGACATAACTAAGTGTGTTGAGGAACGCATAGATATGTACGGTGCCATATCATTCACAGGAGGTGCGCTAGTGAATGTAGAAAGCTTTCTTGAGCTTCTTTCATTTTATATAAGATCGACGTTCGTAGTTAGGGACAACAAGGTGTACGCACAAAAGGAAGGGAAGAAAGATCCTAACAAACGAATTAACTGAAGACGGACCTATCCGTTTCCTGGACTTCAAGCTAATGTTCTCCAGTTCACACGTTTGTTGGAAATATGAGTTACGTGCAAATAAGCCTTTGTTACACTACTGTTTGAGTCATTCAAAGATAGTGAAAAGGTGGGAAGCAAGCACATGCTTAAACAATGCTATGCAGAAGTCTTGCCACCACGTAATGCAAAGTAGCTTTCAGGTCCAGTTTGGACGGCTCCAGCAGCTAGGATATCCGAGGGGTGCACTTGTATCTAGAGCGGAGTTTTTGTTTCGAGCTGTTAGGCGCTCTGTGCGAAGTACCGAACCGAGACGACCTGGAACGAAAAGAGTCGGACTCGAGGGACGGCTGTAATACCGTATTTTCATAACGTCTCCCACAGTCTAAAAAATATTTGAAGCCGTGTGTGGATAAAAGTGGTTTTTACAGCGCCTCAGAAGTCAGTGTCACTATGTAAAGAAGAGGGGGAAAACAGTACAAGCAAGATGACATGCACAAAGAACCACAGGAACCAGTAGGTAGACTGCGCAGAAAAAGTGGTGTACGACACTCCGCTTTCCTGCGGAAAAAAGTACATTGGCCAAACGGGCAGATGCCTGAGCGATAGTATTCGGGAACATAATAATGTACACAGGTCGGTGCGAGGGCACCTGGGTTTACACTGTCGGGATTGCGGTTGTAAGCCGTTGTTCAGTGACCGCAACGTCACTTGTGCCAAGCATAATTATTGTGCCATGAGCAATAATCAGACGACAAGTAAGATAATGAAGCGTCAAAAATTCATCGCCTTGGGAAAAATTGCGCCAGTGTGGCTTCATTGGGACTATCACACACACACAAAAAAATTATCTTAACGGGGCCGGATTTTGCGGAAGCGGTGCGATAGATGCGAAGGCTATCGATATGTGTGACTTGGCTATGACACGTATTATTTAGAATTTATTTTGCTATTGTGAATGAACGAATGCAAGCCTGCGTTCTTGATTCCACACGCATATTTCATTATGTCTTTCTCATAACGTCAGATTTGTGCAGGTATATAAACCACTTCATTTCCTACCATTAAAACTAGTTGAAACTTTGCGATTGTGTCTGTCGTCCCTCAGTCCTCGTTCCAAGTGGCGCGCAACTAACAATGATCCTGAATTGTAACCAACTAGCCCAAACCAGTACCCTTCCAAAGTTCAGCACAGACTGAACGTACTTGCGAACATGCAACATCCAACATTACGGTAGTGTTTTCACTGAGGAAAACGCGCTAACAAATACCGTCACGATATCTTAAGTTCTAAGCTGCAGATGGTGCATCAAGGACATCTTGCCCCAGAAAATAAAACTGTGGGTCGAGGGTTCGATTCCCCGGCCAGGACAAATTTTAGAGTACAGGTCTCAGGCGCTCGTTCCTGCGGCGAGCGTCGGCGTATTCGAGCGAACGAGCACAGGGAAGAATGAAAGAGCGAACGCGGAGTGCAGCGGCGGATGAAAGACGGCCATAGCGAACAGAGCGCGAAGAAAAGCGTAGCGCCACGCAAGGCAGGCACTGCGACGACGATGACTACGAGATGGCGTCAGAGTAGCGGACGTCGTCTGGGAAGTGCTTCTGCGGCGGCTGCTGTGAATCGCGCCCACGCCTCACCCACGCGCTGCCTCTCGCGATCTCCCGATTAGCGAGGCAGCCGCGCCACACTTCGCTCCGTTTGGAACGTGCCGCACGAGACAGATTGTTCGCTCCAGCCAATGTATCGTGATATAAAAACACGTGCGCTCAAATTTCGCATTAGGGGGCATCGTAATCGTCAATGAACTTTTTATTCAACTACGAAACTCTATTTCTGATAAAAGGCTTTTAGATTCTTTGTAGGTTCGTGCTACTCACTTGTAGATGAAAATTTTGCTTTCACCTTCCACCACTTCCCATCGACGTCAACAGCTTCAACTTCTCAATATGTGTCGTAACTGTCCAGTGCTGAACCGAAGACGCTTTACAGAGCAAAAACGTAGCACCAGTGTTAGGTAAAACTGAGCCGCGCTCATGACCAGATCCTCGATTCTCGTCGAATGTAGTGCCACCGCGCTCGGGTGAAAGCACGCAACTTTGGCTCGAGGCAGCCGGATCGTCAGCATGCAAGCGCAGGTGCACCGCCGTCGCAGAGTTGAGGGAGGCTGGAAAAAACAGGGGGAGGAGTGTGAAGGGGAGGTTCTCAAGCGGCCCTTGCGACGGGCCGAAGTGTTCCTCTCAATAGGCTTCGTTTGCAAATGTCGGAGACCGCCTCATTAATAAAACCGCCGCACCGTTCCATCGTCACCATGGTTACCGGGTCTCTCCTCATTAAGGTGAAAAAAAAAGCATTCCTCCCTCAACAAGCATGAAAGGCGAAGCGAGTTCGGCGTACCTTTCGGCAATGTCGGCGATTGATGCGCCCTCCTCGTTGCTTTCATTTCTATTACTTCCATTTCTCTTTCCTCCCCCGCCATTCAGCCGACTTTCCACACTGGAGCTAGACTTCCGCACGCCTTTCAGACGCTCTTTGGGTGGAGGTTCCTGCCGAACGTTAAAGCACGTCGGAGGCGCCCTGTAAGAAACAGCATGTACCAACAGAAACAAACAAGAAGGATGTCGCAGTCATAGAAATTGTGTGTACGCTTCTTCATGATCATTCTCTTTGTTGCGCATATATACATTGATGGGATACTTTTATCAGCTACTGCCCTGAGAGATGAATTCAAGTTACTTTTATTATTAGTTTTGTGCACGAACTGACTCAAAGGAGGGCCCGCCAACGTTAGCTGTGCCACCGCAGACGCGACCAAGGGTCAAGAAAGCACTGCCACGAACTCACTCCCTTATCTATCCGTAGTTCTGACACATGTGTGGAAAATACGTGAATTCTGTTTTCATCTCTTAAGAAACTTGCCAAAGATATTTTTCCAAGGCGTGA
The DNA here is from genome assembly GCF_050947875.1 of Dermacentor variabilis. Lineage (NCBI taxonomy): Eukaryota > Metazoa > Arthropoda > Arachnida > Ixodida > Ixodidae > Dermacentor > Dermacentor variabilis. The sequence continues at coordinate 9,573,583 of NC_134572.1, read as the reverse complement.
AGATGTTTATGCGAGTCTTGTCTTACGTTCTATATGATGTTCGCGGTATGAAAGAGTTATTTCTCTAATGATATGTTATACTGCAAGTATAAACTCATAAGGTGACCCTGAAAGGTTATTCTATTATCATCAACATTTATAATCATTTATTAGTCCCTCAAAGGCCCCTTTCGGGGTATTAGAAGGAGAGAGGGGCGGGGGAGCGGTTAATGCGGGAAGAACCATTGCGTCCATATACTTTTTTGACTTAGCAATCTTAGACAGCTTCCTGTATCTTGTGAACTGTCATGATGGCATCTGTTCTTTCATGTTCCATGGCAGGCATGAATGACTATCTTCGCAGTACGGTAGGCAAAGGACTTCCGCAAATGTACCGGGAAAAAATAAAACAAAAAGAAGACATTAGGAAGAAAAGAGAAAGCACGGTAACCGAACATCGCGCTTACTTGACGTGCTACGCCGGCGAAAGCAACACTATCGGACACAATAATCCTCCGTGGAAACATGAACGTCAGTATTGCAGGAAGCCGCCAGGCTACCTATTTGGCGTATGGGTATAGAAAACAGCATGGATTTGTGTGTGGTTCGGACACTATGGCTTCGCTGCCAAATATACTACCTTGAACGCCAGTAATTGGATTGGTATGTTTTGACTATCTAAAAAAATGAACCAGCTGGACTGCACACCAGAGTGAAACTAGCAAGCTTGCGTTGCCAGCATCTTGAAAAGTGTCGTTTGTCTGCCGGGTGGGTAATTCCGTGCACTCCTTGTTGGAAACAGATGCCCAACTTCTGTCGCTACTTCGGGCTCGTAGATTCGCTGCACGGCTACAGCAAGCTCATTAGGATAATACATAACGCTAACAAGGGAGCGCTATGCAGCTGTGAAGTATAGGAAACGACATGCTGCCTTGCATAGCCGGGCAGTGTCCCTCTTGTCTGGGGAGAGCAGCTCGCGTGCATGTGGACCAGGCCAGATCGAATTACAGCGGCTTCAGATACGTGTCTACTCTTATGGAGTGCTTTAAATTTCCGGGCACTGTCAGCTATTAAATATTTTTTTCAAGAACGCAAAAAAGAAACGCAGCCTCGTCCATCTGTCGTTTCGGTGCACAGTAGAGACCACCGCAACTTTTTTTCTTTCTTCCGCGATTTTGAAATCCAACGGCTTTCAGTGGCGCCCCTACAGGCGACGCACACCGCTATCTTTGGCTAACCTGAAACTTCCACACAAAGCCTTTGTGTATCTCATTTTCGCAAACAATTTGTTCATCGTATATTTAAATCTGTCTGCTCAATTTTGGAGACCTATACGCGATTAGAATATTTTTTGCATGTTTAGTGCACCTGAAACTTGCACAGCAAAAAAAGGAAATCACATTTAGCAGCCGCAAAAATGCGGATCCGGGAACTTCGCGATTTCTTTAGGTACATATTCATGCGTGCGCATATAGTGCATCACGTACAGAAACCAATTCAAACTAATATTACACTGTTTTAAACAATACAAGGGGGCATTGTTAAATAGCGGTTTCTTATGTTCATTTCCTATGTTCCTTTGAATAATTTCGCGCTAATATGGTATGCATTTTCTTCACAAGCTGCTGTTAAAAAATGCATTCGCAACTGCCACCCACAAGAAGATAGTGACAGTGTGATTTATTTCATCGTAGAGGATATGACTCTTTGCATTACATGGTACTGTCTTGCTGCGATCGAAGTTCTCAAGTCACAAACTACTGGATCGAAAGTGAACAAGCTTCAAATGTTCATTTCTTCTTGGGTCGTTCTATTGCTTAAAGGCACCTCTCTTATTCTTAATAAGACAGGTGTTTATCTAGCACAGAAGCAAAGGTTCGGAGACGAGGAAACCGCAGCGTTGACGGCTACAAAAGCAAGCTAAAATTCCAGTGACCTCATGTACCGAATCGAATCTGCAGGCCAAGCTACAGTGACGTAATATGTTCTTTTCTAAAAACAACTTATATTTACTTTCAACAGTGTTCTACACTGCCTCGAAGCAGTGTTCGTTTGAATGCAAACGTATTCAACTAATACCGTATGCAACTTCATCTTGTCATAGGAAACGGTGCTGTTTAAGAGCTACAATATCTCCAACTGCTCCTTTCTCGTCTGGTTTGAAAGAAGGCGATCTTGGTGGGATTTCATTCGATCCTTTCTGCAATTGGTCAACGTTATCTGTTTAGAACAATACGTATTTCATACAGTAACATGCCGTGTGCCGCAGTTAACGTTAGCCCAGCCGTTCAATTTAATTGAATTCAGGGGTATTACCTGCAAAACCATGGTTTGATTATGAGACGTGCCGTAATGGAGAACTGCAGATTAATTTTGATCACCAGGGGACCTTTAACCTGCCCCCAATAACGGGACACGGGCGTTTTTGCATTTCGCCCCATTCGAAATGCGGCGACCTCTCGTGCTTAGCAGCGCAGCACCATAGCCGCTAAGACACAACGGCGGCTCAACAAAGCCATTAAACGAAACTAGTTATGTCAAAAACACGACGAAACACTAAATCATGACACATACAATTTTCTGTGGTCGGTGTTCTGAAAATTCCGAACACCGTAAGTCTTAAAGTCGTCCCTATATATATATATATATATATATATATATATATATATATATATATATATATATATATATATATATATATATATATATATATAACATATATCGTTGTGACATAAGGTGCTCATGTGTCCAACGCTTCGAAGAGCTTGACTATTGCGTAATGAAACACGCAGGCTGCAGCTGAAATACAGCAGCTAGCATATCAGAGGCCACGTCGGTCGAAAAATCTCCCTCTGTGCTAGACGCTGCTCATAGTCCCTCCATACTTTATTCCAGAGGAAATCAAGACAAAAAAAAAGCATGTAGACCGGTGGACGTATCTCGAGGCCTCCGAAGAGCACACGAGGTTTTCATCACTACGTAGATTCTTCTTTTTTATACAAAGCCTTTCCAGAACCACGCACATCACTTTAGGCCTCGGAATACAAAGGATGAAGCGCAGTACACGAACAACAACAACAACAACAACAACAACAACAACAACAAGAATGCGAGCAACAAGCGCAACCGACGCCGCATCGACAAAAACCATAACCCGGGTACGGAGCGCGCTATAACTGTTGTGACAGCAACAGGAGAAGTGGTCCATGCACGACGCTCCCCCCCCTCCCCCCCCCCCCCTACTGGAACCGTAACTTTTTAAGGGCGCGCGAATAGCTTGCCCAGCCAAGTCCGCAGGCATGGCGTCCGACCGCGCGCCGCGCTTTCTATAGAGCCCGGTAGCCTGGCGAAAGAGCTCGGACTTGGGGTCCGGCGGCATCTCCGCTTCGACTCCGGTCACGTCGACTCCGTGGTCGGATTACAAAGCAAGACTCCTCCTTCACCAGCGACCTCTTGGTCCAACCCGATAGAAGCGTGCAGCGCTACAGAAAGTGGTGCTGCTGACAGCTTATTGAAGACGAAGTTCGCAGAGGTATTCTTAGCAATAGTTCGCTATCGACCGGTCACCAGGTGCGCCATATGTAGTCACAATAACCAGCAGTCCAATATCCAGGGCAAGCAATCTAGCGAGGGGAGAACTGTACAGGTCGCGTATTTGATCAGCCGATGACGGTTCTAGTTTCCTCGTGGCTGCATGGCTTGAATTACAGATGGTATAAGCAGGACGGAAAGAAGCACGGGCGCGAGGAAGGGTAGACAGAGCTAACGCTTCGGGGAATCGGCTGAGTACTGCGACGACAAGTGCAGACCGACGGCTGTATAAGCGACGGCTGAGACATGGCGCCGCTTCGAGGGGCACGTGCCGACTGCGTGCTGCCTGCTCTGCCATCGGGCGGAGGCAGGAGCCGGCCGATGCGGCGAGCACGAATGGGCAGGCGCACGAAGGTGGCTTGGCTGGGGATTAGCGGCAAGAGCACGTTGAGCGCAAACCCCGCAAGTGGACGGCCAGGTTTCGGAAATCGGGTCTTCTCAGGCAGATCAGCAGAATAAGTTTAAACGGTGGCACGGTCTATTTGGGGAAGAGGAAGGGAGATAGGGCTAAGTACAGCTAATGTGTGCGCTCACCGACGAAGTACTCTGAATGAAAATTCGACGTGAAGTGAATTTATAAGAGTGCCTCGTGGACATATACAACGACTGAGCACACCTGATGTCGTTTGCTCCAACCGTGGCTTCCATTTGCGTGTCGCATCAAGAAGTTATTTGCTTTAGAGGTGGTGGTGGTGGTTGTACAATCGGGGCAGGACGCACCAGCGGATAAAAAGAAAGAATAAGCAAGGAGGCTAAAATCAATACAAGGAGGTACACGTATGTTATCGCGTCCATTTAACTGTCCCGACCGGACGTGCCCTGGATTTGGGCAAGGAGTATTCTGTTGCGGATTCCTCTGCCTGCCGTCTTGCACAGGTATTTTGCGACCATCGACCAGAAAAATCTCAAGCCATGCGCCGGGAACTTACAATAGAAAGCTGTACACAGTCAGAACTGCCCCCATGTTGGAAATATTTTTTTTTTGTGGCGCATGGTTACTCTTCAATGAAAAAAAAAGGTCTTTCGGAAGATTACGACGCAGATAAGTTTTCCTTTATTTGGGCAAAAGCGGTGAACGACCATGCACCGGCAATATGAGCGCTACAATCTTATCTAGCACGGTATCGCGTCCGGCGCTGCTGTACGCGGCTCTTGTCCGGTGGAAGAGTAATGCATCAAAGGTGGTAGCTGTACGCAAAACTACGTGGTTTTACTTTCCCCTGCACACATACTGTACCTGGTCAATGACAGATGACGATGCAGAGGGTTCCGACATAATTCTCACCAATTTTGGGCGTTTGGATCAAAATTTGGTACTAAAATTACTGCACATGGGCGTTTTTGTTCGGTCCCTATGACAATACGGATGCCCAATCTCCAACGTCGTGGTCGACAGCCAAACGCAACATCGGAAGTTAAGGTGTGTATAGCATGTTCGCGATTCGCCAAACTACGGTGCAATCTCTACATCTCCCGCCAAGCACAACAGTATCGCCAATGATATGCGTCTTTGCTTTCTTTCGTGCCCCACGTCGGTTTCACAAGAGTTGGCTTGCTTTAGGTACGGTGTTCTTTGTGCAAGTGCGCCTTGTGGCATAACCGGACTATACGCGCGCAAACAAGTGCATGCCGAAACGACAGATGCATGGGCCAGAGTAACTGCTTGGCGCCTTAAGACACGTTGATATACGGTGTAGGCTTGCCTGTGCTGCCCATCGCGCTCGGCACCGCCTTGCCCGTGTGCTGCGCTCGCATTGCTGGAGTGGCCACGGCGGGGCATAAAATCGACAAGCCGCCAATAGATTACGACCTCATTTCCGGAGACCGGTGCTACCACCATAAGCCGCGCGAAGGAGTGCCTTGCAGCAGCCGCCAAGGGAGACGATACGGGTTAAGTACGGCCTTCGGGAGCCCACCCCCCGCCCCTCAACCCAACGCCATAACGGGAGCGGGCTCTGGCGGGGCTGTAAAATATCGCGAACGACCTGCGCTTGTCGAGGCGCGTCTCGAGTGACAAGTTTATGAAGGCACATCCAGGGAAAAGGCCGGCCTTAAGTAAGTGCTCGCCCTGATTGGGCCACGCAGCTCCGTCGCTTTCTCGCAACCTCGCGAACGTCATAAAGCAGAGCCGGCCACGATAGGGCTGCCTGCCGCTCGATAACGCCTTCGGTGGCGTTCGAGAAGAGCTCGTGTGCGACACCTGACGGCGAAGCGAGCTCGAGAAGTTGCCGGTGCGGTCACCGCGCTGCCGAAGGCGGGTCTCGCACGCGGTGGTTCTGCCGCGCCGTCTGTCACGCCACAGCTCGGCGTAAAACGCCCCGCAAAGCCGAATTGCCGCCTACTTGTTTGTGCGTTAGGTTCCTCTAGTGGACAAGCCCAGGCGCGCTATTCAGACGACGGTATTAGTGCCAACCATCAGCTGCGCTGAAGCTCTACAACCTGGCATCCTATCACTGTTAGCAACCAAAATGATTGCAGGCAGTATGAATACGGCCAATAAAGTACGGAATCTGATGCTTTAGCTCAGTGCTGGTTGATTTCTACACTAGCCGCCCTCTCTTATCTCTTTATGGGCCTGTGCTTCTATTCTCGGCTTCCATCGTTCAGCCTTTCTTTGCCCCTTCGTTGGTGGACCCGCCGTGGTTACTCAGTGGCTATTGTGTTGGGCTGCTGAGCACGAGGTCGCGGGATCGAATCCCGGCCGCGGCGGCCGCATTTCGATGGGGGCGAAATGCGAAAACACCCGCGGTACTTACATTTAGGTGCACGTTAATGAACCCCACGTAGTCGAAATTTCCGGAGTCCTCCACTACGGCGTACCTCATAATCAGAAAGTGGTTTTGGCAGGTTAAACCCCATAATTTAATTTTTTTTTCCGTCGGTGTCTAGGGCAGCAGACCGCCGGTGTTTGTCTTCCGGCTAACCTCCACGACTTTAGCATCTCATTTCGCTCTCGCTCTCGCTCTGTGTGTCTGTTCGTACATAAGCCTTGTTGGAGAAGAGCTAGAAGAGTGTGACTGTCAGAATAAATAGGAACATGACAGAAAAACGTCGCCGTAAGTTTATTCTGAAGAAATTAGTATATTTGAATAGTTCCCCGCGGGGTTCGATTCTCTGATAAATCTTACACCTCTTTAGAACGAAAAATAATAAATATGTTATAAGAATGTGCTACGAACCCATGCCCTAATCGCCACAATCAATTTTTAAACTGCTGTAGTTACAAGAGTTACAAGTTGATGTATGGTTTGTTTCGCAGAATCGCTCATCAACATATACCTAGTTTTTTAACCTTATCGGAGTAACTCTACGGTTTATACGCAATAAACATAAGTTAGGAACGAGGGATATTCCAAACATATATATGACTCAGTGATTAATAATTCTGAGAAATATTTCGCAACACATCGCCTAGTAAGCTCCCCCTACAGTAGCCTGTTTGAGTCGTTCTGTCCCTTTTCTCCTTCCCCCAACGCAGAGTAGCTGGCTAGAGGAATATACCGACCGCTCTGCATTTCGTATCATTAAATTATCTCTCGCTCTCTCTACATTACATATATATATATATATATATATATATATGCACACTGAGTGTTACTGGGCTTAAATTTAGCGATGTTTTTGGCGATTTAGCGAAGCCTGACATAAGCATTCGTACATTATGCACGAAAAAGTGAACTTTCCAAAGCCAGCCCCCTCGTTATTCAGTTCAATGCAATTAAAAAAAGTGATTACCCGAGTTTTCGATCTGTTGTAGCTGAATCTGACTGAAAAGAATCTATTAAAACAGCTCGAAAGGTTTACTTATTCATGCCTGCTTTCCACGCAAGATCTGCCTGCAGCGCAACACATTGTCGGGAGATAGGGAGTGACTGGAAATAATGCGGGCCGCAGGGTGGAGAGCTAAGCTCGGCTTTGCTGCCGTCCATGTTGAAGTTTTGCGTGCAGTTGTTCTCGTACGTATAACCCTAATACTACACTTAAGAACCTGCAATGAGTTTGAAAGCATTGTCACAAAACAAATTTAATAGAGGTATTTGAACAGTCAAATTTATTAATCAAATCGAATAAATATTTGAAAATAATGCCTTTAAGATGTGGAATAAAATAGCAAAAATATTTCTGCTTCTGCAGAAGAAACGTGTAAGATAAGAGTCCCCCCCCCCCCCCCCAAAAGAAGATAAAAAAATAAAATAGAGAGCATTGCTTCTTTAATACGAGCCAAGCTCTTTGGAAGTATGCTTAGCGGGGCGGCTTAAAAACAAGGGCGACGTAAATGTGAAAATTTTCTAAACTTGCTCCACATGCAAAATCGAATGAAGCTCGAAGAGTAACCATAGGCACCACACCAACGTTTGTGGTGTGTCTGCTTTTGTGTCTCGTTCAATGTTGCACTGGTAATAGCTTTCACAAACGTAGCAACTAGATAGCACGTCTAACAGCATTAGTTCTCGATGCAATTATTCACGACATGCTGTAAGTTATGCAATGTTCAACAAATCTAATTTTTACTCTACTTCATTGATATATGATATACATTACTATCACTTCGACGAGAACCTTGATGTAGTGAGAGAGAGATGCAAATGAGAGAAAAGCAAGGCGATTGACCAGAGTTTAACTCTCCGGTTCGCTACCCTGCGCCGCGGGAAAGGAAAGGAGAAGACACAAAGAAGAGCGGGGACAAAAAGAAATGCGTGAAAAAGAAAAGGAATGGGATGAGATCATTATAGTCTTCCTAATAGGCCACTTCTACGTAAAAAGGTCAACAACGGCTTGACCGACTTTCGGCGCGACCACAGTTCATGTCGGCATTCCAAGACTGTTTGTTCTGGAAGTGGCTTGTCGTCAACGCATGTCAACACGGCGCTAGTGACAGCCGGTGCGCGCTGTATCGAGGACAGTGGCGAAGCACGTGTTCGATAGTCTCCTCGCCGCTGCAGTGACTGCAAGTCGTGCTCTCGTCCATATCGACTCGGAAGGCGAAAGATCTTGTGAAAGCGAACCAAGCCCCAGTCGGCAAAGTACTGCCACGTCGAGTCAAGGGAGTCCAGATGGGAGTCGAAGTCTAAGGGACGGGTCCAGTTGGTGCAGACGTGTGTGCTTCAAGCTTGGTGTGTTCCATAAAGATCTTATGGCTTCATTTGCAAGCACACGAATTTTCATTGCTGCGTATGCTCTTGAGAATGGAATGGAGTCTTGCAAGCCCTCGTCATGTGCAGATCGTGCTGCTGCACCGGCATGTTCATTGTCCATTATGCCATAGTGGCTTAAAATCCACTGTAACGTGATGTCGTATCCTTGCTCGACGAGGTGGTCGAGCAGCAGTCTGACTCCTAGAACTAGTTGTTCGTGGTATCCGCGGCGTGAGGCACAAACCAAACAATGAAGAGCAGCCTTCGATTCACTGACCACGCTCCATTTCTTGGGCAGTTAGTTTATCAGACATTAGGCGAAGTGCACAACGAATAGCAGCGAGTTCCGCGGCAGTCGATGTAGTCTGGTGAGATAGTCGAATCTTCACGGTGAAGCTTTTTGCAGGAAAGATGACCGATCCAGCGGACCCATCCACCCTGGTTGAAGCGTCAGTATATAGATGATGATGCTCGTTGTATGTCTCGTACAGCAAGAGCAGTGAAAGCTGCTGAAGTGCTGGAAACGAGAGTTGTGCTTTTGTTCGTATTTCTAGTACCATGAGTTGAACGTTCTTTTGAGCCAAGTACCATGGGGGAAACGGAACTCTCGCTGGAGTTGTATAACTTAACGGAATTTATTCATGATATGGCAACACTTTCTGACTAAAGGAGGCACGTGGTTGATCCTCTGGCAGTGAGGCTAGATGAGGGGAAGGGCTCGCGCAAGGTGTATTACGTGTGCTCTGAGCGCTTCAGAATCAGAATTTATTATTAGAAGTTGGGTCACATTACAAGTATTTAGTATGCAGAAGGAGGTCAAAGTCATAGTCAAAGACTGTATCGGGACCTCCTGTACAAGAACAGTTATTATAGTTAACATTTCAAAGCAACGGTAGCATACAATAAGGAAGTATACAAGCAACAAGAAAAAAATTGTTACAGAACAAAACACAGAATTGATTACAAATAATAACAAGGTTTTGTATATCTCATGGTAGGAGGAAAATTGTGCGGGAACGAAATACCAACAGATTATTTACAACAAAAGAAAAAAAAGAGAAAAAAAGAAAACAAAGCGAACAAAGACCGAATACAGTAATCTTTGTCGTTAATATTTCAATGATAAATGCATTTTTAGTTCTCTTTTAAATTGTGATAAAGATCTTGCATTTTTCATTATAAAAGAAAGTGTTTCAGGCTGATATGGAAGTGAATTCTACAGTCTGTTTACCATAGCTAGTGCGGATTCTTGGTAAAAGAAAATTGTTATTCAACGCAAATATAGTGGTACTATGAATCATCAGATTAGATGGTGGAAATGGGATCGATCGTAGCTCATTATTCACAAATCTGTAGAAAAAAGATACCTAGGTTGTATTTAGTGAGTCCAGCTATGGTAAGGATGTTATTCTCGTGTAGCAAGGAAGTGACATCAGAAAAGCGTGGACTGCAAGTAATTATTCTTATGGCTCGGTTCTGAACTGTCTGGAGAGACGCAATATGAGTATTATTACACATTATGCCATAAGTAATGTGAGGGTGGCCAAAAGAGTGGTAAACTGAGAGTAATGTGGTACGTGTGAAGTAAGGGCGTGTTTTGATTAAGATGCGTATGCCATAAGCTATTCTCTTTTTTATGTGAGCGATATGATTGTGATATTTCAAATTACAATCAAGTAGAATACCAACGGAAGATGAACATGAACTTCGATGATGGCGGTGAGGACCAAAAGTGATAGGCGGAACGGATGGTATGTTTCCCTCATGTGAAGACAATACAAGAAATTTAGTCTTAATTGCATTAATAGATAACATGTTAACATTATACCACCTTAGGATATTTTCTAAGTGAGCATTTAACTTTTTAAAGAGAGATGAGATCTCTTTATGAAATGTGAATATAGTGGTGTTATCTGCGTACAGAATGCATTTTGGGATGAAAGACAGTTAGGTAAATCATTAACATTGTTACGCGAAGGACGAGTCAGTAAGACGAGCAATTATTTACAGGTTATATTTACAACAGCGGTTGCAGCGCTGACCGGTTAGATTCACAGCGCCAGCCCAGTTCGCTCTTCCTCCTCTTTTCTTGAGTGATGGCGCCCACGCGCCTCGTTCAAACAATCAAATATCACACGTGTGTAGCATAATCCCCCGGCGGCAGAAGGGACGTCCTGGAGCGCCTAAATGTCATCACTGGGAAGGTGATACTGCTTCAGTCGTGTAACGTGCACGATATCACTGGACTGGGAAACAGATGGGGCGTCAGGGGCGATCTCGTAGGTGACGGGAGCCACGGCACGAAGCACTCGGTATGGGCCTGTGTAACGCGACAGCAGTTTTTCTGACAGGCTGACCTGACGTGACGGAGACCATAGAAGCACCAATGAACCAGGCGGGAAGTGCACCTCTCGGTGTCACCGGTCGTACAAACGCCTTTGACTCTTTTGGGATTTCAGAAGGCGGCCACGGGCAATTTCCCTTGGGTGGGGACAGCGAGCGATGGCGTCAAGTGCATATTCACTGGTTGGTGCCGCGTGAACAGGGAGGATTGTGCCGAGGGGCAGTGCTGGTTCTCGGCCAAACAGAAGGAAAAATGGGGACTAATCGGCTGTGTCGTGGCGCGAGGAATTATAAGCAAATGTGACAAACGCTAGAGCGAGGTTCCAGTCAGTGTGGTCTGAAGAGACATTTCGCGAGCATGTCTGCGAGAGTGCGATTGAGATGCTCCGTAAGGCCATTTGTTTGCGGATGGTATGACGTGGATAACTTGTGCCTCGTGACACAGGACCGCAGGATGTCCGCGATAACATTTGATAGGAATGTCCAGCCAAGGTCTGTGAGAAGTTGTCGCGGAGCTCCATGTAATAAAATCACGTTGCGTAGAAGAAAATCGGCGACATCTGTGGGGCAGCTTGTAGGAAGCGCTCGGGTGATGGCGTAGAGCGTGGCGTAATTCGTAGCCGCAGCGATCCACCTGTTCCCAGAGGCAGAAAGAGGAAAAGGGCCAAGTAAGCCCAAACCAACCCGAAAGAATGGTTCCGCGGGAATGTCGAGTGGTTGAAGGTACTTAGCAGGGAGCGTCGAGGGTGTTTTGCGTCGCTGGAATTTCTCATACGCAGCTACGTATCTTCGAACGGAACGACCAAGCCCTGGCCAAATCAAGCGTCGGCGGATCCGTTCGTAGGTACGTGACACACCCAGGTGACCGGCAGTAGGGAGGTCTTGAAGTTCGTGGAGAACAGCCGAGCGAAGGTGTTTAGGGATCACAAGGAGTAATGCAGGGCCGTCGGGGTGAACGTTGTGGCGGTAGAGAACGCCATCTTGAAGTGTGAATAAGCGAAGGGAACTGTCGGCAAGTGACGATTCCAGATGGTCAATGATGGTACGCAAGCGCGGGCCATGGCGCTGCTTGTCGGCGACAGGGAGCAGTGTAAAAATTAGCAGTGGCTTAGCTCGGCTATGCCAGGATATACGTAGCGAAAGCTATGGCATAGCATGGTTAGCCTTGGTTAACTTTGATTGCAAGTCCAGGTTAGTCTGCTTGTCTAGCTATGTTGCGGCGTTTAGCCAGTCGTTCGGCGCGCTGTTCGTCTGTTTCCTGGGCGGTTCGTTTCCTCTTCATCTCGTTCCGATGTCGATTTCAGGCCGCCTACTGCTTAGCAGAATTGTCGCCGTGCATACTGCCGCCTCAACTGTGGTTGCGACGCACGCGAGCCCTCCTTTTCAATCCTGCGACATGTTATCAGGCATGCGACGCAGCTGGCGAAGCGAGCGGAGGCGAGCGCAACGACGAGGAACTCGGTGTGACGCCATACCGAATGGCGGCGGCGGAAAGGCGCGGCGCTGCGCAGCGGCGGAACACCTGTGGCTCGGTGCTACTAGTACTAGCGCAGCAGCGACTAGGGAGCGAGAGAAAGAGAGAGAAATATCCGCGGCCAGGCTCGCGTTGTGAGGTCATGTGCCTCCTCGGAGCACCGCCACGGCGAAATCGCAAGTTCGCTGCCATTAAAGCTTTTGCTTTAAAACAAAGAGAATACAGGCGTCGGTGTCAGTATCAGACGCAGAGGTCGCGTCTTCGTTCGTGTAGCGAGAGAGGCAATCTGGGTCCTGCTGTTGGCGTCCCGACTTGTAACTCACTGTGTAGGGACATTCTTGTAGTCGGAGGGCCCAACGACCAAGCTGGTCAGTAGGATTCTTGAGCGACGGAAGCCAACAGAGCGCAAGATGGCCTGTTATTACTGAGAAGGGCTTGCCATATAAATATGGGCGGAATTTTGAAAGATCCCAGACGAGAGCAGGACATTCGCGCTCGGTAATCGAGTAGTTGCGCTTTTATTTTTTATTTTATTTATTTACAGAATACTGCAGGCCAACTTGTGACCCAGGGAGGAGGGAATACGTTCATACAGTAATGTAATTAAATACGTTCAAAGAAAAGAAGTGCATATGAAATATGAAATACATTGAATCATATGAGGTACATTGAAGGATAATATAAATACATAAAAACACATTCTACAAGCATACAATGAAAGGGATTGAATTGAAAGTAGAGAGATATTTACAGTACCAGTTTACACAGGTTTTTTTTTTCATGCTAACACGCATGGAAGTACTCATGCGGTCACACGTTTATTTGAAATGCAGTTTTTCAATGGCATGTAATATGTTATTGGACAGGAATACATCGGTCGGCAGAGAGTTCCAATCATTTATTGTTCTAGGAAAGAAGGAATATTTAAAGCAATTTGTACACGCGAAAATAGGGGTTATCTTGTCGGGGTGATAATTTCTGGTAGCTCTAGCTGGTAGCGGCTGGAGACAGGGTGAATGACCAAGTTGTAGTTCCCTTTTCCAAAGGCGGAAAAGCAATGTTAGGCGTGCTACCTTTCTTCGGGATTCTAGGGCGGCAATGTTATTTTCATTAATCAATTGAGAGGGGCAGTCATAACGTCCATAACAATTATATATTTAGCGGACGGCAAGCCTGTTTATGTTTTCCAGTTTTCTAATATTTTTTTTTTCGTGAATGGGTCCCAGACGACGCAAGCATATTCTAATCGCGGCCTTACGAGTGTGTTGAATGCCAATTGTTTCACGGATGGAGGAGAATGTTTCAGCTTGTGTCCTGGTCCTGTTTTAACCTGGTCTCAACATTATCAATGTGTTGAGACTAGGTTAGACGATTGTTGATGGTTACACCCAAATATTTAAAGGAGTCTGTTTCAGAGACCGCGTATTGATTTATAGTGTATTGATATGTTAGAGGGTGTTTTTGTTGGTAATGCGCATAAAAGCCGTTTTTTCTTCATTAAGTTTCATTTCCCAGGTGTCGCACCAGTCAGAAATCGCAGTAAGACTTTTATTCAGGATCACTTGATCATTGGCATCTTTAATCTCTTTAATCAGTTATCAGGAGCCAGCTAGCGTAGGCTATAACGCGGTCATGTCCGTGTTGGCGTTGCGATAAGACGGCGCCGATGCCATAACCACTGGCATCGGTTTGGACCTCTGTAGGTGCGGATGGGTGAAAGTGGGCCAAGACCGGTGGATTTGTGAAAATTGTGGTAAGGTGTGAAAATGCAGCAGCCTAAGGAGAACCCCACGTAAAAGGCACGTCTTTCTTCAGAGGCTGAGTGAGTGGTTGATCGATTGCTGCGGAAATAAGAACACAACCCCACAAAACTCCGGACGTCTTTGACGGACTGAGGTACAGGAAAAGCCGTAACTGCTCGAACCTTCTCCGGGTCGGGTTGTACTCCGGAAGCATCGACGAGATGGCCCAGCACTGTAATGTGTCGGCGCCCGAGGTGGCACTTCGATGGGTTTAATTGGAGCCAAGCCTTGCGGAAGACGTAAAGGATAGCTGCAACGCGCTCAAGGTGCGTCTCAAATGTAGGATAAAGCACAAGGACGTCGTTGAAGTAACAAAGGCAAGTTGACCACTTGAAACCTTGAAGCAGAGAGTCGATCATCCTTTCGAACGTGGCGGGGCCATTGCATAAACCGAACGGCATAACCTTGAATTGGTAGAGGCTATCTGGAGTGACAAAAGCGGTCTTTTCTTGGTCTTGCTCGTCGACAGAAATCTGCCAATGACCAGATCGAAGGTCAATGGACGAAAAGTATCAACAGCTTCGTCGATTCGCGGTAAAGGGTAAACGTTCTTTTCAGTAATTCGGTTTAGGTGACGGTAATCAACGCAGAAACGCCATCCATGTGCCATCTTTCTTTTTGACGAGCACGACCGGCAGTGCCCAAAGACTCGACTGGGACTCAACAATGCCTCTGGCGAGCATCTTGCTTACTTCCCGCTGAATAACTTGCCGCTCTGTCGCGGACACGCGATACGGTCGGCGGTGAATGGGACCAGCATCACCAGTGTTTATCCGATGCTTAACAAGGGACGTCTGACCAAGTGGTCGATTGTGAGTGTCAAATATGTCGCGGTAGGAAAAAAAGGCTATAGAGGGCGGCTGCTTGCTGAGGTGCGAGGTCTGGAGCCACCATGGGACGTAATGGGCCGTCGAGGTTCAAGGCATCCTGCGGGTAATCAAGAGGATCTGGAGACACTTCGGCTGCAAAAGCAGTGACGGTGTCATCTGTCACTGACAGGAGCGTGGCCACCGCTATGCCTTCAGGTAAGACTTCCCTGGTCAAGCCAAAATTCATAACGGGGAGACATCCGATTAACGGCAATGGTTACGACGGAGTGTGGCACAAAGATGTGGCGCGCCAGGAGGACATCACGAATATGTACGAATACATAGTCGCCATCAGGCATGGTTGCCGTTGAGGCCAATTCGACGAAGGTTAGGGCTTTTGGAGGTAAGCGAACAAACGCTGTAGTGCAGAGGATGTACGGTTGTTCGGGGCAAACGCCTGAAAGAGGAGGAAGCTCGAGGCACAACGTACTGGTGGCACAGTCGATGAGGGCAGAGTGCGTCGTCAGAGAGTCGAGCCCGAATATTAGGTCATGAGGGCAACTGGTCAACACGGTGAACAGGACTGGAACTTGGCGGCGAGCGATTCCTGTGCGAGCTGTGCACATACCCCTATCGGCAACAGGGGCGACGCGTACTGGCGACGCGTCGCCCCTGTTGGCGACGCGTACTGCTCGACTTACTGCTACGCGTACTGCTTACGCCTGCCTATGGCAGGCGTGAGAACTTTTTTCGAGTCAACGACATAAGTTAGCGCTCATTATGGACACTTGGGATCCAGTATCAATTAATGCCGTCAACGGAACACCATCTACGTCTACTTCAATTAGGTTCGTGTTGGTTAGGAGCGTCAACGGAGGAATTGGACAGGACGAACGTGATGTAGCACTACCTCCAAGCGGCGAGGCTGGGGTGACGGGGAGCGACGGCGTTGAGGCGACGGCGATTGCACAGAGGAGCGGCTGTCAGGGGCATCAGAAGTAGGGTACAGACGGCGAGGTGAATAACGGCGATCGTCGGCGTATGGGCGAGGAGCAGGGAATGAGCTCCAGTAAGGCGGCATCCAGGTGGTGCCGCAGTGGTGGGATAAATGACCAACGCGGTGGCAGCGGCAGCAGATCGGTTTGTCGTCTGGGGTTCGCCATTCAGCAGGATTGCGTGGTCTGGGAGCGAAATACTGGTCATTACAGATTGTGGACATGGGAATGGGTGCCGAATCAGGTCGGGAGACAGAACAGGCGGTAGGGATGCCAAGGTTTGCAATTTCTTGCCACACAACTGCTTGATTAACGGAAATAGTGGGGACCGCTTGGTCAAAGGTACTGTCAGGGGGTCATGGATGAAGGGGGGCCGGACTCACCGCTTCAATCTCACGGCGAACGATACGTGTGCCGTTCTCTTGAAATGGTCGTGTGGCGGTAAGGCCGGAGCAAGAGGATGTGGCAGGGATGTTTGGGAGCCGGGAAAACTGTGGGACGACACGGCGGCTTTCGGCTACCTCGAAGCGGTGGCATTCTTTGACGATAGTGTCGACGGTAGAAACGTCGTTATAGATGAGCAAATTGAAGGCGTCGTCAGTGATGCCCTTTAGTATATGGCCCACTTTGTCGACCTCGGTCATGCGCTTGTCGACTTTCAGGCAAAGCGCGAGCACTTCCTCTATGTAGGAGACATACGATTCGGTTGACGACTGCACACGGGTGGCAAGCTCTTTTCTTGTAGCCCGTTGGCGACCTGACGGGTTGCCAAATAAGCCGCGGAGCCGCTCATTGAAAATGTCGCACCTGGAGAGCTCGATCTCATGGTTGCGAAACCAGACATGCGGTGTCCCGTCCTGATAAAGGATCACATTGGCAAGCACGATGGTAAGGTCCCAGTAGTGGCTTTGGCTAACACGCTCATCCTTGCTAAGCCAGTCATCGACGTCAATGTCATCTTGGGCGGACAATGACCCAGGATCACGGAGACTAGGAACAGCAACGTACGTTGTGGTTGGCGCCGCAGGCGTAGGTGGCGACGGGGTGGTTCTATCGGAAGCCATGGCTGTGAAGACGACAATGCGGCCGCTTCGGAGCTGCGTGGCGAGGACGGGGAACGTTCCACCTCCACCACAATGTTACGCCAAGGACGAGTAAGTAAGACACGCAACTATTTACAGGTTATATTTACAACAGCGGTTGCAGCGCTGACCGGTTAGATTCACAGCACGAGACAAGTTTGTTCTTCCTCCTCTATTCTCGAGTGATGGTGCCCATGCGCCTCGTTCAAAGAATCAAATACCACACACGTGTAGCAATATAAACCAAAAACAGAAGTGGCTCCAGAGTAGAGCCCTGGGGCATACCAATGTTAGTAAATCGCTGTCGAGAATAAACATTGGAAATATAAAGAACTTGAACTCTGTTATATAACTAGCTTTTTAGTAGTGAGAGAGCAGGCCCACAAATGCCAATTGCTTCGAGCTTAGAGAAAAGGATATTATGATTTATGCTATCAAATGCTTGCGTTAGATCGATAAAAACTCAGGCGGCGAGAAATCCTTCGTCGAATAATTGATCAAGCGAAGACCTATGACTATATGGGTCTTGGCTGGGAAATCGTGTGCAATCGCAATTGTTTCAGCTGTGTAGCAGCGCGGCAGTTTAAGACGCACTCTAGGTGCCTGGCCTGGACACTTTCGAGTATACGGATATTAGTTCTGCAGGCGTTGGTCAGCACATGCAAACTATATCGCAAATGCCTGAGAAAAAGCGTCTTGTATAGTTGCATCATTGCATGTACTGACTTACCCCAGGCTTTTCCTCCAAGAAACTTGAACACATTATAAACATCCTTCAGGCGCTTCTATAGGTAGACCTCATGAGGACTCCAGCAGAGGTCACGATCAATGATTACGCCTAAGAATTGGTAGTCCTGGCATAAGGTAGGCTTTGACCATCGATAGAGACATCGTATGATCGCACTGGCTTTCGGCTAAACGCGACCAATGCGCATTTTTTCTGGCGAGGTCTTGAGGCCTTGTTCATTTAGGTACGTCGATGTTGACGTGGCAGCTTTTTGAAGCAGTGCGCATACCTGCGGCCGTGTTACATCAGATTCCCAGACGCAGATGTCGCCGGCATGCATTGATACTTTAACCGTGTTCGGAAGCCGTTCCACGAGACCAATGAGTACGAGGTTGAAAAGTGCGGGACTCAAGACAGCGCCTTGCGGAGCTCCATGGTGGATCTAATATTGCGAGGTTTTGCCAGTTTCAGTATTACCAATAGGGTCCGCCTATGTAAATAACTGCATGTCCAACAATATAACTGACTGCCTAGGCCCACCGATTCCAATGCTTCAAGTATGGCGTCATGAAGGACGTTGTAATAGGCTCCCTTTATATCTAAGAACGTTGCGACAGATAATCTCTTACACATCTTTTGGTTTTGAGCATAAGTTACCATATCAATTACGTTGTCGATAGAACATCGGTGACGTCGAAAGCCAGCCATGGCGTCTGGGTAGATCTCGTAATTTTCGAGGTACCACTCAATTAGCTCCATTACCTTCCCAACGCAACTTGCCAGCGCAATTGGTCGGTATGACGCAATCTCTAAGGGAGACTTGGAAGGTTTAAGAAGCGGTACCAGTTGGCTGATCTTCCAATCTTGAGGAACTTTGCCGTCCTGCCAGAACTCGTTATAGCTATTAAGGAGCGCACTTCGTGCTCGTTCACCATGGTGACATAGCATATACGGTAACATATGCCATCCGGACCAAGCGACGACAACCGATTACAAAGGGCGAGCGCCGCGTCAAGCTCTTGCGTTGTGAAAGGTATATCCATGCGTGAATATCATGAATCTGGAATATGGTTCAATGTAAGCGAACCTGTGCAAGTTGGCTGGCCCGCAATCATAGTACAGAAGTCTTCCGCCACATCAATGTCTTGTAGGCGCTGGAATAGTGCTAGGCCCTTAAACGGAAAGCGCTGTTCCGGAACAGAACGTAGACCTCGCACAGTTCTCCATATTTGAGACAGCGGTTTGTGGGGATATAGCGGCGCACAAAATTTCAACCACCATTCTGCCTCTACTTTATTCATGTCGCGTTCTATCTTCTATTGCATTCGCCGGGCTGTCCTTAGATCCTGAATTTACTTAGATCATGGGTGGCTTCTTTCAGCACGGCGATAGGCCGAAGCCGCTCCAATTCCAGGTCGAATTCAGAGTACCTTGGAGAACACGTGAGTGTGCGCGTGGCCGTCTCTGCCGTTTTCTTGATAGCTTGTTGAAGTCCACAAGAGAGGCCTTTGTGACAAGCGTCACCAATCTGGGATTTAAAGATAGCCCAATCTATTCTTCATATTGTGGTGGACGTATACGTGTTAGACATGCCCTTGGTCTTGAGGTGAGTGGGGATGTGGTCGCTTCCATGCGTTTCAATGTACAAAAACCACTTAACATGTGCGGCGAGGCTGCGGGAGACAAAAGTCAAATCGAGGAAGCTGCTGTACGTTATTCCCCGCATAAACGTTGGACTCGCCTTATTCTGCAGGTCCATTGTTGGAAACTAACGAAGCTAGTCGTCGTCCCGTCTCGTTAACCTTTGAGCTTCCCCAAATGGTATGGTGTGCGTTGAAGTCCCCAGTGATAATCCACGAAAGAGGCTGTGTTTTTAAGATGCCTTCTAGTCTATTGGTCTCGAATCGACTTGATGGAGAGAGATACACACACAAGAGTGCGAAGCTGACTTTTCTATTTGTACCAGCCGAACGCTTCTTCCTTCGAAGATGGGAGGTGGTGGGTTCAAACGCCTTGTGGTGTATACTGTGAACCAACTACCGGTGAAACCGTGATTACGTGCAGCTGTACTTCGCGTCTGTGGTCGGAGTGCATATTTAGACGCACGGTTAACTAGGTCTGAAAGTTATGAGTTATATTATTTCTATTTTTAACAGTCATGCTCATATACTGGTTGTCGCCATCAGGTTGCGCAGGCTGGACGACGCAAGTGAGCTCACGGCGAATAAAGACGACGACTTTGCTACTTATGCTGTCGCTTAATGAGAATATTGTCTCGTAGTCGGATTGCCTTATCGGAAGTGTCAGTCTTGGTTCAGAGATGAAAATGATTGGAAGTCGGTTAGTGAGAACAAACTGACGAAAATCGGGGATGCGAGATCATAGACCTTCGCGTTCCACTGAAGGATCGACGCCTCTCTGACCTTTTACGAAATGACTCGTGATTGTCAGCCATGGCTTCACTCAAGGCTTGCTAGTACGGGGCTCAGCACGTCCAGCACATGTAGCACACTTCGAGCAGATGGGATGTCAACGCTTGTCAGCTAACCCTGATGACATTCACAATAGATCGCAGCACCGGAATCATTTGGCAGTCCACTTTTGAAGCCTCACCAACAGAAACGGGCTTCGATGGGAGCATCAAGCATGGAGGCTCTTTAGAAGACTGAGATCTTGCGAGCGCCGGTCACTCTTCCACGGGGTAGCCTTTTCCGTTTGAGGCCTCCTTGTGCTCTCGGGCGTTCTACTTTAAGACGATGGCGTTGGCGCAAGCGATGCACGAATTCCATCCTGTCTTGAGCGTTTCCGTCGATGACGACGTCAACGCCGGATCTTTTCTGAGACTTCTCTACGGGTTGAGTCATCCCTGACCATTTGGTACAGAATTTCGAAATCTTTTTTGATTCTTGGGCATTCTTTAGATGTCGCTTCATGGGTGCCTTCACAATTGCCACACCTAAAGTTTGTTGCACGGCAGACATCTACTGTGTCCGACTCAGGGCACCGGGGGTACAGGTGGATTTTGCGCAGACGCCCTTAACATGCCCAATCTTGAAGCACTTATGGAATTGAAGCGGCTTTGCGACAAACTGCCGTACAACACGTCGGAAATGACCGACCTTTATGTCCGAAGGGATGGAATCACCCTTGAACACTATCTTGAATCAGCCTTGAACGGTTGTTTCCGAGTCAGCATACGTACGTGATGACCACTCCTTCATATGGCGGTTTTATCAGAATCGCCAGGTCCGAGTTGGAAATTGCCAAGTCAATATATATCGTAGATTACTCCTGCAATGTAGGCCCCATCCATGGGTATGACTGGTCGTACTTTTATGTTGCCCAAATCTATTATCTCTCGTAGCTTCTCCAGCGTGGTTACACGGGTTGTGTCGACAGCTAGAACATTCTTTCGTGTGTTTAGCCGGACCTCCTTGATTTCGTTTGGCGCCTTTCCCCCAAGAAGAACAGAGAGGTTGCCAGTTCAATACTCGAAAGCTGACGGAAGAATTCACTGACATGAAGAGGATGATGTGCGGCCAGCGTTCACTTCCTGCCTGCATGGTTGACGTACTCGCTGGTGATGACGCCTTTATGAACCTCCTTTTAGCTTTTCGGCTTCTCATCGACACGAAGCTGTCATACGATGAGTCGTCCCCTGTGATTGAGTAGACCTCTGTGTATTCGCTTGTGCTGGACCAGGTGCCTCGTTTCCTTGAGGACCTTGTCAATGTAGAGCTCTGGCCAGACGGGCCGGCAATAGGCTCTGCATCCATGCCCACGAGAGGAGCCTCTCTTGAGCATTCACTGGTGGTTGACCAGGTGCCTTGAGTCATAGAAGAGCTTGCGGTCGCATACTTCTGGCCGCACGAGCCTGAGGAACGTTGCGCGTCCATCGCCTCAAGCCAGGACGCGAAAAGCGCCCCAGAGACTGATAAAAATTTGACGAAAACTGGCTAGCTGGGACAGATGTGTTCTAGCACTGAGTAACTTCGTCGTCTTTCCTCCCTTAATGTATTCGATGTGCCAAATGCGCATTGAAATAGGAATAAGCATCAGCATCGCGACACTTACCTCATGAAACAATAAAGTAGAGCAATCTTATACAGTATTACACTTAGAGTGGCTTAACTGTTTTCGTCGACACTTGTGATTACGCATCGATCACCCGAGTTTCAGAAATGCAGGCATGATCACCCATACTGGAATTGAACGCGAACACTATAAGCAACAGACTGTAGAGCGCACTACCCTTTCCTCGTTGACCGGTTTGCGTGGCGCCGGTGTGATACATTCACACATGCTTAGTCTAGAGGCTGGAATACATATAGAGTTTATTCAGACAACGTATGGTACAGTTGCCTAGGGCGCAGACCAAAAGGCAAGTGGATGCCTGACAAGGAGTCTGCGCCCTTCTTGCTCCCATTCGAGAGCACAAGACTTTCGGCGCATAAAATAAACACTAAGCGAGATGGAAATACAGAGTGGTTGGTGAACACTGAAACAGGAGTTATTTCATATTGAACAGTTATGTACAATTGGGAAAATGCTGTTAGAAACAACAGAAAACAAAAACAGAAAGAATGGTCATGCCTGCAGTGACAATAGATGCATAGTGATGTTATTTTTGAAAGCTTTGAATGATTTACTTTCCTGGATAATGTTTACACCAGGGTGGTGATCGTTTAAAAAATTACCGACGATTACGTTACTTCCTAATGCGAAGTTTGAGCGCAGCAAATAAGCTGTTTCACCTTTTCGATAGATTGAGGCAAAGAAATCGAGCAACACATGTATGCGCTATCACAGAATTTTTTTTTATTTTTCACACGTATTCCTTTAACAAAGACTCCACTAACAGTTCTTGACAGTCATGAAGGAAGCTTTGTGGTCGGAGAAATAGACTGATATATGTTCGACTTGGTACACCAATGCTTGATTCTCAAAGACGAGATGTATACAAGTGCCTCGCGAGGTTGTCACAGCCGTGGGACGCGTTACGAGCGAGAGGAACGGGATGTTCTCCCGCATAAGTGTTAGGAAATTGCTGTTTGTCTTTATGTCAAGCCGCCACCGATCTGGCTCTCTGATTGCCACCGCACAGGGCGAACGGCAGCGGCAATTTCGGCTCGGGCGGTGCACATATACAGATCCGCCGCCACCGATCTGGCTCTCTGATTGCCACCGCACAGGGGTTGCATTGGAGGAGGAGCGAAGAAAGGAATTAAGTTCGAGCCGGCGCTTTGACAACCGGAGACTCGCAGGAAGAGGGGGGAGGGGGGCGGCGTGTACACCCAGCGGCAAACGATGGGGGCAGAAGCGCGCGCAGCAAGCGGACAACACGATAAAGGGAGGAGGGAAGAGATAGCAGCGACTGACTGATGCCGCTGACGCCGATAGTGAGTCAACCCCAGCTGCGGAGTTGGTTTCAGGGACAACGAATAACCGGCGCGTCGGCAACTGAAGAGCACCCTATCCGCCACACAAGAACAGGGGGGGGGGACCCTTTCCTCCTCTTTCTGCATGGCGGCGACGGTGTTCTATGCAGTCACGTTATCTTGACTCTCTAGCGGCGTCAGCGGCATCCAGCGGTATCAGTCGGTCGCTGCTAGCGCTGGGGGGATGAAAGGGGGGCGGAGCTGGTTACGAGGCCGACGACGACGACGACGCGAAACCCAGGAACGGACGCCAAAGAGCTGCGCTCTAAAAACTGGAAATTCTGTATCTAAGTTTCTGGGTGCCGTAGTTCGTAGGTATTTTTTCCTTATTGTAACATATGTGCCGGGTGTTGTAAAAAAAATTAAATTATGGGGTTTTACGTGCCAAAACCACTTTCTGATTATGAGGCACGCCGTAGTGGAGGACTCCGGAAATTTTCGACCACCTGGGGTTCTTTAACGTGCACCTAAATCTAAGTACACGAGTGTTTTCGCATTTCGCGCCCATCGAAATGCGGCCGCCGCGGCCGGGATTCGATCCCGCGACCTCGTGCTCAGCAGCCTAACACTATAGCCACTGAGCAACCACGGCGGGTCCGGGTGTTGTAGGTGTGTGCTTTTGTTAGATACTGATGAAAAAAAGCCGTAGGATCGGAATGCATTTGTAGGTAACTAGCTAACGCTGTCATTTTGTTTATAACATTCCACAGTGGTAAGCAGTTGATGTTTTCTAAACAATGGGGCAGTGTGGCTAAGGTATGGTGCATTATCTATTAGGCGCAAGAATTTCTTCTGTAACAAATATATGTTTTGTATGCTTGTTTTAGCTGCTGTGCCCCAGACAAGAAGACAAAAGTGGAAACGCGAATGTACCAGTGTGTAGTATAGTTGTTCCTTTAGCCAGATAGGCATAAAGTTCTTTATTTTATACATGATACCAATGGACCTAGATATACCACTGCAAACTTTTTCAATGTGAGGTGACCAGTCAAGATGCTCGTGAAATATTACACCAAGAAATTTATGTGCTGCTACACGTTCGATAGATTCATCGCGAAAATGGATAAGTATTTCTTGTTTTATACACTTGTTACGAGCGCGGAATGTAATGTACTTAGTTTTTTTAGTGTTTAACTCTAGTTCATTACCGTGGAGCCACGTGTACAAATTTTCCAGCCATACATTGGTTTCTACTTGGAGGACTTCTAGGTCATGTCCGCAGATGAATACATTGGTATCATCAGCGTACAGTATTATTTCTGGTGTAGAGGGCACGTTAATTATATCATTTATATAAAGCAGAAATAACAGCGGCCCTAGGATTGATCCTTGTGGAACTCCATAATGTATCTGACCTAAGCTGGACTTTGCATTCGTAATACTCGTGTACTGGCGACGATTTAAGAGGTAATTCTTTATTAATGTGAGAGCCGTTCCTCCAATGCCGTATTTATATAACTTGTACAGTAAAATAGTGTGCTTCATGGAGTCGAATGCCTTCGACTGCATTGTATATGAGACACCTATATGAAACACCTATTGTATATATTTTCTGTTCAAAGCTGTCTATTATCTTGACGGATGTACCTCTTGACCTCTGATGTATTATCTTGACGCATTATCTGACGGATGTACGGACGGACGGACGAATCGGCTAGCCATATACAGCTTCACTGTAAAAAAGGATGTAGGGGCTGGACACCAGAACTTGTGTCACAGTTGCGTTAGGAGATCAAGAAAAAATTGTGCGTTACACACCGTTACCCACATCATGTGCAGATATAAAGCGGCAATTCAAAACAGAATCATATAACCACGTGTGATTGACAAACGCACGTGTCACAGGATTCAAACTAAATAAAAGTAACAAGTGTTCATGCATAGATTCCTGCTCGCATTTTATTTTGACATTATCGCGGTAGGCAGAAAATTTACAAAGCTCAGAGAAAGAAGAAATAAAGAAGGCGTTGTTGCAGAACTGCTTTTATATGACAAGAATTTACACAAATATTGCCACGAAATCGTATTACCCTTTGTGGCAATACCAGTGAGATTCGAGCCATTTTTAACCTTTAACTACACTAGAAAAAACGGCTGCAGTGAAGATGAACAAATAAATACTTTAAATATTATATCGCGCAACTTCGTCAGCTGCTAAACTTTCGATGTTTAGTTTATTTGGCAGCAATTGTTCAAAGGCAATTTACCGTTTTCAACAGATTTGCAGCAAAGTGGATTTCGGCTTAAATATGACAAACAGGAGCGCTTTCACTGTCAGGATTAGCGAATTCGTACGGAGTGACATTCTCTTGCTATAATTGTTGTGAAGAAACGGGCATAAATTTATACCTTTCACATGCATGTATGTTTAATGAAGTAAGCCCGATTGATTATATGCATTCAATAAGCCATGAACATACATACATACACTGAATTAACAATACACATGCATATAAGCCCCTACACTTCTGCCATCCGTAAAATAATCTCTGAAAAGCAGCTGAACAGAAATATTCATCTCAAAGGTGACAAGTATGGTGTAAATAACTGCAGCGATATCAAAACATTAACCGAACGGACTCGTCGTAGCAGGCTTAACTTTATTAAATGATTTGGTATACGATATGAACGAATCCTGTTTGCTTCTCTCTGGCTCCTTCCAGAAAGAGACATGTCTTCTGGTTAGTTGACCCGCCGTGGCTGCTTAGTGGCTTTGGTGTTGCGCTGCTAAGCACGAGGTCGCGGGATCAAGTGCCGGCCACGGCGGCCGCATTTCGATGGGGGCGAAATGCAAAAGCACCCGTGTACTTAGATTTAGGCATGCGTTAAAAAGCTCCAAGCGATCAAAATTAATCTGGAGTCCCCCGGCAAGGCGTGCCGCATAATCAGATCGGAGTTTGGCACGTAAAACCCCATAATATTGTTTTTTTTTCTTCAGGGTAATATAGTCGCGTATTCTTTCCACAAAAGGGGGACTTGGTTTGATAGCTTGCTTTCTTTTTAGACACAATACACATTTCTTGTTGACCTTTTCAGCTCACAGTGTTAATGTGGTGGTGCTTCCACGTGCAGCGAAGTCCTTGTGAAGTACCAAATCATTTTTTAACACCGAGCTGTGAGTGAACTTCGGAGCGCTACGCCGAGAACTGAAGCCAACTGACTCAGTCACAACAGTGCGCATCATCACTAGGGCCAAAAGAAAAGCAGGATTTCATCAGCACTAGATTTCGTATAAGAATGCCGCATCTCAACAGTACCTTGTCGGTACAACAACCCGGCTTCCTCATTGTTGTCAGACTATACTTTGAGCCGGACTTTTATTGGGGCAATTAGGTGTGTGAGTTGTTGCAGTGTTTGACGCGGCCGTTGTTCACTGCATGGAGGTCAATCACGTCTTCGCAGTGAAATGGCGATGCTCGGGCTCATTCGGCCGGCGCACAAATTGTGCAAAGACATCACGACAGAAAGCCGAGCTACTGCCGTTTGTGCGCACTCATCCGCTGCACTTGTTTAAAGCCTGCTGGACGATGGATGTGGGCGGCAGAGTACACTTACCCAGATCCCCTTGTGCAACGCTAAAAGCATGAGTGGCACTCACCTGCAGATAGAGAGAAAGGCAACAGGTCATATATTACACGTTTGTATGCCAATCCATTCTCACTTAAAAGTGTCTGTTTCACTACTAATCACACGAGGACGACATGATCGACATGATTACAAAATCCGTACAATATCTTGAGCCCTAGGAAGTACCTAAATTAGGTCGTCAAATGCTCTCATCTTTTCGAGGCGAAATATTTATTTACTTCCCAACAAAAATTCCAAAACGAGGCAGTTTTTCATACATTGCAAAACCTGTTTCGTAAAGCAGAGCATGAAGAATTGCATGAATATAACGAAAAACAGCTTGAGAGTTAAGCAGATATAAAAGCAGATATGTATGTTTCAGAGTACTTGTTATTTCCAAGGTGGCTCTGCAACCTAAAGTTAAAAAGACGTAAATCTAACATATTGCATGTTTCAAAGCCTAAGAATTGCACCGCAACATGGAACTGCACAATGTCTTAAATGTGTCATGATATCGTTGGCCGACGTGTTGCAGAGGAAAAGCGAGAGAAGAAAAACGGTAACAGGGAGGTTAACAACTAAAAAAGCCCGGTTTGCAATTTTCCTTTGCGCGGGTCAAAATGGGATTTAGGGATAGGAAGGGAGAAAAGTGAGTTACGATGCGTAAAACGCCTCATGAAATTCTAAGGCGGCACACGTCACTACAACATAAAGATGGCGGGCCGGGCTAGTTGGCTGATGTTCATAATGGTCAGATCATGAAATGCACCGCAAGAAGAAAACGGAAAAGACAGAAAGGACAGTGCTTCGTGTCAGAGAGTAGCGCTGTCCTGTCTGCTTTTCTGTACTCTTTTACAACGAAGCTGTTTACCTCTACCAAATCGGCGATTCTTTCGTGGCGGTCCCGAGAAAACTCAGCTTTCTAGAAATCGACGATTTAGCGCAAGAAACACATGTAGCGCACGCGCACACGGGCGGAATGGTGTCACCGTCCGTGATGGATCGCGGCCAGAGTCGCCGAACAATGGGTTGGCTCTAAGGTTCCTGCGTAGAAGCGAGTAAGAAACTCCGTGACTCCTGTGTCGACCTAGCGTTGGCGAAGAACGTGGCAACTGTCAAAACCGGAAACCTCAATGTATACCACAGCGATCATAAAGCCGTAGTGGATGTCTTTGTGCAATAAATGGTTATACACTGCATTTTACGGAGTACTCATTTAATTCGTTTGTCTAGAATAGCTTAAGCGGAGGGCGACAGCTTCGCTGGCAATTCACCTTCACAGAGTGGATTGGGCCTTCAAATTTTTTATGTGAGTGCGCTGGTACGCTTCAAGATCTGTCCATTATCACAGTACCACGGCCTAACTAGCTGGCCCGTGCAATGCAGGAAGCGAACTAGGGCTACGGCTGTCTTTATTGCATAAGTCGGCTTTTATTGCAGTAAGCAGTACAGAAACATGTTCACCTACTCAATCAGTTTAGGAGCTATGTGGGCTCCAATTGATCCGAAGTCCGCCAAATTACAATTACTATCGCGGAGCCTCTCTCACCAGCACCGACAGCCATGCTGATATGCGGTGCATGACATCAAGAGCCGCGTTGCTCCGGTGCATCATCTGCAAATCATAGACCACCCGGTTTTTTGACGCTGCTGACACGCACGTAGACTGTTATTAAAATTCGGTATTTTTTCAGCAGCTTCCAAGGATGACACTGATGCTGACACAACGCTGATGCCAACGATCTACCAGGTCATCGGTATATAAACTGTCACTAATATTAAATCATTCTGCCACGGTTTGCGAATAACGTCGGTACGAGGAATCGGCTGTGTCAAGCCGTCGTCACAACAACGCGGACAAACCTATCGGCCGATCGCGATAGGGCCGGTCGGCATTCGTCGTTGAACAGGTAAATAACTCTCTGCGCAATAATTTAGGGAATGTGTGAGAATTCTCAGACTACCGACGTGCACATGGGTGAATAAATAAATAAAAAGCTATAGAAATTCTGAGAATTGTCTACTAATGCGTGAGTATTGTTTGGTTCGGCGGTGACTTCGTTTTTGCTTAGTTTCGCTTACTTGCTTTTCCTAGCTTATGCGCGTCTAGCCATGGTTTTCCGGTGGCAAAGAATGCAGTAGACAATTGCCAGGTTGTCTCACCGCATTCGGCCTCTTTAATGCAATCGTACATCATCATCATCATCAGCCTGGTTACGCCCACTGCAGGGCAAAGGCCTTTCCCATACTTCTCCAACAACCCCGGTCACGTACTAATTGTGGCCATGTCGTCCCCGCAAACTTCTTAATCTCATCCGCCCACCTAACTTTTTGCCTCCCCCTGCTACGCTTCCCTTCCCTTGGAATCCAGTCCGTAACTCTTAATGACCATCGGTTATCTTCCCTCCTCATTACATGTCCTGCCCATGCCCATTTCTTTTTCTTGATTTCAACTAAGATGTCATTAACTCGAGTTTGTTCCCTCACACAATCTGCTCTTTTCTTATCACTTAACGTTACACCCATCATTTTTCTTTCCATAGCTCGTTGCGTCGTCCTCAATTTAAGTAGAACCCTTTTCGTAAGGTTTCTGCACCGTAGGTGAGTACTGGTAAGACACACCTATTATACACTTTTCTCTTGAGGTATAATGGCAACCTGCTGTTCATGATCTGAGAATGCCTGCCTAATGCACCCCAGCCCAGTCTTATTCTTCTGATTATTTCAGCCTCATGATCCGGATCCGCAGTCACTACCTGTCCTAAGTAGATGTATTCCCTTACCACTTCCAGTGCCTCACTACTGTTGCGTTTCGCCTGCGACTCGTGGTTTTGCCGGCGCGACTGCGGCGGGGCGGCAGACATTTTGGCCCGATCGTCGTCGCCGCAACACTCATCGGCAGGTGTTTCCAGGCGCGACTGCGGCGATGCGACCGCAAAAGATCACCCTCTCATTCCAGTCATTGTGCCCGAAACAGGCGATGCCAAAGCAGGGACCATCCTCTCATTCCAGTCATTGTGCCCGAAACAGGCGATGCCAAAGCAGGGACCATCCTCTCATTCCAGTCATTGTGCCCGAAACAGGCGATGCCAAAGCAGGGACCATCCTCTCATTCCAGTCATTGTGCCCGAAACAGGCGATGCCAAAGCAGGGACCATCCTCTCATTACAGTCATTGTGCCCGACCGGCAGCGCTACAACAGGGTGCTACGAGATCGTGCTCGACAGGGTGCTACGAGATCGTGCTCGTCATGGTGCTACGGCATCGCTACGACAGTGTGCGTCACCATTAGCCCATTGTACATTCACGTGCTCGTCTTTTGAGGGGTTCCTTCTTGCCCTCAACTGCGAGAGTATAAAAACAGCTGCCCCCGGACGCAAAAGAGAGGGCTCCGATTTCTTCTGCTGAGTAAAGTGCTCTCCCGTCTCTCTACTTCGGTCAAACCTGACCGCCAACTCTTTGCGATGTTAAAATAAACAAGTTGTTTCGTTGTTACCAGTCGACTCATGCTTTGCCGGGACCTTCGGATGCTTCCAGTTGTACCCCAGGCCGCCAGGCCAACGCTACCCTTGGGGCTTGCGACCCAGGTACAACCACGGGCGTCAGCGCCGAGTTCCCAACAGATCGTACCAGCGGTGCGATCCCAAACATCTGGTTGGCAGCGGTGAGATCGCCTCCGACTTCAAACAACTGTCTGCCAGCGGTGAGATCGCGACAACGGAGGCCAGCAGCGAAGAGATGCAGTTGACTGTATGCTGAGCAGCTCAACGACGATCCGGGAGCAGTGCAACGAGCCCTGTGTGACGACTGGTTGCCTGCAGCGGAACGACTGCGCGGAATTCCTGCCTGCGAGGTTTGGTGAGTGCGGGACTTTCTTCTTTTGAGCTTTGCCAGGCTTTTGTTAGTGTTAGAAACAGAGCTGGTAATTGTGGTTGTCGTTGCTGCCGGGTTAGTTCGCGGCAAGACAATAGTAAGCAGTAGAGAAAGCAGCATTCAGAGCAGCCATGGATTTGAAGTCGTTGCGCAAACCGAAATTGTTGGAGCTTGCAAGAGAGTTGGGTCTGGATGTCTCAGACAAACTAAGAAAACCTGAACTGCTAAAGGCTATTCTGGAGTTAGAGGCTGAGGATGACGAGCTGTCGGAATGCCTTGAGACCATTGAAGAGAGGGAGACTGCAAAAAGAGAAGAGCGTGAACGTAAAGAACAGAAAGAAAAAGAAGAGCGTGAACGTAAAGAACAGAAAGAGCGAGAGCAACAAGAGCGTGACCGTCAACACGCTTTGGAAATGAAGCGTCTTGAGGTAGAGATGGAACGCGCTCGTAATGGAAGTCAGGCACACGGTGCAGGAGAACGCGTATTGTTCAAAATGACTGACCTGGTGCGGCCGTTTAAGCTTGGAGAGGACATTGGTTTGTTCCTGGTTAACTTTGAGCGAACGTGCGAGAAGCAGGGGTTCTCTCGGGAAACGTGGCCACAGCGCTTGCTCACTTTGTTACCCGGCGAGGCGGCCGACGTAGTCGCTCGCTTGGATAGAGAGGAGGCAGAGGATTTCGACACAGTGAAATCGAGTCTTCTAAAAAAGTACCGGCTGTCTGCGGAGGCGTTCCGTCGGAAGTTTCGGGAAAGTGAGAAAGGCAAGAATGAGTCATATACAGAGTTTGCCTACAAGCTAATGTCAAACATGCAGGAGTGGCTCAAAGAAGAGAAAGCGTTTGGTGACCACGATAAAGTTCTGCAGTGCTTCGGGCTAGAACAGTTTTATAGTCGGTTACCGGAGAACGTGCGATACTGGGTCTTGGATAGGCCAGACGTTTGTACGGTGGCTAAAGCCGCTGAGCTAGCCGAGGAGTTTGTGACGCGTCGGGCTCGCGGAGCTAAGGACGGTCAAAAGGGTGAATTTGGCTCGAAGTTTGAGAGGCCGAAGTTCACGCCCATGAGATTAAAGGGGGACACGCGTAGTGCGGATGCGAGTGAAAGCAGTCCGACCAGACGTAAAGAGACGGCGGCAGCCAAACGCAGAAAGCGGTTCGAGATGAGGCGAGCGGGCGTTTGTTATACGTGCCAGAAGCCGGGTCACTTTTCGGCGCAGTGTCCGGAAACAACACCAAAAGTTGTGTTTTTTTCAATAGGCAGCACTGACGAGAACATGAAGCTTCTCGAGCCTTACATGCGAGACCTCCTCGTGAACGGGAAAGAGTGCCGAGTGCTTCGCGATTCCGCAGCTACGATGGATGTAGTTCACCCGTCTTACGTAGAACCCCATATGTTCACGGGCGAGTGCGCATGGATCAAGCAAGCCGTGGAAGCTCATAGCGTGTGTCTGCCAGTAGCAAAGGTGCTTATTGAAGGACCTTTCGGAGCGCTTGAGACGGAGGCGGCAGTGTCATCTATGCTGCCACCCCAGTACCCGTACCTATTTTCAAACAGGTCCGATCACCTCCTGCGCGAGAAGGGGCTTTTGTTTGGTGAAGCTAGTGTTCAGGCCTTAACCAGATCGAAGGTTCGGGAGCTCGCTGCAAAGGCGGTAGTTGCGGGGCCGACGTTATCAAACAACGAAAAAGGGTCAGAGGCGCAGCAAGCTGATATTCAGAGCACGCCCGAACTGAATAAAATTGAGTCTGTAGCGTTGAAGGCGCCAGATACTGGAGAGGAAAATCCCGATTCGGGGAAGTTAGAAGAGCTATCTACTGATTTGCTCATCGCGCCTACGTCAGACGGACTTGATAGGTTGCTAAAAGTCAGCCGGTCGGCTTTGATAGCCGAGCAAAAAAAGGATGGCAGCCTGGAAAACGTGCGCTGCAATGTCAAAGAAGGTATCGCCAGGAAAACTGCGCGTTTTGTGGAAAGAGGTGGAGTCCTGTACCGGAAGTATCTAGACCGAAGAGGAGTGGAGTTCGATCAGCTGATCGTGCCTCAATGCTATCGTCAGGATCTGTTGCGCTTGTCACACGGGGGTTCGTGGTCCGGACACCTAGGAGTTAAGAAAACTAAGGACCGTCTCTTGCAAGAGTACTATTGGCCAGGGTGTTTTCGGGACGCAGACCATTTCGTGAGGACATGTGACACTTGTCAGCGGGTGGGCAAACCAGGGGACAAATCAAGGGCGCCGTTGAAATTGGTACCTATCATAACGGAGCCTTTTAGACGGCTCGTTATTGATACAGTGGGACCTCTGCCGGTAACAGCCACGGGGTACAGACACATTTTGACTGTGATCTGCCCAGCGACAAAGTTCCCTGAAGCAGTGCCGCTTAAAGAACTCAGCTCAGTTGAGATAGTCAATGCACTACTGTCCATATTTGCGCGAGTTGGTTTTCCTGCGGAAATCCAATCAGATCGGGGCACAGTGTTTACTAGCGCTTTGACGACAACTTTTCTCGAAAGGTGTGGGGTAAAGCTGCTACACAGCTCAGTGTACCACCCACAGTCGAATTCCGTTGAGAAGCTCCACTCCGTGATGAAGCGCGTGTTGAGAGCGTTGTGTTTTGAACATCGAACTGACTGGGAGCTGTGTCTGCCTGGGGTGATGTTTGCTTTAAGGACCGCGCCGCATGCGGCTACGGGGTTTTCGCCAGCTGAACTGGTGTACGGTCGCTCGCTTCGATCTCGGCTTCGCATGCTTCGAGAATCATGGGAAGGTAGGGGCGACGACCCAGTCGTGGTGGAGTACGTACTTAAGCTCCTCGAACGCTTAAGAAGGGCACAGGAGTTGTCAGGTGAAGCAATGACAAAGGCCCAGCAGAGGGCCAAGGTTTATTATGATCGGACAGCCAGGGCCCGTCGTTTTGAGGTTGGCGATGAGGTCATGATATTGCGCACATCGCTAAACAACAAACTAGACGTGCAGTGGGAGGGCCCAGCGCGAATTGTTCAGAAACTGTCGGACGTTAACTACGTGGTAAGTCTGCCAGGAAAGCGGAAAGCACAGCAAGTTTACCACTGTAATCTGCTCAAACCTTATAGACAAAGGGAAGCAGTGGTGTGCATGATGGTAAACGTTCCTGAAGAGCTTCCGGTCGAGCTTCCGGGACTAGGCTCAGTGACGAACAGGGAAGACACCGGTCAAGTCATTAGTGACCTTATCAGTAAAGCACCGCTGTCGCCTGAGCAGAAAACCGAACTACACCAGCTATTACAAGAGTTTCAAGGTCTGTTCTCTGAGAGGCCTGGTAGGACTTCGGTACTTACTCATGATATAGAACTTACCTCCCCAGAGCCAGTACGATCCAAGGCGTATCGGGTGTCACCCCGCCAGAGCGATATTATGGAGGCTGAGGTAAAGAAAATGCTACAGCTCGGTGTTATTGAGGCAGGTGAGAGTGATTATACCTCCCCTTTGATTTTAGTTGAGGTACCGGGCAAGGAACCTCGTCCTTGCGTCGACTACCGCAGGCTTAATTCCATCACTAAGGATCAAATTTATCCGATCCCTAACATCGAGGAGCGCCTTGAGAAAGTTAGTAGCGCTCAGTTTATTTCCACCCTAGATCTTGTCAGGGGTTATTGGCAGGTTCCACTTACAGAAGAGGCTAGTAGGTATGCGGCGTTCATTTCACCAATGGGAACATTCCGTCCTAAAGTGTTGAGTTTTGGTTTGAAGAACGCGCCATACTGTTTTTCAAGTCTCATGGATAAAGTGTTGCGGGGACAGCAAGAATTCGCTTTACCGTATCTAGACGACGTAGCGATATTCTCCGCATCCTGGTCTGAGCATATGACACACTTGCGGGCAGTGCTAACCCGCCTGCGCGAAGCAGGCTTGACAGTAAAGGCTCCTAAGTGCCAGTTAGCACAGGCCGAGGTTGTCTACCTCGGTCACGTGATTGGTCAGGGTCGTCGCCGCCCCTCTGAAATAAAAGTGGCCGCTGTGCGAGACTTTCCGCAACCACGCACAAAGACCGATATTCGGTCGTTCTTAGGTGTCGCCGGCTACTATCAGAGGCACATCCCTAGGTACTCTGATATCGCGGCTCCCCTGACGGATGCTCTAAGAAAGACAGAGCCTCAAACAGTCGTCTGGGACGAGACAAAGGAAAGAGCTTTTAGCGCCCTAAAGAGTGCCCTAACAAGCCAGCCTGTGCTACGATCGCCAGACTATACAAAAGGGTTCATTGTTCAGTGCGATGCTAGTGAGCGAGGCATGGGCGTTGTACTGTGCCAACGGGAAAATGGAGAAGTAGAACACCCCGTCCTGTATGCTAGTCGTAAGCTGACCAGTCGTGAGCAGGCGTATAGCGCCACCGAGAAAGAGTGTGCGTGTCTCGTGTGGGCCGTTCAGAAATTGTCATGCTATCTAGCCGGCTCGAGGTTTATCATTGAGACGGATCACTGCCCTCTCCAATGGCTGCAGACCATCTCTCCCAAAAATGGCCGCCTCCTGCGCTGGAGCCTCGCTTTACAACAATATTCCTTTGAGGTGCGTTACAAAAAGGGGAGTCTCAACGGTAACGCCGATGGCTTAAGTCGAAGCCCCTAACGTAGGAATCAGCCTCAAAATTGTTTGTTACTGATGTTTTTTTTCCTGAGGCAGGATTTTTTTAACATATTGCTTTTGTTTAGTGTTTCAAAGTGATGATATGCTTTCTAGTGCAAGTTTTCAATTTGTGGACGCGTTCTGAGTGATGCTAGACTACTGTAAGGAACTAGCCAGTGGTATAAAAAGGGGAAAGAGCCTGGCAGGGCTTAGTGAGGGTTGTGCCGTGCTTGCTGACTGAGCGGTTGAGTTTCAGCGTAGTTCTAACGCTTACCGGGAACGAGAACAAAAATGTGGACTCTCCCGAAGTCACTTTGCAGTGTCCCGTGCGAACCTGAACAAGAGAACGAGGCCTTCTCTGTGCGCTGAGCTCAAGAAACGTCGAGGGACGCCCGACTTCGGTTATGAGCATCATCGAGCGACATCCCTCCGGACAGCGGATGCAGTCCCCTGTCCATCGGGATCTCCTTCCCCCGGCGGGGCGGTCTGTTGCGTTTCGCCTGCGACTCGTGGTTTTGCCGGCGCGACTGCGGCGGGGCGGCAGACATTTTGGCCCGATCGTCGTCGCCGCAACACTCATCGGCAGGTGTTTCCAGGCGCGACTGCGGCGATGCGACCGCAAAAGATCACCCTCTCATTCCAGTCATTGTGCCCGAAACAGGCGATGCCAAAGCAGGGACCATCCTCTCATTCCAGTCATTGTGCCCGAAACAGGCGATGCCAAAGCAGGGACCATCCTCTCATTCCAGTCATTGTGCCCGAAACAGGCGATGCCAAAGCAGGGACCATCCTCTCATTCCAGTCATTGTGCCCGAAACAGGCGATGCCAAAGCAGGGACCATCCTCTCATTACAGTCATTGTGCCCGACCGGCAGCGCTACAACAGGGTGCTACGAGATCGTGCTCGACAGGGTGCTACGAGATCGTGCTCGTCATGGTGCTACGGCATCGCTACGACAGTGTGCGTCACCATTAGCCCATTGTACATTCACGTGCTCGTCTTTTGAGGGGTTCCTTCTTGCCCTCAACTGCGAGAGTATAAAAACAGCTGCCCCCGGACGCAAAAGAGAGGGCTCCGATTTCTTCTGCTGAGTAAAGTGCTCTCCCGTCTCTCTACTTCGGTCAAACCTGACCGCCAACTCTTTGCGATGTTAAAATAAACAAGTTGTTTCGTTGTTACCAGTCGACTCATGCTTTGCCGGGACCTTCGGATGCTTCCAGTTGTACCCCAGGCCGCCAGGCCAACGCTACCCTTGGGGCTTGCGACCCAGGTACAACCACGGGCGTCAGCGCCGAGTTCCCAACAGATCGTACCAGCGGTGCGATCCCAAACACTACCTATCGCAAACTGCTGTTCTCTTCCGAGACTGTTAAACATTACTTTAGTTTTCTGCAGATTAATTTTGAGACCTACCCATCGGCTTTGCCTCTCCAGGTCAGTGAGCATGCAATGCAGTTGGTCCCCTGAGTTACTAAGAAAGGCAATATGATCAGCGAATCGCAAGTTACTAAGGTATTCTCCATGAACTCTTATCCTCAATTCTTCCCAATCCAGGTCTCTGAATACCTCCTGTAAAGACGCTGTGAATAGCATTGGCGATATCGTATCTCCCTGCCTGACGCCTTTCTTTATTGGGATATTGTTGCTTGCTTTATGGAGGACTACGGTGGCTGTGGAGCTGCTATAGATATCTTTCAGTATTTTTACATACGGCTCGTCTACACCCTGATTCCGTAATGCCTCTATGACTGCTCAGGTTTCGACAGAATCAAACGCGTTCCATGTTGCAGACATATATATCCCCTGTGGTGTCACACCGATCCGGTCCAACCGACCATCCAGCGGCGTACGTGCATCGATTTGACATTACCAAATAATGTGATTGCAGTTGGGAATGAAATAATGACTACCGATCAAGGCTGCTATATCTTTCTGCTATAGATATCTTTCAGTATTTTTACATACGGCTCGTCTACACCCTGATTCCGTAATGCCTCCATGACTGCTGAGGTTTCGACTGAATCAAACGCTTTCTCGTAATCAATGAAAGCTATATATAAGGGTTGGTTATATTCCGCACATTTGTCTATCACCTGATTGATAGTGTGAATATGGTCTATTGTAGAGTAGCCTTTACGGAATCCTGCCTGGTCCTTTGGTTGACGGAAGTCTAAGGTGTTCCTGATTCTATTTGTGATTACCTTAGTAAAGAGTTTGTAGGCAACTGACAGCAAGCTTATCGGTCTATAATATTTCAAGTCTTTGGCGTCCCCATTCTTATGGATTAGGATTATGTTAGCGTTCTTCCAAGATTTCGGTACGCTCGAAGTCATGAGGCATTGCGTATACAAGGAGACCAGTTTCTCTAGAACAATCTACCCACCATCCTTCAACAAATCTGCTGTTACCTGATCCTCCCCAGCTGCCTTCCCCCGTTGCATAGCTCCCAAGGCTTTCTTTACTTCTTCCGGCGTTACCTGTGGGATTTCGAATTCCTCTAGACTATTCTCTCTTCCATTATTGTCGTGGGTGCCACTGGTGCTGTGTAACTCTCTATAGAACTCCTCAGCCACTTGATCTATCTCATCCATATTAGTAATGATATTGCCGGCTTTGTCTCTTAACGCATGCATCTGATTCTTGCCAACTCCTAGTTTCTTCTTCACTGCTTTAGGCTTTCTCCGTTCCTGAGAGCATGTTTTATTCTATCCATATTATACTTCCTTATGTCAGCTGTATTACGCTTGTTGATTAACTTGGAAAGTTCTGCCAGTTCTATTCTAGCTTAAGCATTATATATCCGCACAGATGCCGGAAAGCACGCGAATCGTCTTAACAATGTGAAGTTGTTTTAAAAGTAATCGGATTATTAAATTCACTCATATTTTACGGTGCACAGAATGTACAGAATATACGAAGAACACAGCGAGAATATGGTTGCAGGGCGGAGATATACGATGCAATGTCTTTTTATTTTAACAATACAGTGCGTAATGGAAACACCTAAATTAATTGAGCAGGCATATCAAGCTATATGCGTTCGATCCCTCAACAGGCGGAAGTCTGTACCATAATACGTAGACATCGTCGCAGAGCTAAAAGAGAAAGAGAAATGGCGATTGAAGATCGATCTATGTTATTTTCTTTTTTTGCCGTCATTTTCGCATAGTAACTTCCCACGTCAATGTCTTGCTTCTATCATCGAGCAGAACTATATTACTCAAGAAATTATGCAAGTACTACACTTTATTCCAAATTGCGAACAAAAGCTGGTTGTAAAATGAAAATAGAGCGCTAAAAGAGGCTAGGTATTGAAATTTTCCTCTCGTTAAATTGAATACCTTCTCTTGACTTAATTTGTTATGGCAGCTCTCATCCACCTGTGGAACGCTTTATTTCAACTCCTGATCGCCAACAGCTCCAACCGACGATTCCTTTGTTTCTAGGGAAAAGAGTAACACACACAAAAGCGACGGTGATGCTCCGCGTCGTTTGGTGGAAAAGTTATGAAAGCATCCAGAATGTTATCTGGGCTAATGTGCTTGGCTTCCTAATTCTTTCCTGTATTGAATAATGGTGAAACAAAATGCCGTGATGCACCGCGTTACCTCATTTTCCGGCGCAACGAGCCACCTATTGGATTTCATAAGGGACAGAGGCCGTGTGCAGATACTGCCGGTCGTTCTGGTAGAACGCATGCTAGTGTGAACATTTTTTGGCCCATAAATTACTTTATACCTTTTTAGAGCTCGAGCTTGTAACCCGAAGAAGCGTTCCCGACTCGCAGCTACTCTAAGCTTTCCTGCGTTCATTAAAGTACTTCCCGCTTTATGGCCGAGAATTGCTATTCAGAGACATGCGCCTGATGAAATAGTGCCCTTGTCATGCATAGTACATCTGTACTAGTCGCTGAAACTATAAACGAAAAGCTATAGAAATTCTAAGAATTGTCTACTAATGCGTAAGCATCGTTTGGCTCGGCTGTGACTTCGTTCTTTCTTAGCTTTGCTTATATACTAGGTTCCCCTAGCTTATGCGCGTCTAGCCATGTCTTTCCGGTGGCAAAGAATGCTTAGGCTTTAGTAGCCTATTGTCAGATTTTCTCGCCGCATCCGGCCTCTTCAATGCAATCGTACCAATCGAGCCGGATCACCGGGCACCAGCGCGCCTCGACGGAGCTGAGTGGTCGAAAGGGAACATTGCAGCTGCCGCAGTAGCGCGTGAGACGTTGCGTAGGAGGATAGTGCATCGCCGCGATGCCCAGTCCCCCTCGCTGTCGCTCTCGCAAGCCGGTTGTATGCGCACGTTCCTTGTCCACACAAGCTCTCGCCTGCGTTCTGACTGCGCCTCGGTAAAACCCAATGAAAACGCTCCAAGCGTCTCAACGCGCTCGCTTACCCGCGAGGTGTTCGTAACTCGAAAAACGCTCAATCTTAAGTTTACTCACCCCCAAATGTAAGTTTTCCCACCCCCAACTGAAGTTCGCCCACCCCACATTTCAAATTGGCCGACCTACAAATGTTAAGTTCGCGCACTCCCAAATGTCAAGTTCGCCGACTCCTAAATGTCAAGTTGGCCCACATCCTGTCAAACCGCGAGCTCCTAGCGAGCCACCGTTGTGATAGTCATCCCGTGCTCCTGATAAGCTGCGCACGGCACGCTAGCAGTAGGCTATAAGAACACCATGCTCTGTCGAATAAACAGCTTATTTTGTGCTGGACGGTCGTTGTTGCTCGCCGCAGTTATCACATTGGCGACGAGGTTGAGATCCGTCGGGACTGGCCTGCCAAGCGTGTTTGGGCAAGGTTGGACGACGCACATCGGAAGCCACTATGAACAGGAAGTGGCTGGAGGCCAGGGGAAAGCAGCGGACAACGGATCCTGTTCACCAAGCAAGGCAGCGACACTATAAGTAACTGCATCACGTTTGGGAAGCGAAGCGATGTCGCGTCTTGGCAGAATCGATGAATACGACCCCAAGGTCCAGAAATTTGATTCCCTACATGGAAGGATTTGAACGTTTCGTCAGCGCCAATGGTATTAAAAAAGAAAATAAACTTTATTTCACTGAGCATCGTGTTCTGATAGCCCACTGCTAGAGTGTCGTGCGCAGCTTATCAGGAGCGCGGAATGACTATAACAGCAGCTCGCTA
Organism: Dermacentor variabilis; assembly: GCF_050947875.1. Lineage (NCBI taxonomy): Eukaryota > Metazoa > Arthropoda > Arachnida > Ixodida > Ixodidae > Dermacentor > Dermacentor variabilis. The sequence goes on along the minus strand of NC_134572.1, from coordinate 9,533,013 downwards.
GGCGCTCGCGCTGTCACATCTTATGCACCTTTAGGCAACATTATACCGTCAGTTCTTGAAGCCAATCGGACGGCCGACGCGTACGCTGGCTACGGCGTGGAGGCACCACAGTGTCGTCGTTGGCTGACAGTGAAGGCCCTCGCGAATCCTCTGAAGCATCGGGTGGCACAGTATGGACAAGGCTATTGAGGAGTATGTAAGGAAGTGCCGAGTCTGCCAACTCGTTCAACCGGCAGCTCAGCCTATACCTCTCCACCTCTGCCTATACCCATCAAGGTGCTGGCAAAGAGTGCATGTTGACTATGCGCAAAAGGGCAGTCACAACTTTCTTGTCTTAGTGGATGCATACTCCAAATGGGTTGAAGTTTGGTATATGCCATCAACTACCACCTCGCAGACTATTGGTAAGCTTCGGTGCCTTTTCGCAGCGTACGGGTTTCCCGAAGAGATTGTAAGTGATAACGGCCCACAGTTTGTGTCGCAGGAGTTTGCATCGTTCTTGTCTCATAACTGCATCAAATATACTAAGACTCCCTCGTATCACGCAATCTCCAACGGAGCAGCCGAGCGTCTAGTTTAGACCACGAAGAAGGCTCTCTTAAAGCAAATGTTGTCGCTTGCCGAACGTGGAAAGCAACAACCCTTGCAGGAAGGATTAGTCAGATTTTTTTGTCTTACAGGAATACGCCTCATTCTGTGACTGGGGAGACCCCAGCCGAGCAGTTTTTGAGGCTACAGCTGTGAGTTAAGTTGTCATTTCTCAAAGACAGTTTTGTGCGAGACGTGTTATAAACAACGGTGCATTAAGCAGCAAGGAGACAAGGACAGGGGCTGTGAGCGTGCGTTCGCCGTAGGTGAAAGAGTGTTTGTGGAGTGCGTGCGTGATGAGGGCACCGCTTGGGATGACGGCATAGTGGTGCAAGTTGTGAGCCCAACGACCTATCTCGTGCGCGTGTCGGGTCAAGTTCGATTTGTGCACGCCGATCACCTGCGACCCTTTGTTGCACGACCAGCCTCGCTTTCGCAGCATGCATCTGCGTCGAGTGAGCGGTCTCGAGAGAGATCGGCATGGCCAGCAATGGAGACCGCATGACAAGAACAGACATCGGCTGGCACAAATGGACCGGCTTCGCCACGTCCTTCGACTGTGCCACACGATGCTTGACAGGATTCGAGAGAGTCTTCACTGTCAGCCAACGACGACGCTGTGGTGCCTCCACGCCGTCGCCAGCGTACGCAGGGCCAGCAATGATCGGCAGGGCCAGCAATGGAGACCGCATGTCAAGAACAGACATCGGCTGGCACAAATGGACCGGTTTCGCCACGTCCTTCGACTGTGCCACACGATGCTTGACAGGATTCGAGAGAGTCTTCACTGTCAGCCAACGACGACGCTGTGGTGCCTCCACGCCGTCGCCAGCGTACGCGTTGGCCGCCCGGTGGGTTCAGACCATCAGACTTCAAGAAATGACTATATAATCTTGTCTAAAGGTGGATGAGATGTTATAGCGCGAGCGCCTAGCGAGCCGCTGTTGTGATAGTCATTCCGCGCTCCTGATAAGCTCCGCACGGCACGCTAGCAGTGGGCTTTAAGAACGCGATGCTCTGTAAAATAACAGCTTATTTTCCGATGGACCTTCGTTGTTGCTCGCCGTAGTTATCACACGCGCAAATTTCACTTGGCCCACGAAAAAATGACAAGTTGACCCAACCCCAAATTTTATTTGGCCCACCCTTATAACCTTCCCCATGCATTTTCAAAGGAGCCCTATGTATCTCTATAGGTATTCTCTCTTTATTTTATCATTTTGCTTTAAATTGTTCCTTATCGCTAAAGAGCTACCAATAATCTACATTTAGACTATCATGACAATTAAGTGTCTGAACTTCGCAAACTGCGCATTTTTGTGCAGATACAAGGAATAGACTTTTCGCGTAACCGAGCTACGGAGCTCGCCATAGAATGCTTACGCATTAATATATTGATCAATGAGCGGATGCCACAAGGTGCCCTTCAATGGGGTTTAAAAGAAACTTGCATCCACTTCCCAGAATTGAGAAAGAGAGAGTGAACTTTAATGAGCACAAGCAGTTCAGTCGGCTAGGCCTAAGCCTCCCACGATGGGACGTCGACGTCTTGCCTCTTCGCCGCTTCATAGGCCTGCTGGGTCGCCCAGAGTTGGTCGTCGAGATGGGAGCAGCGCAGGGCGGCGTGCCATCTCGACGAGAGGGTCACAGGATTACAGTCTGGGTATTGATGTTTCCACTCCCATAGCATGTGGGGGAGTGTTGCTGATTCAGTTTTACAGACCTTGCACGTCTGGCTCGGGTAGATGTCGGGGTATATAGTGTGATGGCGTGTGAGGGAGGGGTATGTATTCGTCTGTAACAGGCGAAGGGTGGTTGCCTGTGCCCTGTTTAACTTGCGGTGAGGGGTGGGGAAGGTTCTTCTTGCGAGGTAAAATGACTTCACAAAGTCGTTGTATCTTGTAAGGCGGTCACGTCCTGCGGGTGCACCTGCACCGTCTCCGCCACGGTTGACTAGTCCTCGTGCTACGGAGTGTGTAACCTCGTTGAGGTTGGTGAGGTGCGGGTGGACAACGCCGGCGTGTGCTGGGATCCAGACGAGGGTGATTAGATTTTCAGGCGAATGCGGGGCTTTTCATAAGATACGGAGTGATTGCTGAGAAATGCGACCTTTGATGTAGTTGTTTATTGCTGCGCGAGAATCGCTCAGTATGGTGTGACAAACTGGGTCAAGAGTGGGCAGGGCGATGGCCACTTCCTGAATTTTTGGTAACGATGCTGGTAGCATGTCGGAGCAAGCCGCCTGGCGTGGTAACCACCGCAAAGCGCCGTCCATCTTGGTACTCAGCTGCGTCGACGAAGGTGACGCCCGTGGTGTTAGCATAAGCTTTGATGAGGGAGGTAGCTCGTGCCTTCCTGCGTTCTTTGTTGTAGCCTGGGTGCATGTTTTTCGGAACAGGGTCGGCGTGTATTCATTGCTGAATGTCGCGTCGTATTGGGTGTTTGTCTCCATGTTGACGGTGGTAGGTGATATTAAGCTTGTTTAGAATGGCCTGTTTCCGTTAGGGTAAGCCGCGCTATTTGGGATCAACGTTGGGCTTCGATTAACTCGTCTAGCGTGTTGTGGATACCTAATTGTAGTAGAAGTTCCGTGCTGGTGTGGTTGGTAGTCCTAAGGCCTGCTTATAGGCTCCTCTGATGATGATGTCCAGTTTAGTCTTTTCAGCTTTGTACCAGTTGAGAAAGGGCGCAACGTAAGTAATGTGACAGACGATAAAAGATTGGACAAGGCGGATGAGGCTTTCTTCCTTCATACCCCCTCGCCTGTTGGTCACTCGTTTCAGCAGTCTGGATGTATTAGCGGTTTGTCGAAGGGTCTTGGAGATAGCCGTAGAGTTAGCTCGATTGGCTTCTATGGTTATACCAAGAACGCGGATGCTAGGGACCACGGGTATAGGTCTGTCATCCCTCAGGTTGAGCTCTATTTCCTTGTATTGGCGTTTACTCGTGGAGCCTCGCGGGGGGCGTCCACGTAGTGTGGGGCGGTATAGAAGCTCCGACTTTTCAGGGGAACAGCGGAGTCCCGTGCCTTCAAGATAATTTTCTACGACGTCAATGGCGTCTTGTAGGGCAGTTTCGATTTCGCCGTCACTGCCCTTTGCAGCCCAGATTGTAATGTCGTCAGCGTATATGGTGTGTTCAATGCCGTCGAGTTTTTGTAGTTCTGGTGCTAATCCGAGCATAACTAGATTAAACAGTATTGGGGAAATGACAGAGCCTTGCGGTGTGCCCGTGCTGCCGAGGGAGAGTTCCTCCGATCGAATGTCTCCGACCGACAGGAAGGACTTCCGATTGGATAGAAAGTCTCTTACGTAGTTCTAAGTGCGTTCTCCAAGGTTGAGCAAGGAGATGCCTTCGAGGATGGTGGAGTGCCTTATGTTATCGAAGGCGTGCTCTTGGTCGAGGCCCAAGATCGGCTTCATGTGACGGGATTTGCCATCTAGGATTTGATGCTGAAGTTGGAGCATAGCGTCTTGGGTGGAAAGATGCTGTCTAAAGCCAATTATCGAGTGGGGGTAAGCACATGTGTCTTCGAGGTGAGTGTTTACACGGGTTAGGAGTGCGTCCTCCATGACCTTGCCTACACATGAAGTTAGCGATATGGGCCGGAGATTGGCGAGGCTAGATGGCTTACCGGGTTTGGGGATGAGAATTACTTTGGCCGTTTTCCATGTCGGGGGAATGGATCCCTGGCGCCAGCACTTGTTGATGTATTCGGTGAGTTGTTGCACCAAGGGGTCATCTAGATTTCTTAGTGTTTTATTCGTAACACCATCTGGGCCTGGCGCCGAACGGCTGTTCAGCTTATGCAGGGCAGCATGAATCTCTGCCACGCTGAAATCTTCATCAAGGGCAGGGTTGGAGGTCCTTGTGTATGGCCCGTGAGGTTGAGTGGGCCCAGATGGGATGTACTTTTGGCATAAACTATTCTTAACGTGGTCCTGGCCATGCGTCTTGCTTTCTGTGAATAAAAGCTTGGTGAGGCAATCTTGTTGATATGAGCGGGTGGTGGTGCTATCAATCAAATGTTTGAGGATTTTTCACGAGCGGGGGTGGTGGAGTTGCCCGTCTAGAGAGTGACAGAGCTCTGTCCATTGTTGTTGACTTAGAACGCGGCAGTGTGCTTCAATTTACTTGTTGAGAAGTGCGACCTTCCGTCTGAGTCTTCTATTGAGCCGTTGTCCCTTCCATCTAGAGAGGATGGATGATTTGGCCTCGATAAGGTGGACGAGTCTACTGTCCATGCGCTCATTCGGGGCATCTGTTGTGATAATGCGGGTGGCCGATTTAGTATCAGAATGTAGATCGCATCACCATGATTCTATGTCGGTAATGGGAGTGTCCTCGTTGCTGTTACACGGCGTTTACGGAACGCATCCCAGTCCGTCCAAGTAAAGTCCCTTGTTCTTCTCGTAACGGCTGCTAGGTGTGGGAGAGTAATTTCAGTGATAGAGTGATCACTCCCGAGGTTATGTTGGGTGTTGCGCCAATGGGCGTTGTCTGCGTTTTTGGTGAAAGTGAGGTCTGGTGTGGTGTCTCGTTCAGTAGAAGTGCCGAGGCGAGTGGGGAAAGCTGGGTCAGTAATGAGTGTAAGCCCGAGATCATGGGACTCTTGCCATAAGTTACGACCTGCAGCAGAGCTGCGTCTGTAACCCCATCCTATGTGCGGGAGATTGAAGTCACCACCGATGATAAGGGGGCTGCTGCCTGCGATGTTAAGGGCCTTTTTGAAGAGGGTTAGAAATCGGCTGTGGCGTTGAGATGGAGTATTGTAGATATTGAGGATAAATATTCCTTCCTTTCGTTTTCTGTGCGGGATGAGCTCAATGAAGAGGTGTTCGATGCGCCGATCGTTGAGATCGTGTTCGATTGCGGTAATTCTTTTTCGAACGAGTGTGGAGACTCCGCGTTGAGCGTTGTTCGCAGTGAAAGGTTGATATCCTGGAAGGTTGATCGGAGTATCGTGCGTTTCCTGGAGTAAGATTACGTCGGGTTGACATGAAGTAGTACGGAGGTGTTGACGGAGAACGGGTTGTTTGTGGAGGTAGTCTCGGCAGTTACACTGCCGCAATGTTGTCTCAGTGTTAGTGTGGGCCATCATGAAGGATAGGGGATGCCACAGGTGGCAGGGTGGCGGCGACGGTTTCTGTGGTGTCCATGGCTACGGCTTGAGCGGTGGAAGCGGTTTGTGTGAAAAGGGTTTGAATATTAGCTTCCATGGTGGTGACTCTGTGCATAAGGCCGATTAGAGAATGCTGTAAAGTTTCCACCGTGCTTTGGAGTGTTACGAGCATATCCTTGACTTCGGAGCGTACTTGGCCCTGAGCTCCTTCTTGGAGGGCTCGCTTTTTTGGGGCTGGTCTTGAGAGCTCTTCGGTTTCGCTGTTGGTAGCGGGTTCTGTGGCGTTGGGTGTGGGTTGGGTTTTGGGTTGTTTGAGTCTGTGAACTTTCTGGGTAAGCTTTTAGATTAGATCACGCATAACTGCGTTTTCTTTCTTAAGGTGTTCGATATCTGTGTTGTCTGTGTTGGGTTTAGGCAGTGGGGGGGATGTTACGTGACCCTCTCGCGAGACGCCCGTCAGGGCCTCTGCGAATCTCACCTTTTCTGAGGTATATCTGGCTCCTGGACTCGGCGTGTATCTTGATCTGGAACGACCTCGGTCCGACCTCGGTCTGGAGAGGGAGCGGGACCGGGCGCGGCGCTTGGTCTCCATGGACGGGAAATCTTCTGATTGAAGGGCTGAATGCCGTGCTACTCGGCGTTCTCCGAGGTATCTTCGCATAACGTACGGCGTTTTGTACCTGGCAGTACAAGCTTTGTCCGCTGTGGGGTGGGGTCCACCACACAACGTGCGCTTGGGTGTACACTGATGATCTTGATCTGGGTTGCGAGCTCCGCAGCCCCGGCAGATCTTGTTATTAGGGAACGGGCAAACGTCCATGCGGTGCCCGAGACGGCCGCAGTGGTAACAGATATCGATCTGCTTGCGGTACAGGGAGCATGGGATTAGTGTTGCGCCATACCGAACCATATACGGTACGTCAGGTCCGTCGAAGGCAATGATGGTGGTCGTGGTGGAACCGATTCGCTTTGCAGCCAGGGCTAGAGGATTACGATCAGTTATGATGTTAGCATCGACTTCTCTGGCGTTATCGGTGAGAGGGATGCCTCTGATGACTCCTTTGGTAGTATTATCTGGGGTGGCTTGTTACACGCTGACCTCGTGGGTTACCCCGTTGACTTGGATGGACTTGATTTTTACGTACCGGTCCGCATTTTGCGGGCTGGGCGTGCTGATCACCATGATGTTTTACTGGTTGTTCGAGCATATTGTATCGTTTTGACTGTCTTCTGAGCTAAGTTGCGTTGCTTGAAGAATAGCTGCAGTCACTGTAGGGCTGCCGACCTTGGAAATATTTAGTGCTCCTTTGGGTCTGACGATGATCTTGATCTCGTTTGCTGGTAGTGGGAGCATGCGCCCGGCCTAGAGAACCTGAGTTCTAACTTGCTGTCTGGGTCTATAGCGAGAGCGAGAGTCTTGCGTCCTAGGTTGTTTTTGGGATAGTTTTCGGCCCCGCTGCTCCTCTGGGCGACGGGCGGTACACCGACGGGAACAGCCGGTACACCAGCCCATCTCGGCGTATAACTCTTCTGGGGAAATATCTTTGCCACATACTTGGACTCCCATGCTTCGCAGATTTGGCCAGGGGCTTGTGCGTCGTAGCAGAGCTCGCACGGACACGCGCGGGAAAGTGACAGGTAGCCTGGTAGGCCGAGCACCTAGCGCACGCGCTTAGCCTTAGCGCGGCGACGGCGTGCGCGTACCACAAAAGTGGTCGCAGTCCCGGAAAAATAAATGTCCCACCTGATAACTTCGTATCTACAGAGTCCTGGTGGTCTCACGGTTCGAATGGTACAAAATTAGAGCTGGTATCCACAGAAAATCGCGGCGAAAACATTTCAAGAAGATGGAGCCGATGTGAACAAAAGCTATGGACGCTGCACTTCTTCTCCAAGAATTGAGATATATTTTTCTGTACATCAAATATTACACCTGTCCACTGAGAGGGGTGGTCCAAGAATCAGGTGGTAGTATAACGAAAGGACATTTCAGCAAATTAGAGAGATTCAACGCACGTGTTGGTAACTATGTGACGCGAAGAAGCCAAGAGAGAGAATGAAGAGGAGAGGCAGGGAGGTTAACCAGATATGAGCCTCCGGTTTGCTACCCTACACTGGGGATGGGGGATAGGGGTTAGAAATATGAGAAAGAGGAAAACGCTAAAGAAAAGGAAAAAAACACGCACACATGGAGACACACACACAAAAGGCGTTCCTGTTAAAGTCGTTCACACAGGCCAGTAGATCGCAAAAAGCGCAATAGCGTTTGCAAGGCCTTCTGTGACGGTAGGTCCTTTCAATGTTGTAGAATTCTTTCTTCGGATAGCGGTTGGTCGTGCAGTTGGTCAAGTTCGTGGCGAAGGCATGCCCTCTGTGGACTGTACTGCGGGCAGGCGCACAAAATACGGCCAATTGATTCTTCATGGCCGCAGTGGTCACAGGTTGGGGTGTCGGTCATCCCAATGCGGAATGCATAGGCTTTGGTAAAGACAACGCCCAAGCGTGGTCTTGCGTCTCTACGGCGAAGCTGTGATGGTACTCGAAGACTTAGTGTGGGATCAAATGAGTACAGTCGCGTATTTCTTAAATGTGGCTCATTACATTGCGACGCGGAACACTGCCGAGCAAGTAGGCGGAGCTTCCGTCAAAAATAACGTACAGCGCGAAGGACAAGGACAGCGATAGACGACAAACACAGCACTGTCCTTGTCCTTCGCGCTGTACGTTATTTTTGATCATGAATTACCAACTAGCCCAAGCAACCACCCTAGAAGCTTCCGTGCTGCGTCAGTTCTAGAAAGAGGAATTGGGACGTGGCGCTCCTCAGTATGGGCTGAGCGGGCAGCGTGATCCGCCCGTTCATTGCGGATAATCCCGCAGTGACTTGGAAGCCACTGGGAGGGTATTTCATGGCCTGCATCACTTATATGATGTAGCGTTTCTGTAATATAGTTGTTCGTGCGGTCCGCGTCGTAAAAGTGACAGTACAGACTGCAGTGCCGCCTTCGAATCGCAGAATATTGTCCACTTGTGTGGCGGTGATGAAGGGCAGTAAAGTGCGGTGCGAGCTCTGCTGCCATCGATGTTGTCGCGTGGGTCGTCTTAAATTTGATCGTTGTAGCTTTCGCTCGTATGACGATTGCCGCCGCGGAGCTGCTTGGAAGGACACATCCATCAGTATAAACATGTGTAGAGTCACGGTAGTTCTCGTACAAATGTAGTAGCGTGAGCTGTCTAAGGGCTGGTGATGATAGATCAGCTTTTTTCGAGATGCCAGGTATTGCATGGTTGATTTTTGGCTGAGCGAGGCACCATGGAGGGATCGAAGGTGTTGCAGCCGGAGTGAAACAAGCTCGCAATGATTCATCATATGTGGTTATCGTTTGGCTGAAAGATGTGTGTGGTCTGTCCGCTGGTAGAGAGGCTAAATGGAGACGAGGAGTCCTGGCTAGATGTCTTATATGGGTCCTGAGCACTTCAATTTCAAAATGGGTCTTAGCAAGGTGGTCTCTAGCGATTGCTATCGTAGCCACTGTTGAAGCATTCTGAGGCAGGCCTAGACAAATCCGGAGCACTTGACCTTGAATACATTGTATTGTGCGTAGATTCGTTTTACATGTGTTGTTTATTGCTGACAAGCTGTATCGGAGAAGTCCTAGAAAAAGCACCCTGTACAGTTGTAACATGGCACTTGGCGACATTCCCCAGGTCTTGCCAGCGAAAAACTTGAGCAGGTGGCAGATGCCTGTCAACCGTTTTTTCACGTATGATACGTGTGGGCTCCATGACAAGTCCCTGTCGATTATGACACCTAGGAACATGTACGATCGGACCCGTCGTATTATTTGGCCATTTATCATTACACTGTAGTTTGCCATGGGTTTGCGCGTAAATGGCACTAGTGCGCATTTCTCGGAGGAAATTTGCAGGCCTCGATTACGGAGGTAGATAACAGTTTGTGTGGCGGCTCTCTGAATTCTCGCTCGCAACTGTAGGCGTGTTAAATTCATGAAGTTGTTAAAGGGCCCGTAACCAGGCCACGCAGGAAATTTCAGTTCTACGGTGGAAGTTGTTGCGTGCCTTTTAGGGAGCGTTATACCACAAGAACTTTTCACATCGGTTTATTAATAGCAGATATATAAATATTTGAAGTGCCACTAAGTCACGTGACGCATACGTCACGGGCCACGCCTTCTTTTTTGATTCTCTCTCTTGCGTTTGTGCTTCGCGACGCACTTCCAGTGACGGTCTCGTGCGCGAGCTGTTGTGTTTGTCTCGTTTCGCACAGCGCACGATGTCGCGGGCTGTGCACGAGGACACCTGACTAGCGATAAAAGCCTGTGCCACACGCGCTCTTTTGCAGACACAAGCGGATCACAGGGCATAATCGTGGCGCCGGATCACGGTACACGATTACATAGTTTCGTTCTCTGCGCGCACGACTGCACCACGTGGGAACAAGCCGACGAAACGAAACTATGCCCCTCTCGCTACGGCAAGGACTAAAACAAAGACTCACAGGCGTTCGGTTTGTGGGTTTTATTGTTTTCCTAAACTTTAAATCGTTTACTGAAGCAACAGATCAAACAAATAGCTACTGTACCCTTGAATAATTATCGATGTCACGTGTCGCGCTGAGTTGAATTTCAGCAATGCATATTACATATGCGCACTTGTGCGTCTGGCCTCGACTCTCTGTCAAGGAGCGCGGCTCCCTTGAGAGGTTTGCAATGTCAGCAGTTCTTGTGGCGCGCAGCGGTTTCACACTTTGCAGATGCGATCGGCAGGGCGCATTATATACACTGCACTTTATGTTTAAAATGGCCGAACCTGGTGAGGAGCCCTTTAAATAAAAGCTGCGAAATTAAATGCGACGTGTACAAATATATTTAGTGTAAGGACGCAACGTACATTCTAATGCATTATTTACGCACCACATGTCAGAACATTAAGGTGATGGAATGTTTATGTTAATGCTCCCGACCTCTCAGAAGCTATACGGCAATGAAAACAGCGGTTGATAGTGATGCACCCTATGGGACGTTGACGCAGTGGTGTTGCAAGGATGAAGGCAATGTTTGAGGTTTGTCGAGTGAAGAATATTGAAGAGGGATGTATGCAGAGAAGAGTGTGATGCGAAAGAAAGCAGTAAGGTTGACTGCACCTGTGGCCCAATGGAAACTGGCGCGCACGCACGTCCTTTTGCGGGAATGCGCTCTACCGCGTGCTATACGACGTCATGCACGAGTCACTTTTCCTCAAGAGGTACTTGGCGTTAGTACGAGGACTGCGAACGCGGCCTAGTTGCACGTCAATAAAGGACAAGACATCTTATGCAGATCTCACGCACAAGTGGGAATCATTGTTGTGGAGATCATTTCGCAGACAGCTTGCTATATAGCATCGTTTGGGGTTCTTGAAGAGTTACCAGTTACGTGTTTGTGTAAAGCAAGCAGACGTGTGTTACTCGAACTTGTGCGTGACGACAGAAGCAAAACGAAGACGTTAGTGCGGTGGCGGCGCCATGACGACAATCCTGTTTTGACTGCGGCGAAGAAACGTTGTAACCTGTTGTTCCGTTACGTTGATACCGAAGGTGCTGCAATGTCTCAGAGCGTCTGCGTAGCGTTGCGTGCTGCGAGAGCAATGGGCTTGCCATTCGGCGCAGTCGACGGCAGCGCAGCCTGCACGCTCCCGCACGTAGGAGCGGATATTATTGAGATTCGAAAGGCGGGGAGCTTAACTTCAAGTTAAACTACCAGATGGCTACCCTACGCTGGGCAAGGGGAGACAGAAATGAAAGGAAGGATTTCACCGCAGTGCCTTCGCACTGCTGATCATTGCATGAAACGGCGCCGCGGTAGCTCAATTGGTTAGAGCATCGCACGCACAATGCGAAGACGTGGGATCGTTCTCCATCTGCGAGAAGTTGTTTCTTCATCCACTTTCGTTGCCATCAATTTATCATTTCTTTAATTCAATTAATAAGTACAAGTAATTTCCCCTGTGTCTTCCTTGGCGTCTTTGTTTGTTGGCTTCTCATGATACCTTACGTATGGCCTGTGGGCTGCGACGCATCTGGCGATAGACGTCAGCCGATCACGACGCGCAAACTGCACAACGTCTTCTCCTAGGCGGTCACTGGCTAGTCTGCGTGCCTGCCTTGCGCTCGAACGCATTGTGTTCTGAAATTTTTAACATTTTTCAGCAGCTGCGTCCTTCGTTTCTCTCTCTCGCGCTCTCTAAGCAGTTGCATTGTTACTAGCACAGTCGTGTGGGCTAAAGCAAAGAAAGTCTAAACCTACTCGATTTGCAATGCAACCAGCTGCGGTTTAAAAAGAGAGGTAAGTGCAAAACAACAACACCAAAAACATAGTTAAGTAGGATTCAATGGCACGGAGCCAGAAACGTGCGTCGCTTGCTCGAGGCATAGCTCTGTCATGCCTCAAAACTCGGGAGAAAATTGGGAATATGCTCCGAGAAGACGGCCACGACGATAAGAAAATTGAGAGGAATGTGAAAAGGTCAGGTTGACCAAAAAGAAGGCAGAGAACGGAGCCCCTGAAACACTGCGGTACCAGAGGAAGAGAGGCTGACGACGTTGCTGCTCACTGCGTCGTCGTCGTGGTCGCCTAGAGAGTGGTTCCATATTTATTCAGGCTGGAACAGTCGAAGTCGCCTGTAAATAAGGGCACCGCTAAACACACATACCGAAGGAAGCAGCGGCTCATAAAGCTGCGTGCCGGCAGGGACAGAAAACGAAAACACGAGCGAGGCGATGCACAAGCAAAGAGCGCAGTACTGGCACGGTGATGAAAAAATAACAGTAGCGAGAAGCGGGGCGGACAGCCCGTGCAGTGTGCGTGGTCTCGTCAACTGGAAGCAAGTGCTCCGTGAGCAGAAAAAATCGAAACAGAGCGAGGCAATTCCAAGGTGAGATAAGAGGAGCGGGTAGGTGAACTTCGCGGGCCAAAATAAATTACGGCCGCGGCCGTAGCTTGGCGAGAGCGGACGATAAATATAAAGCAAGCGATAAAGATAAATAAGCAAGCGCCGCAGCGGCGGTTCCCGCTCGTCCGGGATGCCGCGAGTGCCTCGCGGGAGGCTTCCCGCCGCCTCTGGCAAGGCGTCGCCATGGAAACGCGATGTTTGCACCTGACTGATGCCGATATCAAATTTAGATAGATGACGCCGCACGCGATGCCCTTCCCGCCGTCACGAGCACGCTTCTCTGTCCGCAGTTGTCGACGCTCGCTTTGCCTCGGATATAACTCTCACTCCGTGTCGGGCATGGTCAGAAAAGAACGAGAAAGTGGTTGCACCCTGGCGCAGCAACGTTTGGACGTGGGATGTTTGTCTCGCCGTCGGGAGGCAAAGCAAAGCGAACCGGCTTCTCCCAGAAGAAGACGGACCACCGAAAAAGACAGTTCGTTGGCCCACAAAGGTGCGTGAACGGGGCGACGGGGATCCCTCGCATGCGTCCGACTGTACACCTGCTGCTACTGCGTTCTAAGTTCCGATGAGACCAACGATTCGGAGTCCCTTAACACCATATATCTTGAGATTTACCCGAATTGTTCTTTCGTGGCCTGTGGTGAGGCTGCTACTTTGTCTCACATGCTCTGTGAGTGCGGATCGTTGGACACGAAGTTCACCAAGGAAGAGTGGCACGCACTCCTGCGAATACCCGTCCTTGAACACCAAATTTTGGCCGGCCAGTGCGCCCGCGATCGGGCCGACAGGCTACACTTAGCCCCGTCGTGGGATCAGCCAGGTGCGCGTTCTATCGCGTTTTGCTGGAATCAATAAAAGTTTATTCGCTCACTCACTCACTCAAACCATCTGAACGTTGTCAAAGCGTTCTGGCATGTTAATGAGCAATTTCTCTCTCTCTCTCTCTCTCTCTCTCTCTCTCTCTCTCTCTATATATATATATATATATATATATATATATATATATATATATATATATATATATACCAGGTGTTTTCCAGCCGACACCCCGTATAACACCATAACACCCACTTGTGTGCTTCCGTGCATGACACGACGTTCTGCAAACAAATTAACTGAAACGCCAATGCATTTCTTCGCAAAGTTCGGGGATTTATATCTCGAAACTGGTGTGATCTTGAAAATTCGTTCCAAGTCGATCAGCCTTGTGAACTCCACGGCTAGAATTTGTAAATTGCGATATGGGCCATAATGTAATCAGTTAAAAGCTTAATAATTCAACTGTTATTAATTAGCCCATTTTGTTTCAAAATTTTTTGTGCAAGTATTGTCCGCCGCTTCGTGTAGACCAGCTCATGAACCCAAATTGTGATATCAGCCACAGGCAACCTTTGAAGTGTTTTGAAAGTGCTCGCTGCAACACCCTGTGTGTGTGTGTGTGTGTAAATATATATATATATATATATATATATATATATATATATATATGCTAGAACGCTGTTGATGTTCCACACACAACAAGAATCCAACTAATGTAAAAGAGGTGTGGTTTCTCTATGCAGGCTATAAAGATACTACACAAGCTTAAAAGGAAAACGGATTATACGCATTAATATCGAGTAGCTACTACACTATAGCAAAAGATAGAATATGGTGCGTCACTTTCTGTGCCTTATGTAAGTAAATTAACAGGCAGACTGATTTCGTGTTCGGATCAATCAATACGTCAAACGATGGAATTCTCGTTTCTCCATGAAAAGCATGGGTATATCTGAGAAAACTCCAAACTGCAGCTTTTTCTCAGCTTTCTCTCGTTCTTGCCCCTGATGAGTGACTTAGGCCGCCATAATGCAGTGTCGGTGATGGGCTATGTTGTCAACGTTGCGCGCTGCCTCTCTCTTATGGATTTTTCCTATGCGTGCACTGTCTCGTTCAGTCTTGTATAAACATGCATCGTCCATTATTTAGTGTCTTTTGACAATACGCGTGCTTTTTTCTTCCAGGTCGAATATTTTTCTCATTCTTGTATTCCGCCTCTACTGTTTGGACCGCATTCGGTCCGCAGTATGTGATAAACAAAATAAATAAATAAAATAAATGACTGATCATTCATATGATTCACTACGAACACGCCTATATATTGGCGCGCATCTAAATTCAGTTTCCTAATTTAAATGAGGCCAACTAAAATCAATCAATCAATCAATCAATCAATCAATCAATCAATCAATCAGCCATCCATCCGTCTAATCAAACGTTTATTATATTGCTCAGAAACGGCTATGGCGCCTGTAGATTGCGGCTCTATCAGAGAAACCCGTAGGCGTCTTATTGTAATGTATAACAGAACGGAAGAAAGAACGATAGGTCGAGGATCACCATCGTCAGCCTGGTTATGCCCACTGCAGGGCAAAGGCCTCTCCCATAGTTCTCCAACAACCCCGGTCATGTACTAATTGTGGCCATGTCGTCCCTGCAAACTTCTTAATGTCATCCGCCAACCTAACTTTCTGTCGCCCCCTGCTACGCTTCCCTTCCCTTGGAATCCAGTCCGTAACCCTTATTGACCATCGGTTATCTTCCCTCCTCATTACATGTCCTGTCCATGCCCCCCTCCTTTCTTTTTCTTGATTTCAACTAAGAAGTCATTAACTCGCGTTTGAGCCCTCACCCAATCTTCTCTTTTCTTATCCCTTAACGTTACACCTATCATTCTTCTTTCCATAGCTCGTTGCGTCGTCCTCAATTTGATAGAACCCTTTTCGTAAGCTTCCAGGCTTCTGCCCCGTAGGTGAGTACTGAGGATGGCTGCTTGTTAATCATGTAACGTGATTATCTGCGCTTACAGAGCATTACAGAGCTCATTAAATGAAGTCCAAAATATGTCAATGTAGGTGGAATACGTATCGCGTGGTTTTGGAAGTCGATACATCTAGGACAGTGACAAGTACAACATGTCCACGAGTAAAACGCGGAAATATGCCTAATAGATTTTTGCGGTATACCATGAACTCTATTTGAACCCATTTCAGAGGTACTGGCCACGACACGAAAGTAGAACGTGTATTTTAAGGAGTAATGGAAGCTTTGTTGCATATTACGAAGTACAACTCCACAATTATGCATAGTATTTTATTAATTACAGTTTCACTCGAAGCGCGAAGCAATTTGACAGTGATAACAAGCTCGTGAGACCTGTGCTGCTGCGCAGCGTTAACAGCGGCCCGGAGTTATAACCAGGCGTCACAGGTACATCCGACGGGACGGTGGGTACGCACGCGGCGAGACTGCATCGAGTTGCGGTGACGTCGCCCGTACACATGTTTAGAGAGCAGCAGAGGCGCGAAAGTTGTTATTATTGTTATTATTATTATTTATTGACGTCCCCTTTGAAACCAGGCAGTGAGAAATAGTCGCAATCAAGTATGCCATACACCTTTTTCATTGTAGCTTCTTCTATCGACACGTGTGCTTGTTTATCTTTTTCGGATGACCACGTTTCACCACCTAACAAATGTTATCACAGCGCAAGACGCACCTCCATACATCCCAAGTTTCTCGAATGTTATCGATGGCTCTATCCGCAGTCTGTTGCCACCGAACCTTGTGTAATCTGATTTCGTGTACGTGAGACGCGAATTGTGTAGAACATTCTGGAAGACACGCGGACACCAGCGATTACTCTGGAACCTTCGATGACTGATGTAAGGAAGCCGACGCGCTTGGCTCGCTGAACAGATTTTCGACGATCGCTGACTGTGTTCGCCGCTGTCGCTGTGCTTTGAGTGTAGCCTGTTTTTGAGGGTGCCAGTTCGCCCAATAAAACGCTACTTTCGTTATTCCCAGTCTTGCTGCTTTCTTCACCTTCCCTACTACGTGACAGTATATATGTCCTTAATTTTCTTTCTCTTCCTTGAAACATTTATATCTACCTTGTACCACTCTGTATGCGTAAAATTTCTGTATGTACCTGTACGGCGTGAGCCACCGCAGCGCCACCGAGCGGTGACCGGTCACTTTCGAAAAAGTGCCAGGAACGCGACAGCGGTGCGAGAACTGCGTATTGTGCTTGTTCTAAAAGCGGAACCAACTGTGTATTCTAAGCTATTCAAACTTTCCGCTCATGAATTGAATCAGGATTAGTATGTTTTGCGCTTCGTTCTTTATTTGGTAAATATTTTGAAGCAGCAGCTCGTCGCATTTCTGACTTCCTCGGTGCAGTCACTATCGGATTATTTTCTGCCTAATTGTTCGCGGGTGTGCTCACTTCCGGTAGATTTGTTGTTGCTACGCGAGAGGCTTGAAACGTAGCTGTTTTGAACCTTGTAATACCCTGTAGCAAAGATTTA
Organism: Dermacentor variabilis; assembly: GCF_050947875.1. NCBI lineage: Eukaryota > Metazoa > Arthropoda > Arachnida > Ixodida > Ixodidae > Dermacentor > Dermacentor variabilis. The sequence continues at coordinate 9,516,000 of NC_134572.1, read as the reverse complement.
TTATCGCTGGTAACTTGCTTGGGCGTAAGTTTCGTAAGGAGTGGGCGTAAGTTTCCGTCCCATTTGTGGTATATGCGCGTTCATACTTTGCGCGAAACTGACTATGACAGAAAGCGGCGCTAGCCTCTTTGTCATTGTTTACGAGCGGTACTCACTCTTGGCGACGTTCCCGGGCGGAAGCACTTTCTTTGAAGGTTAGCGATACAACACTAGCGAATTAGCAAATTTCTGTATATTCGACGAAAGCTGTACATCTCGAAGTACCCGTAACACGTACAGACAGTTGCAGCAGAGGTGCGCGCACTTGGCCTTACAGATTCATTCCATTCCTTAATATGCCAGTCACTATTTCTGCAGCCAACTATTGCAAACGTCTTCAATCCACATGATTCAATCCAGCATGACTGGAGCCCGGTATGTTGGTGAAAATTCAGTTCCATTTCCGACAACTTATCGTCCACAAGAATGGTGGAAGCGGTACACTCTTACACAAAATTACACCCTTCGAGTCGTATTTTGCCACACAACGATAATCATCATGTGATTTGTCCATATTTCCTTTCTTTAACGCTGCGAGCCCGGTACTTCTAAGTCACGAACAGCCTGAGCGTTATCAGCATGACCGAGCATTCTCGACAGGGAAGTAGCGAGTGCTACGTCTTCAAGAAAGGAAACGCAAGCAAGACAGAAGACGATTATTATCGTGTTGCAGATACACACCCCAAAGCATATAGTTTCTCACTACATTACCTAGAGGGAAATCTGGCGCTGCTGCGCTGTGGTATGCATGGGAATGCCTGTATATTGCGACTGTGGATTGGCATCTTCTCGGAGAGCCAGGCAAGCGCCGTTCCGTCTGTCACAATGATTCATTTTCTACTGAAACAGCACTTAAGAAGATGTTTTAGCTTTATTATTACATAAAAACATGTTTTGTTTAACTATGAGAACTTGTTATTGCATGTAAAATTATATTATACGTAAAAAGTATCAGCGGGCAGCTAAAGTTGGAGGACAGACGACGAGATTCACGCTCGCTTTGAAACAGTTTGTCGTCCGTTCTTGCTTTTCTTCCCTTCGCCATGCATTGTAGGTGAGTAAAGGTGCAATATGCGAAAATGGAAACATTTTATGAAGATTTTGCTTTAAGAATGCGTTATTTGTGTAGCAATACCCACCTTTTAGACGAAGCCTCTTACAACACCAGGCAACACAAGCCTCGCAGACACATATACCGTCATTCCCATGACGGCACATGGCCCCTTAAGATACTCCCATAGACGGTGGCGCCAGATTCCCCTCTAGGTGTTACAGTGACAAACTCTATGCCCCAAAGGGTGTACATTTGTTTAAGAGCGTAGTAGTTTCGTACTCGTGCGCTGTCGCTGGGGCTATCGTGCAGCGCGCCGCCGAAAGTTTCATCTCGTTTCTCTAGAAAAAACTACTCGGCGAAAAAGGGTCAATAGGTATCTCGGCTGCCGGCCTTGTTTCCTACGTAATTACTCAGCGGCGAAACAAATGACACGTAAAATCACCATTGCAACAAGTACGCGTTACAAAGGCCACATTTTACTTGAAGCATGAAAATGCTTTTAGCTCCCGGCGCCGGGGACCTTCACGTGACTGAGCCAAAACCTGAGCAGTTTGCGGGCAGTTTGCGGGCAGTTTGTGAGAACAAAACGAGATCATCCGGGGAACCAGTCAAGATCGCGTTTACATACGCTAGTTACTTCCGAAATAAGTGACAGAAATATTGCTTCCGAGTTCTTCCAAATGTTTGTTCACAATGTCACTCAAGCTCTAACTTCTAGTACGCCGAAGTTTTATTTGTCATTTCCAATAGCGACGTTTCAAACACCGATAAAGAGCACTATATACTTGATTGTTATCTTTTGGCGCTTAGACAAAGTTGCCTGTGATCTTTTCAAGGCCAGCGGACCGTGAGGTCCAGGGCGCGTCCTGGGCGCCAGCAGCGCCGGTAGAGTCCGGCGCACTGCGGATGGCTGTTTGACGGAGAAGAGACTTGCAATGAATGAATGAACTTTATTTCTCGTTTTAAGAAAGGAGAGGGGCTGGAGGGGAGATAGGAGGGGTCTATGTGCTCCAGTAACAGTAGGCGTCCGTCACCACCTGATGTGGCTAGACGTCCGTCTACCAGTCGTGGTAGGCCTCCGCTACCTCCTGAGCCCACCTCAGGACTCGGTCCTCTAGGGTTGGGTCAGAGCTGCACAGGGCAGTCTCCTATGGCGCATCGCTACTAATTAATGATTTGAGGGTGCAGGGGGGGGGGTAGTTTTGATGTGGAATTTCCAAACGATATGGGAGAGATCTGCTATTTGCACAGGGCAGAAGCGACACTTCGGTGTTCGGTATGTGACCGGAAATAATAAGTGCAATGTCCGCGGGGTAAGAAAAGTGCGAGTTTGTAGTTGGCGCCACAATATTTCTATCTGGCACGTGCTAGGCACAGAGAGAGGTGCATACAATAGGCGTTAGTGTCTGTAGTGTGTCCAAATTTCATGGAATGTGATGAGTGTGTTTTATTGGAGTGTTGTGGGGAGTCATTGGGTTCTAGAGTTAGGGCCACATTTGCAGCCACTCGGTCGTGGAATCCTCGAAACTTGAAATGAGGTTCTGCCTGTGACAGAAAACTATTGCGTCCATATGGACGCAATAGTACAGTGTGGCGTGGTGCGGTGTGGTGTGTTGGGGTGTGATGTTGCGAGCATGCACTACACCCATTTTAAGGTTGGGGCTAGTAGCATCTCCAACCAATCTGCTTTGCCTGTTGCTATATCATGCTTACATCTACTCTCGATTACGGGAGAGGCAGCAATTTTGTTAACAAACCAATACTCTAATTATTTTCGCTTTTACGTTTTAATATGTCGATGCGGTGCGTGAATAGCATGGGCTAAAAAAAAAGGCCGAAAGGAGGGGGGAGGGGGGGGTACACAGCGCTCGGAAAATTTCGGTGGCTGTTCTAACACCGAACCCCCCCCCCCCCTATCTCTGTCTTCCACCCCTGGCTACGCCCCTGTGCAGAAGAAGTGTGCTCGAATGCATAGAAAAGCGAAATCACTACTTTTGCAATCGAGTGTAAAATTGGGCTAGTTGCACTAACTTTACACGCATAAATAAATGAATAAGTAAATAAATAAATAAATAAATAAATAAATAAATAAATAAATAAATTGCTTTAAGGGTTATTGTCAATGCTACACAACCGAACCGATTTGTTTCGTCTAGTTGGTGCGTAATTGGCAGCTAAATTCACCACACAGGTAAGCTGTTCAGCATCACTCAATGTAACTTCGCCCGACATCAATGCATCTATGATCGCGAAGCAGGCTAAGTCATGTCGAAGAGTATCGGTAAGGCCATTGCGCTGTGGCTTTTGACGTGTTAGAAAAGTACCTGCACAAAACACGCGTTGCACGCATGTAATGACACCTGCAAACATGGGTATTCCAAATAGATAATGTGAATTAATGCTGATGTATTGGTACGTATGCCAAGACGTGCATGACTAACAATAATTTTGTAGGAACTCTTGGGCGCCAACGTTTGCTTCATGATGCTGAAAATGAATTTAGAATATATCTCACAGCTAGACTGCATAACAGACTGACTGATTGCCAAAATAGATTACAGCTGCCGACATAGCTTTTGAAACTTACAAAAGCATAGAACGTAAACCCACTGCACGCATGGGAGAGATATATACTGAACTGCTTTGCCATAAAAGAGCTAAAACGTAAAGCAAGTCCGAGTTAAGAGCCCCTGGGAGATTGCTCACGAAAGTTTCCTTTTATTTTGTCTATTTATCTTAACCCTCGGCCAAGTTTTGTTCCTTCGAAAAGTCCTTTCATATTCCACGAAGGTGGCTCGGTCTCCTTCCAAAACTTTGTTCTCGTCTTAGTTTTACACCGGCTTGTTTTCCGTGAGACAACTACAACGTGCCCTGTTGCCGCTTGGAGCGTTTTATTTATCTCCCCCTTCGCATCGCTCGCTAGCCCGTCTCCAGACACGCACAGAGCCCGAACAATGGGAAGATATGAGCGCGACAGCGAACAACGAAACTGGGTGCCGCCGCGGAGCACGCGAATCGCAACAAACAAACTCTTCGACCTCTCCTCGCTCGCTGATCCCTGGCTGCCTTTTTTCCCGCTCATACTTTTAAAAATGTCTTGGCCGCTTTTCCTCCTGATTCCTCTTCGTGTTGTTGACAGATGTGGAATACAGGAGCAGTGTAAAGTAAAGACAAGCACGGGAGAGATTTGACAAAATACAAAGGTGCAGCGAAAAAGCTCCCGGCTCCCGAGAGCGGAAAGACGAATTGAAGCGAGGACGCGCGTATGCTTGGGCCTCACCCTTGCTTTCTTCATCTCGCTCTTCCCCGAACAGAGTCGGGCGGGAGGAGAAAAGGAGGCAGAAGTAGGGGACGCTCGCCGATAGCCGTGGAAGACGCCGCCTCACGGCCTTCGGGCGCACCGCGGCGCGGACGCAATATCTTCGCTGGGAACCAATGCGAAAGGCACTCGGCTGCGCGCCTGGCGAGGGGTGGTTCGCTGAAGCCACGTGGAAAGAAGCTTCCTCGACTCGGGAACATAGAACTCCTTCTCATCGCGCCTCTTTTTCCTTATTTTGAACGTCCACCTCTCCCGCTCTCTCTTTCTCTTTGCGGTTTTCGTTTTCTTTCTTTGTCTTTTTTTTCCCCGACGTCTTTAGAATGCGACGCTGCGGTGTCTTGTCTGCGACCTGAAGCTGTACGCGTGAAGTACACCGCTGAGGGAGGTGGGATTCTGTCGCTGTCCGCGACACGGCAACATTGAAACGCGGCTCCCAAGCTGCTGAAACGCAGCCTATAAGAGTTTGGAATATGCTTGTGGGCCTGCCTTTTTACATCCATACAGAGCCTTTTTGCTGATGCTCGCTTCTTCATTTAGTTTATAATTGTTCTAACGGCCACGCCGCAGCAGGGCGTTCGTTCTAACGAAGTAGGAATCTATAGTCGCTGCATTTTGATGACACGCCACAAGGCCAAAAGCAAAAAAGATATTCTGTAAATGTGTTTCCATGCCAACGTCAATAACATTCATTTAAAAAGTGAATTGGACGTGCTTGTCGGAGAGCAACAATGAAAGGCGGTGCCAGAAATTGCGGACACAGACAGAACAAGTGGATGACAATATATGGGATGTTAAGCGTGTATGCAGTTTTATTCAACAATATGCTATTCGGAAGCAAATTGACCCTTAGAAGAAATTCTATTAAACAAGGGTGTTAGAATAGCGAAATTCCCTAATCGAATGGAAAACGGGTATTGAGAAAAACGACATTCGAATGTCGAATCTAATACAGAATACTTCTAAACTAAGGTAAATGTAACAGTTGAGTTTGGTCTGTTCGCCAAAAAAGGCTTGTTTACGTTGATACATGAAGCTCTGTTAACTGGATGGACTGCCTGGCAAGAAGCATGTAAATGAGAAACTGAAAGGTTCGATCGTATCTCGAGCACAATGACTGTGATACGCATAGTCATAAGCAATAGAACAGCCCGCCAGCACATGCGCGTAGTGAAATGCTGCGTTCGTTGAATGAGGTACATGCAAGGTTATGCCACCACACATTGTTTTAAATCAATCCAAACTAGTTGAGGTACTGGACAAACAATCGTTTGCTTCGTATGTTTTTCAGGTAAAAAAATATTCCTTTTCATATTCAAACTCATCCAACATGAAGTGCATATTGGTACTTGCGTCACTCACCTTTCTAAGTTCTGTTTCCACTATGGTGCTTGGCTCAAGCAAAGGTTCGACGAACGGTACCAGGAATACGAACAAAAGCCCAACTCTCGTCTCCAGCACTCAAGCAGCTTTCACTGCTCCTGCTGTTCGAGACATACAACGAGCATCATAATCAACATACTGACGCTTCAACCACGGTGAATGGGTCTGCAGGATCGGTGATCTTTCCTGCAAAACCTTCCACCATAAAGGTTTTATTATCTCACCAGACTACATCGACTGCCGCGGAGCTTGCTGCTATTCTGAAGAACTGCTGAATTTCTGAAGAACTACCCAAGAAATGGAGCGTGCTCACTGACTCCAAGGCTGCTCTTCATTGTTTGGTTTCTGCCTTACGCCGAGGACCCCACGAACAACTAGTTCTAGAAATCAGACTGCTGCTTCACCACCTCGTCGAGCAAGGACATGACATCACGTTGTAGTGGATTCCAAGCCACTGTGACATAATGGACAATGAACATGCCGACGCAGCAGCATGATCGGCACATGAGGGCTTGCAAGACTCCATTCCATTCTCAAGAACAGACGCTGCAACGAAAATTCGTGTGCTTGCAAAATGAAGCCATCAAAACTTTATGGGACACACCAAGCTTAAAGCATACACGTCTACACCGACTGGACCCATCCTTTCGACTTCGACCCCCATCTGGACTCTCTCGACTCGAAACAGCAGTACTTTGCCGACTGTGGCTTGGTGTCGCCTACACAAGATCCTTCGCCTTCCGAGTCGGTATGGACGGCAGCGCGGCTTGCAGACACTGCGGCGGCGAAGAGGCTATCGGACACGTGCTTTGCCACTGTCCTCAATACAGCGCGCACCGGCTGTCACCAGCGACCGCGTTGGCACGCCTTGACGATAGGCCACTTTGAGAACAGTCAATTTTGGAATGCCGACGTGAACGGTCGTCGCAGCAAAAGTCTGTCAAGGCGTTGTTGACTTTTCTACGTGACAGTGGCCTATTAGAAAGACTATAATGACCCTTCGTCCTTCTTGATATTTATTTTTTTCTCACGCTTTTATTTTTGTCACGCTCTTCCTTCAGTCTTTACTTCCCCTTTCCCTTCCCCTAGTGCAGGGTAGCAAACCGGAGGTTTTAAGTCTGGTTAACCTCCCTGCCTTTCTCTCATTTGCATCTATCTCTCTCTCTCTCACCTTTCTTACTTCTGGAGCGGTTGGTAGCAGAGCAGTAACTGGCTGTGAAATGTGGCCATTTATGTACGCATTTTACTACATTGCATCACGAATACCCGGTGTGCGAACCTCCGCTTGAGTCCCACACAGCTTGCACCTTGTCGCGTGAAAATATATAACGTGATGTACAGTCAAAACATTTATTAAGCGGCTTCATCTTGGTCTTCAGTGACCTGTAAAACAACTACGTACTATAAAGTCGGAAATAGCGGTGCACCAGAAACAAAATAAAAGCTACAATGTATCAACGGATGGCGATCTCGACGTCGACGCACTGCACAGCTCTTACCCAATCTCGGAGAATCGCTGAGAGAAAAATTAGGTTTAAGGTGGAGTGGGAACTGCGAGAGAATGTTGCAAGCACACATCGGCTAGCAAGAGAGGTGTTCGATGCCTGTCTGTATGTAAGAAAGAATTACGTTGGCTGATAAAAGACAAAGAGAATAAATATAAAAGCAACAGCCACCCCGGTTTCGTGTGAGGACAATAAGGGCACCGGTGGAAGCTTTTCCGGTAGAGGGACTCCAAGAAAAGTGCGACGGTGAAGCGGCAGCAGCGTTTTTCAGCGCAGGGGTGCAAATTCAATGCCACATTGACGTGACGTTAAGTGCGTGGACGCCGTTGAGGAGCGGAAAATTAAATTCTACGCTAGCACTCGCCATTTCGACGCTACGGTGTAGGAGCACTCTGGCGGCCGTCCTTGTTTACAAGCAGCGCTGTCGAAAGGAACGGAGACAGAAATTTTGAGGGAAAATGCGAGCTCTTACGGCCTGCTTTCGACCAATCAGGAATAGCCTATTGAAACGCACTATCAGAGTGCCACCTTTCGCGTGGTAAATACTATACACTATACACGGTATGTGCCTTGCGCTTTCTTACTACCTTCCATTACTTTTGATGTGCGGCGTCATTAACTATGTTCCGACAGTTTGATTTTGTTGTCTGAACACACATTGAAGCAGGTCCCCGCGCCTGGATTACTGAAGAGTAGCAAATTGTGCTAGTTGTAACGTATATATGGAAACGCAGGGACAATTTTTCCAGGATTGTCGGCATCACAAGACGCAATAGAAATGTTCGATCTACAAGAATCAATCGAGCGTTTACTACGATTTCGTTTATTCTCATTCGAACTATTACTTTTTAGTCTGCGGAAGCACCAACAGCGTCAAAAATCCGAAAATTGCCTATACAACAAAGCAAAATGCTTCGTACTGTTGCGAACGACGCTTGTGGTATACGTTGATTCGTCCCGTATGGTCACAGTAAATAAGTATACTTGTACGAAACATGATGGAGTACATGTTTACCTACTTTTAAAGAACGCCCAATAGCTCAAATTGACACATTTATTTTTGAACTAGTCAAGCTATCAGTACACCAAACACCATATCAAATGTGACAAAGAAACGTCCATGCGTTGCCTCTGTGCAGAGAAAATCATAGTTATCGAATGCTTACGCTTATTCCGCCTAAAATATAATAATAATAATAATAATATTTGGGGTTTTACGTGCCAAAACCCCTTTCTGATTATGAGGCACGCCGTAGTGGAGGACTCCGGAAATTTTGACCACCTGGGGTTCTTTAACGTGCACCTAAATCTAAGCACAAGGGTGTTCTCGCATTTCGCCCCCATCGAAATGCGGCCGTCGTGGCCGGGATTCGATCCCGCGACCTCGTGCTCAGCAGCCCAACACCATAGGCCTAAAATCTAGGCACCACTCTACATGAAAAATTCAACTCGGCGTATTTTGCTGCTCTACGCAACACATTTGTGAACAAGAAAAAAGGCTTGAGCTGAATTTCGGTCTCGTTTGTTTTTTTGTTTTTTTACATATTAACAATACGTCTGTCGAATGTGTGTTATATACGGCCCTGTGTGGGCAATCTGTTTATCGGCCCCACTAGCAGCTGAGTATTTGATTTCCTTGTGGTATTTATGTATATGCGAGTTGCGTGATACAAGTTACGACTACGCCACCACAAGCTATGCAATGTTATGTTTATTCTGCTTATCATTGCAGGCGCAGTTGTTCTTGATACTTATTATTTAGGAAAGTCTGGGGTCTTACGTGCCAGAACCACAATCTGCTTATTAAGCCCGCCGTAGTGGAAGCCTACGAATTAACGTTGACCATCTGAAGTTATTCTCGTCTTCTCCTGGAAATGCTGGTCTTCTCCCAACCTCCGGAATAGTCATCTTAATACACTGCAACGACCCCTAATGCAGCAAGTGCCATCAAAAGTTTCCCGCTCCGAGGCGACAGTATTGTGCCGCCTCTGGCTCTGGGTGACACTTACGAAGGCTTACCCGTTCCACATTGGAATAGGAGGATACCCCCGTTTGCGACTCTTGTGGAACTATAGAAACAATTGAACACATCCTATGTCTCCGTCCCGACTACGACGTCGAGCATGAAGCTCTCCGGAGAGCGTCGAATCGGCTGGACTCTAGACCATTTTGGGAAATGAAGATCGTTGGACCATGGCCGTACGCGTCGATGTCACACAAAGCCACGAAAGCGTTGCTGCAGTACCTCAAGTGGATGGGTCTTGGCGACCGTACGTAGACACGGTGCGAACCTTTAAAATTGCGCGAAACAGTGCTCTCGCTATCTCCTCCATTTGTCTCTTTTCATCCCCATATCCCTTCCCCCAGTGCAGCGTAGCAAACCGGAGGCGCGTCTGGTTAACCTACCTGCCTTTCCACTCTTCCATTTCTCTCTCTCTCTCCCTCTCCGGAGTTCTTTGACGTGTTGTGCTAAGCAAGCTATTTCATGTAATTTTTACTCATCGGAAATCGACGTAATATTATGTAGTTATAAATGTACGGTATTTTACCTTTACGCTATTGCCGATATTATTTGTTCTATAGGGTTGGCGAGGCTTGCAAAGCAGGCATTTGAAGCAGTCGTTCAGACTACTTTTTTTTCTTGCCAACCTCAGTTTATTTTGTAAGCGAGAAAATAAACTTATTAATTGATCGAAGAAACAAGACGTGCCAGAAAGGAAAACACATACGAGCCCTGGAAAATATAGCTGGAGGCCCATCTCTGTGTTTTCGTGTTTTTTCTTGTGGTTCCATTAAAAATTCGCCCAATCACTTATCAGTTATTCATGTTTGTTTCTTTATTTATGGTCATAATTAAGATTAAGTTAATAGAAAAGAAGTAATTTAATAGTTTCTCCAATGCGAAACTTCAAACCCCCGTCGTGGGTGGTGGTTTTAATGATGATGATGATGACGACGACGACGACAACAACAACAACAACAATAATAGAAGAACAAGACAACGAATGCAGGCTTCAACTTTTTCATTTGGCTAGCGCAAGCTCTACAATTGATTCAAAGTGCCGGAAACGTATTAGCTCCCTACGAATAACTCAGCAGCCCGAACAAAGGCAGATCAATGTGCTTACGCGGCTCTACTTACCAAGCCCAAAAAAATGTACCAACCGAGCAACGGCGTCCTCTTCTAATCCTAACCACTCACACTACCCTTCTCAATATCTCATCAATTTAAATGCCAAAGACATCTTTGCTCACCAGCGCGGAGTCCTCAGAAAAAATCCCGCCACCTCACCCATAAATTAGCGTGGAAGAGGCCGCCGATTGTCGCAAAATACAGGCTGGGGTATTCCTTCATCTAAAATTGCTAAACGCCATGTATCCCACTCGCTACAGGGCCAACTGCCCTTGGTGCGGTGGCATACCCACGCTAATACATGTAACCTGGAAATGCAATAAGCGTACTCATCCGCCAAATAGCAAGGACACAATGGAGCAGTGGGAGGCATAGCTCACTCGTTCACACTTGGCAGGACAAAAGTCCTTAATTAACCAGGCCAGACAGGCGGCCGAGGTGGGCTCCGACCACCCCTCCTTAAAATCTGTTCCTGACAAATAAAGTTTCTCTCTCTCTCTCTAAATATATATATATATATATATATATATATATATATATATATATATATATATATATATAGATACCGAAATTAAACGAAATGGTAGATCTGTCTAGTCAAGAGCCCGCTATGCGGAAATTTTAGCTCAGGAATGTCCTACGCAAGAAACATATATAGATGGAAGTAAACAGAAATACTTAATGCGTTTTAAAATAATCCCACACTAAATAGTAAGATTGCGAGTGAATGCACGTTATTTACAATAAAGCCAAATCCTGACCTGTGATTCAATTCAGTTCAACTCAGTTTAATTGGAAGAGCTCCAAAGTTGTTCGGGACTGTGAACAAAAAGCCAGGAAGGCGTGACGAGGTCCCCTGCCCCGTTTTACAGGCAGCGACAAACAGTTACAATTACAGGATGAGCATGAGCATCCACTAATAATTTTGAAATATCGATCTCACATAAAAGCGCTCAAACATTTACTAACGCATGACAATATATGGAAAAAAGCACACCAAAGATAATATAATTTTGATTGAGGCGCACGCTAAAGAATCCCAGGTGACCAAAATTAATGCGAAGTCTCCTATTACTGCACGCCTCACAATCAGATTGTGGGTTTGGCATGTAAAGCCAAATATTTTCATTAAGGTTTTGCCCTTCTGCCATGATGCAATGCGCCATGCAAGGCAATGACAGTGCTAACCATCTCGCGGGCTATAAACAACGGCGCACAACAACGCCTTAAGCAAACAGGCCTCGCTATGTGTTGTGTGTACATAGATAAAGACAAGAGGTGCATGCAAGGTAACGGTTAGCACCAATTAACCACTCTAGTATTGCGCTAAACGCTGAACAACAAACATTCACCGTCAATAATCATCAATGAACGCAGACACCACAGAAAGCTTCGCTTACAGTGATTCTCACAGTTCGTGGGGCCAGCACGATTTTTAGGCATCAAGTACATATGAAGAGCCGAGTAAATGGAAGGATGTCAGAAACTTACGCTGCTTCCAGTACCTTTATTACGACGTGAACTATGCAAGGAATGAAGATCCAGAAAAAAAATGTATGGGTTTGATATTTTACTTGCGCCGCGGTTAGTGATGATGTGATAGTTGTTGCGATAATTTTGTTCATTATTACGTTAATTAATTGCGGCTAAGTATGTCCTCCTCGCCAGCGGCCTTACCTTAAGTGATGTTTACACCGTGAGGCCACGCCTGTGCTTTCTATGTTCAAGTATGTGCTACAAGACCGCTTCACCATCTCGCCATCACAGGTGAAGATGTTAACGGAAGCGATTCTTAGTTAGCAGAGTTAAATCCCCCCAAGTCTAGAAGGAGACCGGCTTTTCTAAAACGACAGCACGCGAGGGCGCACTTTCTAGTCCGCATTGTTACGCCACACGGTGAGACCGGAGAAGGATGTTTTCCTGAAATCTCCCACACACAGCATGTTCTCACAAGGTCTCTCAATTGCAGCACCGCTGCTAACAGAGATATAGATGAAAGGACAAAGGTCCGCCGGGGCTGCTCCGTGCCTGTCGCCAGCGGCACGGGGATCGATGGGGTCGGAGCCCAGAAGGGAGAGAAAGGTAGGGAGGGACGCAAAAGGATCCGAGCCAAGATGGATCGCCTCCGCTGTCCATAACCGATGCGGGTCACAGGGCAAGAAGCAGCAGCGCGCCTTGGCGGAACGACCGAAGCAAGACGCGCCTGGGCGACCGCCGCCGGAGGCACTCCTTTCTCCCTCTCCTCGTGAGCGCGCTGGCGCGAGCACGAGCACATCAACGAAATCCACACCGGATGCGGATCGCATGGCTCTGATGGCGGGTGTAGCGACGAAGAGCCGGCGGCCGAAGCTCACCGCAACAGGTTTGCTCGGGGGGCGACCTCCCGCGACCTTTAAGCGATAGGCGCGGCGTGTAAAGGCAGTCGAGCAAACTACTTGCCCCTGTTGCGTGCGCGAGCCTTTGTGTCCGAGTGCGCACTGCGCGTCGCGTGCGTTACATCGCGGAATCAGCACACCTTGATGATCTTGCTTACGTTCCCTTCATTTGTGCTGCATGAGCAATAGTATAAATGTATTTTAATGCCAAGCATTAAAGCCTTGCCTCTTGGACTTTCCCGCTGCTGTGCTCTTGCAGGCCGCTGACGCCGGCCACGTAGGGAGGTGGTTGAGACGCACGCCAGTAACGCCGGCCGCGTCGGGACGGAGACAAAAGGTTACAAAATGTCACAAAACAAAAGGTATGTGCTGTCGGTGTTTTGTTTCATGACATTCGTTTATGAGCTGTAACTATAAATTCCGAGGAACAACTTTGCAAAGAATGTAAGACAAGGTGAGCCACGTGGAGGGTTCAGAATAATTATTGGCCAAGGAACGCCCGTCGCCGACACCGTATTTTCTGCGACACCGGGCCTTTAACGCTATTGCATTAATACATGACAGGGGTGTGGCACAAAGGAATGACGACCCAAGAAGCTCGTGTCAACATTTATGCCGCGTCGCATGTGCACAAAGTTAGGTGTGGCCCCCCCCATAACAGCAGTGAAGGAGCCGCCGCGCTTGACTCCGTGCTCACCCGCAGTAGGAAACGACAGTAGAAGGAGGCAGAGGGAGATTGTTAGAGAGGGAAGAGAGAGGCGGAAGAGAGAGAGAGGGAAGGCAGTTTTGCGAGTTACAACGCTACAACGTAGAATGGCGCCGAAGCGTGCACTTAGTGCCGAGAAGACGAGGACTCGCATAAAGCGTCGAGATGAGCAACAGCAAACGCAAGTAAAGCAGGCAAGGTAACATATCACAGCACGTCACGACTGTCGTTGGCCATCAGTAGCACCGCAAAATAACGCCAATGAACGTAAACAACAGACATAGCTTCGCTTACATTGATTCCCACGGTGCATGGGACCTGCATATTTTTTTAACCTACGCTTTTATTTAAAAGCACACCAAGGTTCAACGTTGGTTGGGTCCGCAGTTTAATCACGTGAGCCAGATAGTCACTGATAGCACCGTAAAAGCGCTACAGATTACATATCACGGCAACCATATCATTTCTATTGATACTCTTGAGTTCTCAATGGTTGTGAGTGGCTCGCTTTCAATAACCGCGAGTCCGAGGTTCACATAAAGCAGGGAGTGCTTCTACTCGTCTGACACGACAGCCCACGCGAGTGAGTGAGTGAGTGAGCGAGTGAGTGAAGAAACTTTATCGCAGGAGCGGTGAGGACGCGAACTCGTCGCGCACCCGGCTAGGCCCACGTCCGAACCGGCAGGTCTAAACCACTGGCCCGGTCGCGGGCACGCCGGAAAGCCAGGATTTGCTTGTCTAGAGCGGGGCTACGCATACGCGAGTCCCACTCCTCCTTGATGAACTTGGGGTATGTCGACCCGCACTCCTAGAGCATATGCGCTAGAGTGGAGGTGTGCCCGCAGGACGGGCAGGCGTCGTCGCGATATACGTCGGGGTAAGCCTCATGTAGAACAGACAGACAGGGATATGTGCTGGTCTGCAGAAGTCTAAGCGAAACGACTTGCGCCCTATTCAACTTGGGGTGAGGGGGTGGAAAGACCCGTCAAGACATGTAGAAGAATTTAATAACCTCGATGTGAGTAGCGGGAGCGTCCCTGTGGCCGTAGAGAGGAGGGGAGTCTGCGCTCCTTACAGAGGAAGCGCCGTCGGTGAGGTCGCGCGCAGCCTCGTGAGCAGACTCATTGAGGTTCGGGGGAGCACCCTCGACCGACCTTACGTCAGCGGGAAACCAGTGAATCAAATGATGCTGAGAGTATATGGGCTCGAGCCGCTAAGAAGGCGAGCAGCTTCCTTGGCGATGCAATCCTTCTGAAAATCCCTAACTGCCGTTTTGGAATCGGTATAGATCCCGGACCCACGACCGTCTAGCAGGGCGAAAGCGATGGCGGCTTGCTCGGCGACTCCTGGGTCTGAAGTGCGAATCGAGGTGCTATCGGAAACCTTGCCCCTGGAGTCGACCACAACGACGGCAAAGGTCTTTCCATCGCTGTACTCCGCGGCGTCGACGAAGCTTGCTCTAATGTCTTGTTGCTTGGTCTCTTTGAGAATAGCTGCTGCTCTGGCCTTGCGTCTGCCCTCGTTGTGGACGGGGTGGACATTTCGAGGCACAGGGGCCACTTCGAACTTGTCTCGAATGCACTTAGGGATCAGTGTACTGACCATCGGGAATCCCGAAGGGTGGTAACCCAGCTCTTCGAGGCTGCGTTTACCTGCCGCTGTGGTGATCTGGCGAATGAGCTGCGCGCGTTATAGGGCTTCAGCGATCTCCTCGGTGGTGTTATGTACCCCCAGCTTGAAGAGATCCTCGGTATGGGTCCTGATGGGTAGCCCGAGAGCCCTCCTGACTATTTTGTGGATGAGAAAGTTGAGCTGGTGTCGCTCCGCTCTGAGTTAGTTGCGCATAGAAATCGTGTACGTGAAGTACCATAGTACGAAGGCATTGATCAGCCTATAGAGATTGTTTGCTTTCATGCCTTGGTGCCGATTTGCAATGCTGCAAACAAGGCGGGAAGCGTTGTCCATCTTTGCGATGATCCTGCGAAGAGCCATACTCATCCCGCCGTTGAATTCGACAAACATGCTCAGGACCCGAATTACGTCGACCCTGGATATTGACACGTGTACTTATCTTTATCGGGCAACCACGTTTCGCCGCCTAACAAATGTAATCGCACAGCATGGGACGCGCCTGCATGTTTCCGAAGGTTCTGGAAAGTTATCGATGCTTCTATCCGCTGTCTGTTGTCGCCGAGACTTGTGTTATCTGATTTCATCACCTGACGCGAATGGTGTAGAACTTTGTGGAAGGCACGCGGGTCCGAACGATTAGACTGGAACCATCGACGACTGCTCTATAAAAGCCGACGCGCTTGACCCGCAGATCAGATTTCCGACGATCGCCGACTCTGTTCGCCGCTTTCGTTGTGCTATAAGTGTAGCCTGTTTTGTGGGCACAGGTTCGCCCAATAAAATCTAGTTTTGCCTTTCACAGTATTGCTACTGTGTTCTTAACGTCACCACCACGTGACATCTGGTGGAGGTGCTGGGTATCGATCCCAGTACCTCTCGCACGCCAAGCGAGAGCTCTACGATCTGAGCTACACCCAGATGGTAGATGGAAGAGAACAAGTCGACGAAATGCTGCGCGACGACATCATCCAGCCGTCTAAAAGCCCGTGGGCATCCCCTGTTGTCTTGGTGAAGAAAAAGGACGGAACCCTACGTTTCTGCGTCGATTATCGTCGTCTGAACAAGATCACGAAGAAGGACGTATACCCCCTCCCACGGATAGACGACGCATTGGATCGGCTCTGCAATGCTAAATACTTCTCGTCCATGGACCTCAAGTCTGGCTATTGGCAAATAGAAGTCGACGAAAGAGATCGCGAAAAGACCGCCTTCATCACCCCAGACGGCCTCTACGAGTTCAAGGTTATGCCATTCGGACTGTGCTAGGCGCCTGCAACGTTTCAGCGCGTGATGGACACGGTTTTAGCAGGATTGAAGTGGCAGACCTGTCTCGTATACTTGGATGACGTCGTCGTCTTCGCCGAAAATTTCGACGTTCACCTTAGGCGGCTTGCAACAGTACTAGAGGCCATCAGGTCATCAGGACTTATTCTGAAGCCGGAAAAGTGCCGCTTCGCTTACGAGGAGCTTATATTTTTAGGCCATGTCATCAGCAAATCTGGAGTCCGCCCGGACCCGCAGAAGACAGCTGCCATAGCAAAGTTCCCCCAGCCCATCGACAAGAAGGCAGTGCGTAGATTTCTTGGCATGTGTGCCTACTACAGGCGATTTGTCAAGAACTTTTCACGCATCGCTGAGCCGCTGACGCAGCTAAATAAATGTGACGTCGAGTTCAAGTGGGAAACGCCGCAGGCCGACGCCTTTCAAGAACTCAAACGACGCATGCAGTCGCCGCCCGTACTTGCGCACTTCGACGAGCACGCCGATACCGAAATCTACACTGACGCCAGTAGCCTAGGCCTCGGTGCCGTCCTAGTCCAGAGAAAAGATGGACATGAACACGTGATAGCTTACGCTAGCCGGTCGTTGTCAAAAGCGGAAGGCAATTATTCTACAACCGAAAAGGAATGCCTCGCCATCGTTTGGGCTACAGCGAAATTTCGCCCTTACCTATATGGCAGGCCATTCAAAGTCGTCAACGACCATCACGCCTTGTGTTGGCTAGCGAATTTAAAGGATCCCTCCGGACGGCTGGCACGGTGGAGCCTCAGATTACAAGAATACGACATCACTGTAACATACAAGTCCGGACGAAAACACTCAGACGCCGATTGCCTATCACGCGCCCCCATTGACCCGCCGCCGCAAGATGACGAGGATGACGACGCCTTCCTTGGAATAATAAGCGCGGAAGACTTCGCCGAACAACAACGAGCGGACCCGGAGCTTAAAGGCCTCGTCGATTATTTGGAAGGGCACACCGACGTTGTCCCCAAGGCATTTAAGCGCGGATTATCTTCCTTCACGCTTCAAGACAGTCTACTCGTGAAGAAGAACTTCTCACCAGTCCGCGCCAATTACCTTCTTGTTGTCCCGTCAGGACTTCGTCCAGAAGTATTGCACGCCCTGCATGACGATCCGACCGCAGGACACCTCGGATTTTCCCGCACACTATCGAGGATACAAGAAAAGTATTATTGGCCGCGCCTGACCGTCGACGTCGCCCGTTATGTCAGAACATGCAGAGACTGTCAGCGACGCAAGACACCGCCGACAAGGCCAGCCGGATTACTACAGCCAATCGAGCCTCCTTGCCGACCATTCCAGCAGATCGGGATGGACTTGCTGGGACCCTTTCCGACGTCAACAACCGGAAATAAGTGGATCGTCGTGGCGACGGACTACCTCACCCGCTTCGCTGAAACTACAGCACTGCCGAAAGGTAGCGCAGCCGAAGTGGCGAAATTCTTTGTCGAAAACATCCTGCTTCGACATGGCGCCCCAGAAGTCCTCATCACCGACCGAGGAACGGCCTTTACAGCGGAGCTCACCCAAGCCATTCTGAAATACAGTCAGACAAGGCAACGGCCTACCACCCGCAGACGAATGGTCTTACGGAGCGGCTGAATAAGACCCTCGCCGACATGCTAGCGATGTACGTCGACGTCGAACACAAGACCTGGGATGCCGTCCTGCCGTACGTAACATTCGCTTATAACACGGCGGTACAAGAAACAACACAGATCACGCCGTTCAAGCTGGTCTACGGCAGGAACCCGACGACGACGCTCGACGCCATGCTGCCGCACGTCACTGACGAGGAGAACCTTGACGTCCGTACCTACCTCCAGCGCGCCGAAGAAGCCCGACAGCTCGCCCGCTTGCGGATCAAGTACCAGCAGAGGACCGACAGCCGACACTACAACCTCCGACGACGCTTCGTGGAGTACCAGCCCGGTGACCGTGTTTGGGTTTGGACCCCTATACGCCGACGAGGACTGAGCGACAAGCTTTTGCGTCGCTATTTCGGACCGTACAAGATCATCCGACGTATTGGCGCACTGGACTATGAGGTCGTGCCAGACGGTATTTCGCTATCACAGCGGCGCCGCTCACGACCTGAAATAGTCCACGTTGTGCGACTAAAGCCCTACTACCAGCGTTAATGAACTTCCGGGCTTCGCGTAACTCACCTTTGGACTTTGTTTCTTTTTGTTGTTACTTATGTTTAATAAGTATCCTTTTGTGTTTCGCTTTGTAGCATCGGGACGATGCTTTTTAAGTGGGGGGTATTGACACGTGTACTTATCTTTATCGGGCAACCACGTTTCGCCGCCTAACAAATGTAATCGCACAGCATGGGACGCGCCTGCATGTATCCGAAGGTTCTGGAAAGTTATCGATGCTTCTATCCGCTGTCTGTTGTCGCCGAGACTTATGCTATCTGATTTCATCACCTGACGCGAATGGTGTAGAACTTTGTGGAAGGCACGCGGGTCCGAACGATTAGTCTGGAACATTCGACGACTGCTCTATAAAAGCCGACGCGCTTGACCCACAGATCAGATTTCCGACGATCGCCGACTCTGTTCGCCGCTTTCGTTGTGCTATAAGTGTAGCCTGTTTTGTGGGCACAGGTTCGCCCAATAAAATCTAGTTTTGCCTTTCACAGTATTGCTACTGTGTTCTTAACGTCACCACCACGTGACAATATCACCTCGCACCCCCTCCTCCGTCACAAGTGCGAAGACTGATGCTGCTTTCGGAGACTGGCTTCCAATGTTTGGGTCTGCCTCCCTCCTCTTTTCTGTAAAGCAGAAGCTCCGACTTAGCAGGGGAGCATCGAAGTACGGTGGGGCGGAGATGCTCAACAATCACGTCCATCGCCTATTGCATAGCTTCTTCGCATCTTCCCTCGCAGCCGCCGGAGCACCAGATTGTGATGTCGGCAGCGTAGATGGTGTGCTTGACGTCCTCGCCGCGTGTTAAGCTCCCGGTAAGACCACTCATACAGATGTTAAAAAGTGTGGGGGAAACGACGGCGCCCTGAGGAGTGTCCTGCCCTCCAAGGGGCATATCTTCGGAACGGAACTCTCCAATGCGAAGTTTGGCCTTCCTGTCCTTTAGAAAAGAGCTGACGTAGCTGTGGAATCTGGAACCGAGACCCAGGTCTGAAATCGTCTAGACTATGAAGGTGTGGAGCACGTTGTCGAAAGCCTTCTCTAGGTCCAGTCCGAGCAGAGCCTTGACGTCTCTGGAACGGCAATCCACGATCTGATGTTTGATTAGTTTCATGGCACGTTGCGTCGAGAGGTCGGCGCAGGACTTCGAAGTACCCGTTGAGCCTGTTGAGGACGAAGTGCTCCATCACCTTGCCGGCGCAGGAGATTAGAGAAGTAGGACTGAAGTTCTCGATATTCGGGGCATTGCCGGACTTCGGAACGAGCACCGTGCAGGCCGTGCTCCATTCTGCAGCAAAAACACCGCTCTTCCAGGACTCGCTGATCTTGTCGGTCAGAAAGACGATCGACGTGCCGTCGAGGTTTCTCAACATTTTGTTGGTGACTCCGTCCAGACCCGGCGCAGACTTTCAGTCGAGCGCGAAGATGGCCTGTCTGACCTCGGCAAGGGAGAAATCTTCGTCCAGCTCGGGGCGAGGAGAGTCTCAGTAGTGCGGAAGTTGGGTCGCCGGATCCCCGTCGCTATGGGCGGGCAGGTACTTCTGTATGAGTTTTGAGACGAGTTCATCGACCGTGTGAGACGTGGTGGTTTCGTGAAGGGACCGGGCCAACGTATGCCTCCGATTTGACTTGGAGCCGCTTTCGTCGTGAGCATAGCCAGCTTTTTTATGATATCCTCGTGCCAACAACGTCTTACAGGAACGAAGTGTAATCTAATCTCATTTCCCTCTCATATACCACCATTGCGTGGAAACTAATTTGTGATGGTGCATTAGGACGGACGGCGAGATATGCGACAAAATTAGCCTTGAACAGCGTTATGAACAGAACATGGGAGTGGCTCGCGGCGACATTGTTATGGGGTATAACATATGGCGTGATATTTCCGTAACAAGAGAAACTTCTCCCTTAGGGCCACGCGGTGTCAAGTTGTTTTCCTGGTGAAGAAGGTTCCTGAGCACGGTGTAATACCCACGCAGCATCCCTTTCTTTCCCTCCCGAACGACGTCGTCACAGACAAAGGACTCGATGCATCGTCGCCTGCGCATCGCTCTTGCGCCTTCGACACTGCGGATGCGCGGCTTCGTAGGGAAAGGCGCTCATGCTGTTGTTGCAGCGCGGATGGCGTCTTCGGCACAGCGCGCGTCAATCGTGCATAATAGATGCGAGAGTGCACGCGAGCCTCCACTTAGGCCCCCGGCGAAGACCCCCTTTCTTGTTTGCTATACGGGTAAAGAGCCACGGACAGCGTCGAAAGGTGACCTGCATGCACTTTGTCACTGCTGAGCTCACGGCAGACGGGTTGGCGGAGCGCAGTGAGTTCGGGAAGGGCCGACTTGCTCGGTGGTCACTTGAGGTTTCAGGCCTGCACGGAGCACATTGGACTGCATACTCGCGCGATGGCTTCGCTTAGAGTGATTTCGGCACGATAAGAGAAACTGGTGTTAGGGATGTATGCTTTCAGGGAAGTAACTATGCGTGAACATGGGTAAGAAAAAGAAAACAATATTAAGGCGTTCAGTCTATGTAATTAGTACGCACGCACATATTAATTATTAGCAATCACGCAGAGAGACAAAAAAAAAGGCTTGCAATTGTCTACTGAACGGGACACCACGTCAACCAGCCCAAAAGAACGGGAGATAAAGAAATAGGCAGTTTCGCACGGAGGGTGAATCACTGACAGCAATGGCAAGGTTTTGCGTTGCGCTGTAGCTCCTCGGACGGTGTCGTAACTGTGCGCAAACACGACATGTTGGAGCGACGCGGCACGCAAAGCCGGCCCTGGTAGCGGCGTCTTTCAACGCTAGCTTAACGAGCGTCGCCACGGGCGTTGCAGCTGCCCCGTTGACCATTACATCGGTAATATACAGGTTAGCAATGCAGGCAATCAAATTCAAGCTGCAAGCATGGGCAGAAAATAATGGCATTTTGGGAGAACTTCAGAATGGCGTCGGAATAGGTAGGCGTTTCGATGATAACTTATTTGTTATTACTCAGTAAAGCAATGAAGCGGGCTAGTTGGTGAACGTTCATGGTTATATTGCGCTTAGTTTTACAGTGACGATATTAAGTGAAGGACAGGACGTGTACGTACGTAGCGCAAACTACCAACTGTTTATTACTGTTAAATAACGTGCTTATATAAAAGGAGATATGGCGCGGGGGGGAGATATGAAAAGATATGACAAGGCGACGACATGTGATCATAGTTCGGGCAACGCATACATCGCTCACTTGCACCCATTTACCCTGGCAAACTCGACCTCAGCTTCGGTAACGGGGATGGACGGGAGTGCTTACGCACATCTCTTTTTCTTTAGCTATCGCAAGCGCCTCCCATATTTCTCCCTCCATTTTTGTTTATGATGTGCCAATTAATGCTTTCTAATAGCAAAGAGCATTTGCATTGTTCGCAATGTGCAGCCAAGTTGCTAGGTGCTGTCAAGCAGCAGTTCATCATCCCCGATCATCCCCGATTTAATCTTGCTTAAAGCAATGTTTGTAATGAATAGGTCGATTTGACAAACCAAATCAAAACAATATGTACTATAAGTAGTTCTGGTAGGTGATGATGTGACATTGAAGCAACCATGTGCGTGTATAACTGCCTCAATATATCGCTTCATCGGATTGTCGAGCATCATACTGATATTGAAATCACCACCGAACCGGAGTTTAAATTGCAATTCACCCACATAAAGAAAAAAAAACTTTTCAAGAAACTGAAAGAAAGGTCTAAATTACCGCTTGGTGGACTGTAGAAAACTGAGTAGACAGTTTGAGCGCTCAAGACTGATAGGTCCTCATAGTCATCAGTAATACAGCAAAATTCATTCATGCACTTTGCATTGATGTTATCCCGGACAAGCCACACTGACACCACCACCGCGCGACCTTACTGTTTTTGGTAAAGCATTGATATTTAGGCAGTTGCCATACGACTGAGTGCAGGTCATACCACGTTTCAGACAGCATAATGAAATCAAACTGAAAGGTCAAGCTGCAGAAAAAAAAGGTCGAGCATGTCACGCTTGTTTCGCACTGACTGGCAGTTGAGATGGAAGCATTGATTTGATTTTTTATGGTCTGGTCCAACAAAATGCAAAGACGGGGATAACCAGTCAACAGAAGCCATGTCAAAACGGGAAAACGTGCGGACAGCACTTCAGTTTCACACTTTCAGCTTTTCGAGATTGGTTTCGGTCTTGATTACATGTACATGGGCATGTTCTTCTTTCCGGACCAATATTCTTCCATTGCGATGCGACACAAATTTGAAATTGTTTACGAGTGCCCATTCATTTGCAACTTTGAGCAACGATCTAATATACATGGTTAGGTTTTCGGATATGTAGGCATCAGATTCAACCCTTGATACAGCTTTCCTTTTTCGAGTCATTTAACTCTTGTCGACGGTTGCCTGAAGTGAACAAGCACAGCTGGTGTCTTACCTTTTTGTGAAGGAAGACGGTGAACGGCGGAGACGGTCTGCTCGTTAAGAGGATGAAGTTCCAGTTTGTCAGAGACGACGTTTATTCTGGTCATGAGGCATTCATTCGCATGTTTAGCCAGCCCATGAATTTCAAAGTTCAACTTTCGACTGTGGTATTCAAGGTCATTTACAGCAACAGGCACTCTCCTGAGTTCAGCGTCTGTTCTAAATTCTTCAAGTTTGGAAACTCTTTTTTTAGTTTCTTAATTTCGCCCAAGTACTATGCGACGGTGACGAGTACTGTGTCATACTGGGCGGACATGTGCTTTATTAAAGACTCCATCTCATTTACCGTGTTCTTAAGAGGAAGCTGCTCATTTAACGTCGAGCAGAAGCGTGGTGACAGTGCTATCACCGGCTTCCCTAGAAGCTTATAGTCGTCCCCTTTAGATTTATATCTAGATTCTGAGACGCAAGAACAGGAACCTAGGTGATACTGGTCAAACAGTCACTGCATGTTAACGATCGAGTCAGCTTCTACAGCCTTTTCACACTTTGCAGAATCGGTACCACTGAGATCACTCATGGCAGATTACCGTCCATCGGCACCTGAACGCCAACCAAAGCAACGTAGTCCTTACTTATTCCACATATAAAAGCAAGAACAGAAGCCAGGAAAGTGCAGAAAAAGTATCATGAATTACAACCAAGCAGTAGTTAAAAAGCAGCAAGAGTGGCAGCAGCTGCGGCTAAAGACATGTCTACCAATACGTAGATGACAGAGACGTGGCGATAACCAACCTGCAAAATTCCAGAAAGAAGCGTTGGAAGGAGTCTGCGTTCCATCGCCGCTGCTGTCAGTTGAAGAGGGCGTCAGCAGTGGTTTCTTTTATAGCTGTCGGTGGCTCCCTGGTAGCTATTGAACGATGACGCAACACATGACAGCCGTCGTGATCGCAAGCAGCAGCGATTAGATGGTCAGGTCTTTGCACGTGCAGCGATGAAGTCCGATGTTTGCTTGCGCAGGAAGATGACACTGGGTCAAGCTTCCGCAACTGCAAAATTCTAGAAAGAAGTGTTGGAAGGCGTCTGCTTTCCACCGCCGCTGCCACCAATTTGTGTTTCGGTGTTTCTGTGCCGACAGAAATAACAATGCCGAAGCGAGGCGGGATACTCACTTGATCTTCGAGCACACTCAAGGCGTGGTGACTACGACAGCTCTCCTGCGGTATCGATTTATCTTCCGATAGCATTATCGACTTCAACTTCAGGTCGATGATTATGCCGTGTTGGTTCGGGAAGTCCATGCCGAGAACGACGTCTCGTGAACACTGTTGGGGGATAACGAAGGTGGCAGGGTACGTCCGGTCATGAACCGTAATTCTTGCCGTGTAGATTCCTGTCGGCGTTATTAGATGTCCTCCAACTGTCCGCATTTGATGGCCTCCCCATGCAGTCCTAACTTTCATCAACTGGGTGGCAAGGGGTCCGCTCATCATGAAGTAGTCGGCTCCTGTGTTTACTAAAGTGGTGACTGCATGGTCATCGAGAAGCACATCGAGGTCGGTGGTTATTTGTCTTGCGTTGGAGTTAGCTCTCGGCGCCGGATCACGGCTGCGTCGTGTTGACGTGCGCCTGAAACGTCGCGTCGTCAGGTCTTCTTTCGTCGGCGTATTCTTTGCTTCTAGGCTTCGTCGGGATGGCGGCGTCTCTTTGATATGTCATCGAGATCGTCTTTTCGGCGTCTTCGTCGGCGGCGGAGGATCATCGTCAGTTCGACGAATAGCATCCGCACCTCCGTCGGTTGCTGCTTTTAGCTTTCCGGATATGGGCTGTGCACACCGGCCCTAGGCTCGGCCAGTATATGGTCGTCGCTGAAGCGACAGGTAGCGGCCTGGTGACGGCAAACGGGTCGGTCGTCGAGAACTGCACTGAGTGGCGGCGAGGTAGTCGGCGATGTCACGAGGGCGCTGTCCATGCTGTGGACGCGGCATATTGATGGCGAATCCTCGCAGTCCCAAGTCGCGGTATGGACATTGGCGGTAAACATGGCCGGCTTCCCCGCAATGGTAGCAGAGCGGGTGGTGGTCGGGAGCGCTCCAAATAGTTGTCGTCAGAGCGTTTCGCTGGCCGACAGGTGGGCCAGATGGCGCGGCAGTGGCCTCATAGGGCATTGGCGCGGTCGCGGAGGGGGAGCTTGACGGTGGGCGACGGCGGCGTATGTCATCGCTTCCGGCTGGGGCTGTGGCTGTGGTGGTTGAACTTCAGTAACCCCGAGTGATCGATGAACCTCTTCTTTCATGATGTCGGCGATTGAGGCGACTTGAGGCTGCGACCTTGGGAAGAGCTTCTACACTTCCTCGTGAACGACAACTCTGATGTTCACTCGCATGTCGTAACTGCTGAGTTCTTGAACATCGGTGAAGTTTCGGTGGTTATACTGCCTCGTCCGCATATCGAACGTCTTCTCATTGGTTGTTGCTTCGGAAACAAATGTAGCAACAGTCCTGGGCGGCTTCCGTATCAATTCGGCGAAGAGATGCTCTACATTGCGTATGAGGAACCGAATTTTCGTTTCCTCAGGCATATCCAGGTCAGCGTCGCGGAACAGGCGCGTCATGTCCTCGGTGAAGATCGCTAGTTGTATTCAGGCTTCTAGCATAGCTTCGGCCCTCTCGTTGCGCATGACGCTCGTAAATGTTCGCAAGAAGCCACTACGGAACAGGTCCCACGTGGTCAGGGTCGACTCCCGGTTCTCAAACCACGTTCTGGCGGCGCCTTCTAAGGCGAAATATACATGCCGCAGCTTGTCGTTGAAGTCCAAGCTGCTGACAGTCGCGATTCGTTCATAGGTCTCCAGACATGTTTCTGGGTCTTCAGACGATGATCCATGGAAGGTTGGTGGGTCCTGAAATTATTGCAGCAGAATGGGGAATGCTGGGGGAGCCATAAGGGTTGCTGACATTGGCTTGGTCACTCTGGTCACTTCCGCAAAAGGTCCGTATTCCGGTAGCAGTTCTTGCTGCCTACGGCCATCTCGCTGGGCCTTGGCGACGTTGGTGTTGTCCTCGGGCTTCGGGATTGGATCACGGCTTTGCGGGGGCGTTCGGTAAATGAACGCACTAACACCTCCACCAGATGTCACGTACTAGTGACGTGAATGAAGTTGCAAAGCCGGGAATGACGAAACTAGCGTTTGATTGGGTGAACTTGTGTCCTCAAAAACAGGCTGCACTCAAAGAACGGCAACAACGGCGAACACAGTCGGCGGTCGACGAAAATCTGCCGGTCAAGCACGTCGGATTTTATACACGAGTCATTAAATGTTTCAGAGTAATCGGTGGTGCCCGCGTGTCCTCCCGAAAGTCATACACAATTCGCGTCGCACATGCAGTCACAATATAAAAGCTTCGATGACAACAGAACCATCGACTACACTCGAGAAACTTCTGATACATACGGGCGCGTTCTGCGCAGAGCGATAACATTCGTTAGACGGTGAAAGACGCTCACCTGTAAAAGAAGTCCACGTGTCTATATATATATATATATATATATATATATATATATATATATATATATATATATATATATATATATAGCGCTAAGGCAACAGTAAGCAGCAGTATCAGCAGCCAGACACGAAAATGTCAGACACAAAAAGGACGGTTCTCCAGCTGGCGCGAGATCTTTGACTTCGTCGTCTTCAATCGCCGTTCTTGCTGGGCACGCAACTTTGACTCAAAACACCAGGTAGCATTATTCCCCCGCCCAATGGAGGATCGACTCGATGCTCAAACACAAAACGTACACGGGAACTACACAAATTAAGTAAGAAAAAAAAAGAAAGGACACGCACTAGCAGACATACGCAAATGCACACGGAAAAATTATTCTGTGGTCGGGAACAAAAAAAAAACGCTTCACAGTTCTTTGGAGGACGACGCGACGACAGCAAAAAAAAAAAAAAAAAAGGTTTTTTCACTAGTACACTTCACCGTGTAAAATACGGCCTGAGGCGGACGACATGTACAGTCTCTGCGCGTGGTAAATGGCGCTTGGGCGATGGCAGGTCTCCGTCTGGAATCGCTTCATAGTTCACGTCGCTTACACGCCTTAGTACTGTGTATGGTCCGAAGCGCTTGTTCGGGAGTTTCTCGCTGAGACCTCGCCGTCTAGTTTGTGTCCAAAACTAAACTTGGTAACCAGGCTCATAGGTAACTTGTCGATGGTGGAGATTGTACTTTATTGCATCTGTACACTGCTGCTGTCTAATGTGCACACGGGCCAGTTGACGCGCTTCCTCGGCGCGCTGAATGTACTCCTCGACGTCAGGAGCTAACTGGTCGAGCTGGTCGGCATCTTCATATGGAATCATGGCGTCTAGCATAGTTTGGACTTCTCGACCGTAAACGAGGCGAAATGGCGTGAAACGTGTAGTTTCCTACGTGGCAGTGTTGTACGCAAACGTTACGTACGGTAGGATTTCGTCTCACGTTTTGTACTGCACATCCAAGTACATAGCGATGATGTCTACCAGCGTTTTGTTTAGTCTTTCTGCCAAGCCGTTAGTCTGAGGGTGGTATGCAGTGGCCTTTCGATGACTCGTGTAACTCAGCTTGAAGACGTTGTCCAGAAGCTTCGCCGTAAATGCCGCCCCTCGGTCAGTGATGATGAATGACGGTGCGCCATGCCGAAGCACAATGTGATGCATAAAAAACTGGGCAACTTCAGATGCTGTCCCGCGTGGTAGTGCCTTCGTCTCAGTGTAACGCCTCAAGTAGTCAGTTTCGACAATGACCCACTTATTGCCGGAGTAAGACAAGGGAAATGGTCCAAGAAGGTCCATTGCAACTTGATAAAACGGCGTACGCGGAGGGTCGATGGGTTTTAGAATGCCTGCAGGCTTGAAGGGTGGTGACTTGCAGCGCTGGCATTAACGGCATCCTTTCACGTAGCGTTGGACACAAGCAATCAGTCTAGGCCAGTAGTACAGTTGCCGTACCCTGTCTAGAGTCCTTGTGTAGTCGAAGTGACCAGATGTCGGCTCGTCGTGGCAGGCTAATAGGATGTCGTCGCGAAGGGCTTGAGGTACTACTAGATGATGTGGTTTGTCGCCGGCACCTGTTTCTTTTGTATAAGATGCCCCCTCGTAGGCAAAATGACGACAACCGTCGCGAAATAGGGCGGGGGAATGGACGCGATGCCGCCTTCTAAGTGATCGATCATGGATCTTAACTCAGCGTCTGATCGCTTTTTAGCGAGCAGATCCGCCCTGATGAGGGCTCCCAGAAAGGCACTGTCGTCTTCCTCGTCAGGATTCTGAGATTCAACAGGTGCTCGTGATATTGTGTCAGCATCTTCATGCTTTCTGCCTGACTTGTATACGATGCTGATGTTAAATTCCTGGAGTCGCAGACTCAAACGTGCCAATCGTCCAGAAGGGTCTCAGAGGTTGGTTAACCACCACAAAACGTGATGATCGGTCACAACTTTAAACGGCCGCCCGTAGAGATACGGCCTAAACTTTGTGGTAGCCCAAATAACCGCGAGACACTCCTTCTCTGTGGTGGAATAATTGGACTCTGCGCGTGATAGAGTGCGGCTCGCGCAGGCGATAACTCGTTCAGCCCCGTCTTGCCGTTACAGCAGGATAGCTCCGAGACCGATATTGCTGGCGCCAGTGCGTACTTCTGTGTCAGCATCCTCATCAAGATGACCGAGCACGGGAGGAGAAGACAATCGACGTTGTAGCTTCGCAAAGGCGGTCTGTTGTTCATCAGTCCAGAGGAATGGCATGTCGCCACGCGTAAGGCGAAATAGCGGATCTGCAATGTTCGCAAAATTTTCAATGAAGCGTCTGTAATATGCACACAAGCCCAAAAATCGTCGGACACTTTTATAATCGGTTGGAGCGGGAAAAGCTGCTACGGCAGCAGTCTTCTCGGGATCGGGCCGAACACCTGCCGCGCTTACGACGTGACCAAGGAACTTCAGTTCCTCGTAACCGAAATGGCATTTCTCTGGCTTGAGTGTAAGGTCAGCCGATCGAATGGCTTCGAGTACATACCGAAGGCGGCGAAGGTGCGCGTCAAAAGTTTCCGAAAAGACAACAACATCATCGAAATAGACGAGGCAGCTTTTCCATTTGAGGTCAGCCAGAACGGTATGCATCATTCGCTGGAATATGGCTGGAGTGGAACAGAGGCCGAAAGGGAGTACTCTAAATTCGTAAAGGCCGTCCAGAGTTACGAAAGCAGTTTTCTCGCGGTGACGCTCATCTACTTCAATTTGCCAGTAGCCACTTTTCAGATCGATAGAGGCGAAATACTTCGCGTGCCTCAGCCTGTCCAGAGAATCGTCGACACGAGGCAACGGGTACACGTATTTCTTGGTGACGTTGTTTAGCTTCCGGTAGTCAACACAAAATCGAAGCTTGCCATTTTTCTTTTTAAGAAGAACGACTGGCGATGATCAGGGACTGCATGAAGGTTGGATTACGCCGTCTTGAAGCATTTCCTTCACCTGCGTTTGAATCGCATGTCGTTCGGTCGGGGAAACACGATAAGGCTGTTGCCCTATGGGTGGCACGTCGTCATAGGTGATGAAACGGTGTTTCGTAACCGACGTTTGACGTATCTTCGACGACCGTGCAAAGCAAGAGTGGAACTCAAGCAACACCTCGCGCAGGGGTTGCCTGTTCTCTTCAGGAAGCGTTGGACTAATGTCGACGTTGGGTAGAGGTGCTTCAGCAGTGCCGATTGCCACGGAAACAAAACACTCAGTGACAACGGCGATCAGGTCGGCGTAGGCGATGACAGTACCGGGGAAAAGGTGCCGGTGTTTGTAGCTGAAGTTGGTGACAAGAGCCTCACAGTGGCCATCGTGGAGATCGACAAGGCTTCTTGCTACGCAAACACCACGAGAAAGCAGGAGAGAGCGATTGCTTTCTGCGACCGCTTCACCGTGTACGAGCCTGTCACATGTCACTTGAACAACGACACTTGCACGCGGTGGTAACGTGACAGCGTCATCGATGACACGAACAGATGCTCGAGGGTGGATGGTGTTGGTCGTCGCTGTGGCGCTCTTTGTCGAGAAAGGGACGAGGCGTTGTCGAATGTTGATAATAGCTTCGTGCTCCCTGAGAAAGTCCATGCCGATGATTAGGTCTCGAGAACACTGAGGGAGAATGCTCAAACTGGCTACAAACGTAGAGCCGCGAATCTGTATTCGTGCCGCGCAGATGCCGAGTGGTGTGACGATGTGCCCGCCAGCTGTACGAACTGGCGTTTGATTCCAAGGCGTGGTCACTCTCTTCAGAAGGGTAGCCAGTTTTTCGCTGATTATAGAATAATCCGCTCCAGTGTCCACTAAAGCAGTCAATTCACGACCGTCGAGCAGTACAGGAATGTCCAAAGAAATTCTTCCGTAATCAGCAGGTACTGTCGTCGTCGATGTATCGTCGGTTCGCGTACGCGTCAGTAGGGGTCCTTGAGCACGTCCAGACTGAGCGGCCTCGCCCCCAAAGCTCGCTGTGGTTAGTTTTCCAGTCGTGGGCTGGGCGACCGACCCTGCACCACGCTTGAATACGTATGGCGAGTCAAAGAAAACCGCCGAGGCGAAGGGGAGCGTGACTGGTGTCGAGTTGATGGTAATCCGCGCTGCTGGGCAACGTAGTCTTCAATTTCAGGAGGACGCTGGCCGAACCTAGGTCGCGGCGAGTTCGCTAAGAATCCGCGTAGTCCGAGCTCTCGATAGGAGCACTGTCGGTAGACATGCGCAGCTTCACCACAGTGTAATCAAAGCGGACGGCAATCAGGTGTCCGCCACACGTCTGATTTCCTTGGGGCCTGTCAGTGGTCCTTGTAATACGAGGGGCTCTAACATGGCCGGGCGCGCGGCGCGAAGCGGGGAGGGAGGTGGGGCAGGTTGCCTCAAGGCTTGCAAATATGACATACGGGGGCTGTCATTTCTTAGCTGTCGAGCTGTGTTGAAGGGTGGTTCTCTTAGCGCATTCTGGACTTCGTCACGGAGAACGCTGGACAAGGAGCTGAGCGTCGGCCGTGAAGGTACCGACAGTTTATGGAGTTCTTCGCGGATCACGGAACGAATGAGCTCTCGAAAGAAATCGACGTGAGCCCCGAGAGCTCCGAAGAAGTCCGTAGGTGAGGCAGTGTTCACTTGGCGTTCGTATGATGGTGTCCTCTGGCGAAGAGTCGGCTTCATGGTGATGGCCTCGGAAAGAAATTCTGACACAGTCTTGGGAGGACTGCGCACGAGACCGCCGAACAGCTGCTCTTTCACTCCGCGCATCAGGTACCGCACAATCTCTTCTTCCGACATGCTGGGGTCGGCTTGTCGAAAGAGACACGTCATGTCCTCGACATACATTGCGACACCCTCGTTCGGCATTTGTATACGGGACTGGAGATCACGCTCTGCTCGCTCTCGGCAATCAGGGCTCGCCATACGTCTCAAGAATCCCGCGTTTTAATTCTGTCCATGAGGTTAGGGTAACTGCACGGTTCTCATACCAAACACGTGCGCCATCGTTAAGGCTGAAATATACGTTTTTCAGTTTGTCTGCGTCATCCCACTTGTTGAACGCGGCATTACGTTCATAGTGCACCAGCGAATCTTCAACGCCCTCATGAATGGCGCCGTGGAGGGGATTCGGCGTTCGTGGATTGAGTATCGTACAGTGAATCGGCGTTGTGCCTTCCATACCGGTTGGGGTGGTCGGAGCTCCCATTTTCTCTGGGAGGAGTCCAAACTCAGGGGCTTGTCCACGGATCCTTCTGCTGGCGCGGTGTACAGGCGTAAACACCGGTACGGGGCTAGAGCTCCTGCTGCCCGGAGGGGTTTGGTGCATAGATTAGATTACCCCGCACCTCCACCAGTTTGGCACGCGCTAAGGCAAGAGTAAGCAGCACTATCAGCAGCCAAACACGAGAACGTCAGACACAAAAAGGACGGTTCTCCAGCTGGCGCGAGATCTTTGACTTCGTCGTCTTCAATCGCCGTTCTTGCTGGGCACATAAAGCTGGCTCAAAACACCAGGTAGCAATATATATATATATATATATATATATATATATATATTGCACTGTAAAATAAGGAGCAGTGGGGCTGTGGCTAGGAGACAGACAACGACGACGAGAAAGAACAACCTTGTTTCGGTGCTCCATCGGCTACACTACCTTTTGCTGCTCCAACGTTCTAGTCGCGAACGCTACTGCTCAAAGTGCTTCGCGACATCCGCTGCCAAGGAGTGCAAGCAGAGCTACCAGACACCGTACCTCGTCAGACGCAGGCGTGGGGACCGATCCCGAGCCAATAGAAGCAAATCTCCGGCCCTCGCCATGGGCGAGCGACAACTCCCGGCCACCGGCGGTCGCTCCGCGGATCGCGGGAGCTCTAAATCCAGGTCCAGGGGAAGATCCGGGTCCAGGGGCAGATCTATGTCCAGGGCCAGATCCGGAAGCCGCTCCAGGAGCCGCTCTGTCTCAAGGGCCCGGTATGGGTCCAGTGCCGGCCAGCAGAGGAAGAGAAAGTCGACGCTATCGTGGGCAGATATGGTTGTTGGCGGCGTCCACGCGAGATCTTCCCGGGGCCCACGCGACCCGCTTCCAGAGCAAGCCAGGGAGGCCGAGGTAGCGCGCCTTATGAAGGAAAACGCGGACTTCAAAGAATTGATCGGAAAGATCGCTAGCGAAATGGTAGAGATTAAGAAATTGGCAATCAGTCAGAGTGCTACATCCAGCGCGTCGGGGCCGACCGCCACAGAAGCGCCAGTTCCGGCCTGCGACTCGGCCGGGGCCGCCAAGCGTAGGGCAGTTTCCAGTAAGGACGATTCAGATTCGCAAACTCATGAGATCAAATGCATGCTGGCCACGCTCACTAAGAGCGTGCAGCAGTTACAACAACGCTTAGCACAGGTGCAAGTCGCCCTAGGAGAACCGAGGAGAGGCCTAGGCGCGCTGGCCGATCGCATGGACGCCCTCGAGCGTCTGGTGATCCCAAATAATACGTCCGTAACTCCGATGCAGGTCGTTGTTCCGAACGCTTCGGGGACTCAAATCAGGGCTACGAGCACATCGGCACGTCAGAGTGGGGGGAACTTCTTGCGTGCCCCTGTGCTTACAGCGGATACCCCAGACAATTTATCTAATCATGGATAGTTCCAAAGAGGAGTTCAAAATTTGGCAGTGGAACTGCAGGGGGTACTCCAATAAGAGGGCTTCGTTGCAGCAATATTTAAGATAGTTACCTAACAAACCACAAGTAATAGCATTACAGGAAACCCTCGTCTCTGCCGCATCGCTCTCTGGTTATCGTGCCGTCTCCGTGCAGGCCGAAGGTCGGGGAGTGTGCACGTTAGTTGACAGGAGGCTTACACACTTGTCTCACGGCCTCAAGCTGGCGAGTTGCAAGGTCGAATACGTCATGGCGGAGGTTCTGCTCAACACGAGACAACGCAACCAGCGGAGAAACAGCGTGTTTATGCTCAACATCTACAGCAATCCTAGGGACTCGCAACAGCAGTTCAAAACGATACTCAAGAAGTCCGTCGACCTGGCCGGCACCCATCCCCTGGTCGTCGTCGGAGATTTCAACGCACCGTACGGCGTGTGGGGGTACGTCTACGACACGAGCAAGGGCCGGGGTCTGTGGCAGAACGCCAACTAAATTGACCTCACGCTCATCACGGACAAGGCGTTCCCCCACCCGAGTCGGTAACTCAGTGAGACGGGACACCACCCCCGATCTGGCATTCGGGAAGAACGTCGAGGGAGCCGAGTGCAGTAACACCGCAATAAATTTTGGTAGCGACCATTAGGTGCTCGAGACCTGCTTCGAAGTCACCCGAAGTAAATCCAGAGAATTCACTGTCACGGACTGGGACCTTTTTCGCAAGCTCCGCGGCAACGACAGCGCACCCGTACCCAAAGACCTGGAAGATGGTGCGAACGAATGAAGAGTGACGCCGAATCATCCACTAAGAAGATCGTCAGCGCCCTGGTGGTAGAAAAGATGGACAGTAGGCTGACCCATCTGATCGAGGCCAAGCAGGCACTGCTTCTAAGATGGAAGGGACAAAGGCTTAACCGAAGACTGAGGAAAAAGATCTTCGAGCTTAACAAGGCCATCGAAGATCACTGTCGGACCCTCGGCAAGCAGCAATGGGACGAGGTCTGTGACTCGATCGACGGGCAGATGCGTAACGGCAAGTCCTGGGGCATGCTAAAACATCTCGACGATGGCAGAACCAGATCCAGTCAGAGA
This sequence comes from Dermacentor variabilis, assembly GCF_050947875.1. Taxonomy (NCBI): domain Eukaryota; kingdom Metazoa; phylum Arthropoda; class Arachnida; order Ixodida; family Ixodidae; genus Dermacentor; species Dermacentor variabilis. The sequence goes on along the minus strand of NC_134572.1, from coordinate 9,481,672 downwards.
CACAAGCTCGCCAGAGCCCTTCACGAAGCTACCACATCCTGTTCCGGAGACAAGCTGGTTGCCGAGCTCATGGAGAAATACCTTCCCATAAAGCACGGAGACGAGGAAGACCGGTTTGCCGACTACCTCGGCCCAGCCCGTCCGGAATTGGACGAAGACTTCACCGTGGGCGAAATTAGGCAAGCCATTTTCGCGCTCAAGGGGAAGTGTGCGCCAGGTGCCGACAGAATCACCAACAAGATGCTGCGGAACCTTCACGACGGTTCGATCACATACCTCACCGAGAAGATCAAAGAGACGCAGAAAAACGGCAGCGTCCCAGAGCAATGGAAGACCACCAATGTCGTCCTGATCCCCAAACCCGGCAAGGCTCCGAACGTGGACAACCTCCGACCGATCTCTCTCACCTCCTGCGTCGGGAAAGTGGCGGAGCCCGTCGTCCTCAACAGACTAAACAGATATCTCGAAGGAACAGCTATACTCACAACATGATTGGCTTTCGTGCCGGCCTCTCGTCGCAGGACGCCATGAAGATGATAAAACATCAAATCATCGACGGCAGTACCAGAGACACCAGGGCCCTGCTCGGACTCGACCTCGAGAAAGCGTTTGACAATGTTCTCCACGAATACATTCTGGCCTCCGTGGCAGACCTCGAGCTGGGCCCCAGACTATTAACTACGTCCGCTCGTTCCTGACGGGGAGGAAAGCGAAGCTGCGGATCGGCGACTTTGTCTCCGACGAGGTGCTCCTGGGCCCACGGGGCACGCCGCACGGCTCAGTCATTTTGCCTGCTCTCTTCAACATCTGCATGATCGGCCTCTCGAGGAATCTGGCCCAAGTTGAAGGTATCAAACACACCATCTACGCAGACGACATCACCATCTGGTGCACCGGCGGTAGCGAAGGGCAAATGGAAAGCGCCATGCAAGAGGCGGTAGACGTCACGGAGCAGTACCTGCTACCGACCGGACTCAGATGCTTCCCGACCAAATCTGAGCTGCTTTATACAAAAGAAAAAGGCTGCAGACCCAAGGGCTGGAAACCGGTCTCGGAAAGTGACATTCTCCTGTTCACTCGGAGCGGTGACCCGATACCCAGGGTCGACACCATCAGAGTCCTGGCTATGTTCATAGAATCACGCGGCGGCAACGGCACTGCGTTATGCAAGATAATTGCGAAAACCGACAATGCTTTTCGCCTCGTCCGAAGGGTCAGGAACAGACATCGTGGCCTCAAGGAGGACAACGTGCTTAGGCTCATCAACGCCTTTGTGCTGTGTCACTTCACCTACACGGTGGCCATGCACAACTGGCTCAGAGCCTAGCGGGAAAAGCTTAATGCCCTCATTAGAAAATTCTTCAAGAGAGCCCTCGGGATGCCTGTCAGAACGCATACAGAGGACCTCTTTAGGCTCGGCATACACAACACCATCGAGGAGATAGCCGAGGCTCATGAACGGGCCCTGCTAACTCGGCTGTCCACCACGCCGGCCGGCAGGCGTATCTTCTAGGAGATCGGACTCGCACCCACCAAGAACTTGGCTGAAGACACCCAAATCCCCAAAGAAATAGGGGAGAAGATCGTGGTCGCCCCTTTGCCCCGCAACGTTAATCCCGTTCACAACGCATGTCGTCGCAAGGCAAGAACATTGAATATACTAAAGCAAATAAACAAGGACAAAATCGCAGCAAGCTTCGTGGACGCAGCTGCATACCGAGACGGCAAGGCTTTTGCGGTTTCCGTCGTTGACACGCTGGGCAATGTCATCAACTGTGCTTGCGTTCGGACGACGACCCCAGAAGTGGCCGAACAAGTGGCCATTGCACTCGCCATGGAAGACGGTCGGAAAGACGGGGTGTATAGCGATTCGAAAGCCGCAATCAGGGCATTCCAGAAAGGCTGGGTAGCCCGGCAGGTAGTTCAAATTCTGAAAGGCGCCAAACACGGCAACACCTTCATGCACTCGATCCTTTGGTGCCCTGCACACGTCGGGGCGATTAAGGGGGTTCCTCTGAACCTCAACGAGTCTGCCCACAAGGCTCCGCGTGGCTTTACCGACCACGCTGCCCTCTGATCGGGAGACTCTCTCCCCGGACACAGAGACGCTCCTTTCACACACAACGAAATCACTAAATTCTTTTACTTAGAGAGAAGGGTTTTCCCCCCGCGTCACTCCAAGCTAAGCTGGCCGCAGGCGGTCACACTAAGACTTCTGCAAACGAACTCTTACCCAAATCCGGCGTCCCTTAATAGAATATATCCCGAGATTCATCCGAATTGTTCTTGCGTGGCCTGTAGTGAGGTAGCTACGTTGCCTCATGATCTGGGAGTGCGGGTCGCTGGGCCCGAAGTTCACCAAGGAAAAGTGGGACGCACTCCTGCGAAGTCCCGTCTTTGAGGACCAAATCCTGGCCGTCCAGCGCGCCTGCGATCGGGCCGGCACACTAGATCTGTCAGTCCCGTCATGGGATTAACCGGGTGCGCGTTTTATCACGCTTTGCTGGACCAAATGAAAGTTTATTCACTCACTCACTCATATTTAGTGGAGGTGCTAGACCTTTTGCAAACCTGGAACTCCGAAGCCGGACGATCCTTGTCACATCTACCATGCCTGAGGAGACTAGTTCTACCGCGCCACCCATGGCACCACCTCCGGTAGTCTGTCCTGGTGCGCCACGCCAACGGGATCCTCCCATATTCAATGACACTGACGATCATGACGTAGAGGACTGGCTGTCATCGTACAATCCAGTGAGTGCCCACAACAAATGGTCTGAAGCTGACAAGCTTGGTTACGTACCATTCTACCTTTCCGGGGTCGGCCATCTCTGGTTCCGCAACCATATGGCTGACTTGTCCACCTGGACAGCATTCCGAACGGCACTTCAAGAAGTCTTCGGTCGCCCTGCTGTGCGCAAACTTCGCGCTGAACAACAGCTTCGCTGTCGTGCCCAACAAAAGGGCAAAACGTTTACAAGCTGCATTGAAGATGTAGTTGACATTTGCCGGCGTATCAACCCAGATATGTCCGAAGATGACAAGGTCAAGAACATCTTGAAAGGCGTAGAAGATGACGGCTTCCGAATGCTCTTGGCAAGGAATCCTCGGACGGTCAACGACGTCATAACGCTTTGCCCGATATATGAGGAGCTCAGCAAACAACGGCTTTCTACGCACCGAGCTCTCGCTGCGGACGCCGCACTTTCAGCTCTGAGTGATGTGATGGTGTCACTTCTACTCCTTGCAGTTCAAAAATTTTTGACAAAATCAAGCAACTTGTACGAGGAGAAGTGGCACGCCAACTCTTTCTTCTGCCATTCATTCCAGCCTCAGAGTCGAGCTTGTCTCCCGATCTCCGTCAGGTGATACACGCACAAGTCGCTAACGCAGTACTACTTGCTCATCAACCGCCTCCTACGCCTGTGCCACTTACGTACGCTGCCGTTGTCCCAAATCCAAGGCCTCCGTGTGCAGGTATTCAATCCAGACTTACCAGCGCCTTTCCCTCACCTCCGCAAGCAGCTGCAACATATGCGCCGGCAACTATGCGCTTTTATGGCACAGGCCGTATCGTGTATCCGCCATGGAGCGTAGCGTGATCGCTGAGCAAGTTGCAGACATGCTCCAACGCGGTGTCATACAACCTTCGCACAGTCCCTGGACTTCTCCTGTAGTGCTGGTAAAAAAGAAAGATGGCACAATTCGCTTTTGCGTGGACTACCGGCGACTTAATAAGATCACACGCAAGGACGTTGACGACGCGCTAGACTGCCTCCAAGGCGCCGAATTCTACTCAATTTTTGACTTACGATCCGGGTACTGGCAAGTGCCAGTGGCTGAGGCAGGCCGTCCGAAAACGGCCTTCATCACACCTGACGGTTTATTTGAATTCACCGTGATGTCATTTGGCCTGTGTAACGCACCTGCCACATTTGAAAGAATGATGGACAACATCTTGCGCGGCCTCAAGTGGCAGCTATGCCTGTGTTATCTGGACGACATCGTTATCTTTTCACCGGACTTTCCTTCCCACTTACTTCGACTTGAAAGCGTCCTAAAGTGCATCGCCGATGCTAGCCTCCAGCTTAACTTGAAGAAATGTCGCTTCGCTGCCCGGCAGCTGGTCATACTCGGCCATGTCGTGTCGAAAGAAGGTGTGCTCCCTGATCCGGCGAAACTACGAGCTGTTGCCCAGTTTCCCCGACCAACGACCTTGAAAGAACTACGCTGCTTCATTGGGTTAGCGTCATACTTTCGCCGTTTCATCCGCAATTTTGCCACCATAATAGCACCTTTAACGCAGCTTCTTCGTGGTGGCCACAGCCTTTCAACCTGGTCGCCAGATTGCGATGCCGCCTTCACAAAGCTGCGTCGTCTCACCACCAATCGTGCGCCATTTGGACCCAAGTGCTCCAACTGAAATACACAGGGATGCCAGTGGCGTTGGCTTCGGGGCCATTCTCGCTCAGAGAAAGGCTGGCCTCGATGAGTACGTCGTTGCCTTCGCCAGTCGTGCACTCACTAAACCTGAATCAAACGATTCTGTCACTGAAAAGGAATGCCTGGCTATATATATATATATATATATATATATATTGCTTCCCCTGAAGCAAATAAACCTCTAAACAACTGAGTTGAACATGTAGCTTTAAAATGTATTGAATACTGATCCCTGCCTGTCGGTATACAGAAAACTGTCATTGTCGACTGGTCTTACTTATTATTATTGCCTTACTATTAGTTATTGTTACAGCAATAGGTATTACATATTACAGCAATTAGGTATTACTTATTATTAGTTATTGCCTCTTATAATCAGCATCAAAGAACTTGCTTTTGGTAAGCAGTTCACAGAGCAAATGGCACCTGCAGAACCTTGATTGAAGTGTAAGTTCAGTCTTCTTTCTACTGACGGTCGTTCAGGGCGACAAATGTGAAAATTACGTGGCAACCCAATGTTATAGTGCGTTAAAATCAAGATAAAGACATATAACTTATATGAAGCAAACATTTGTTAAGTGCTTTTATAAGTTGTATAAACAGCTATTTTGTAAATGTGTGCAAACAAAAACAACCGGAAAGGCTATTTGAATGAACTGCCACAAGTGTACTAGCATAGACAACTAGGGAACAAGCGAGCCACTGTGGGAGGCGCTTGCGCACACTACATCTGCTGGAAGTAGAGATATAGTATTGTTTTTTGACCACAATTCTCAATGAGAGATAAGCTTTCAAATTTTTAGGGTGATACCAGCTTCTTTTAGGCAACCTTATAAAGCCGTGTGAGCGCCAAAAATAAAAGAACAATAAGAAATGAAAAGAACACGCGCGTCAGTGACGCCAAGCGGTGCACTCTAAAAGAATGAAGAAACGTGTTGCCGACGACCCTATCTTCCAATACATAACGCTGGAAATTTCAATGCAATAAACACGGATGATATGTAGAAGCTTCTCAGAGTTTGGGCGTCGGGGGTGTCATGAAAGGTCATAGACGGCTAGGCCTCGTCAAAGCGTATACTGCCCATCTGAAGGCACTCATCGCGGTCAGCTGCATAATTTGTGGAAGCCGTAATAAGCACTCGCTCATGCTGAGTCTGGAAAGGCCATGATCTTAGAATGAGCCTTCATCGCTAGCTTGGAGCGCACATGCCCGCGTATCCGTGAACCCGACTTGTGCATCCCGGTGAGGGTCATTATGCGCAGGAAATCCTTTCGCGCTGATCTTCTCGCGCAAGGACCGAGACAGAAATGCTGCACTCGTTGTTTCGACTAGCAAACGAATTCAGACCCGGGAGCATTACCGGAGTACTAACGGGACGGGCAGACCGCGTGCCACACAGCGCCAGAATTTGCATCGGCGCGAATAGGAGGTTACAACAGAGGATTTAACTGCAGCTGTGAAGTGTTTTGTCCATTCCACAGGAACACGCTTGAGGGAAGCTTTGTTACGCACGAGATCCTAGATGCGAGTCGTCTAAACGGATTAGCAAAATTAAATATTCATGCCCGCAACGACGTACGTTCGCAAACGGGAACACCGAGTACGTTGGCTCCAGGTCTCAGCGAGTGTTACTGCTGTCTCTCCGTTTTGCTTTCCGAGTGTTTCCGCAGAGCCTGCAAACGCCATGAGCTATACTGTCACCTAACCCGGCATCTCTCTCTCTTTTGTTATTTTCTATACGTTACATGGATTCGAATGAGAAGAATAGATAGGTGGCGAGGCTAGCATTTTAAATAGGTGTACAGCCTACTGCTAGTTATTACTAGGGAGAATGTAAAAAATTTCACACGTGACGAGCGTAGCAAGAAGAGCGATACTATGGCTGGTGACACATATTGTAGGGCGCTTTCTTTGGCTTTCACAGTCTATTCCCGGCTGAAAAAACGCACATTATTTAGCGCACATCGACTACTCTTTTGCCCTAACCTTTAAGGACGCAGATGTGCGTGGTCTGGAGATACTGACGAGCAGGCTACAAGTATAGAAGTAATGTGGCATGATTTAAAGTTTGCTTACTAAATAAACAGATGCGCTCTCTGGTGCTAATTTTTGAGATAAGACGCCGTGCTATATGAACCTGTTTACAGGGGCTTGCATATCCTGCAGCGCAAGCCATGCAGCCACGGTGGTCTTCAGTTTCTCTGCCCTAGGGTGAGCATGAGCACAGGTGACTTGACAACGGCACAATGACGACGCCACAATAACACAGTCGTCAGCGTACCGTAAAGGAGGGATGGACGAAGCAGGCATTACACAGGAATTCTGTTCTGTCCCCTCCCTCATCCGTGCAAAATTTCGTACTCGATCCCACTCTCTGAATGTTTGCCAACTCGTACAACGACGCACAAAATACTGTGGTAGCAGTTAATAATTAGAAAAACTGGTTGCAGGCCATTGTTGTTTGTGTCACGAGCACACATCGCTCGGCAGTAATACACCGTGCATCGATTTCCACGCTTCCTAGATGCCCTACGTTGCCCGTAAACGTGCCTGCCGCGAGTCTTCACACACCATGTTTTCTCGATCCAACAGAACGCCTTTGACAACTACAGGGTAACGGCTGTTTGTTACACTTTCTGCAACGTCACTTAGATTCCTGGAGGCATCATAAAAAAGTATTAATATGCGCAGCTGTCTCCTGCACCAATTATGTAACCAAGCAACCACTCCGTTCGAGAGTGAAGAGGGGCTTGCGCCACAAGGCGAACAATTTTGAAAACAGGTGCTGGAGCTGGTGCTTTAACGGCCGCACGGCCGCTAAACCATGCATCCTATACGAACCTTCTTGTTTTGTGTGTGTACGACGCGTGTGTACGTCGTGCCAGGAGTACCACATGCCGAGCTGCACAGGTTATGAACTCTCGGTCCTTGCGTTTCGGGCGGCAGCTTTGAACAGTTCCGCACGCTCGCGTTTCGTAAGAAGCCTCGCTGCTCAGACAATGGGTCAGCGCAGTAGCGCTGACGCCTGAAGCACGGCGCAGGGCAGCGCTATCTGTACGTGCGGAATACTGCAACAGGGAATCACTGGCGCGCAACGATCCAAGCAGTGTTGATTTGGGAGATTTCTCCCTGTAATTGCATAGCTTTGTTTTGCATTAAGATGATCGTCATTGATACTTCGTAAAACTAGCCATTTACTTCAGTTAATAAGATCAACTACAGTACGCAAGGGTAGAAAGGGATCACAGTGTCGTAAGCATACAAACGTGATGTGAAAGAACAGTTATCTGACGCAATATATGACATCTCGAATACGCGAACAGTTCTCTCTCAACAAAACGCCAGCAAAAATGCTCTAACCAGATGTATCGTATTTCCGACGTATTCCCGTTGCATCGTTCCATGCGTAATGGTATACCTGATAGGATATGTAACTGTCGCCTTTTTCGCTTGTGCGCGACAATTAAAGAAGTTCTGTTAGGTCAATAGTTAATGCATTAACTACAAAGTACACACATAAAGCTGACATTGCAAGCTCGCCAACGCAAAGCCATATAGGCGTTGCGTATTTCATGCGCTCATTTCCTATGACAGTGAAGTTCGTGCTTTACAAGGTGGAGGTTAAATTAAATAGACTTCATTATATGCTATCTAAAGGTAAAGATCAGCACGAATGCATGTGCTTCTTGCTATGCACAAAATTTTTTTAAGGTCCCACATGTTACGTGGTGCTTGACCGAAGCTAGGTGGGGTCCATTTAACGAGAGAGAGAAATGGAATTGGAAAGGCAAGCAGGTTAACCGGAAGAGCTTCTGGGTTGCAACCTGGCACTGGAGGAAGGGTAAGCGAAAGAAAGACGAAAAGAATAGCGGAGAGATAACGCAAAGGCGCGAAAATGTATATGGGGGGTGGGGAACACCTGTGGGGAATGTAGTCTCTCTAACAGGCCACTGGAACGTAAAAATCAAGTGTGCCTTCGCCACTTAACGATCTTCCTGCTGTGTCTCTAGCGCTCCAAACTTTTGAAAATGAAGCGAGTGCTAGTTACCTACCACAGTTTTATAACGTTTTATCACAGACACAGGAGCGTTGCGACACTGTCCAGTTGCTCAAAACCAGCATAGGTTACTTAGCTCAGTTTTTGTGTGGTTGAGGTTACTGTTACTAAGTAAAGAGGTGGAGTTTCTGAACCTTCAGTGCCAAATGACGTTCCGCATGTGTTTAATATGCCTTGCATTGGTTTCAATTCGGGAACAATGCTCTAGATTGACAACGACTTCCATGTCCATCAGATGTTACGCAGCAACAACCACATGAATTAAAGAGCGAACAAAGTCCTCTTTCCGAGTAAGTATATGCTGTCGTCCAGAGCAGTCAGATTAATCGGGACATTATTGTCCCACCTCATGATTATTTTTGCCTATTAGTAAAAACGCACGAACCTGTTTCATTTGAGAACAATCTACGTCGCTTAAATAGCGACCTCAGCTATAACTTACGCTTAAACTCGTGAGAACATAATTAAAGTCTACACGTATCATACCTATAACCTAGCATATCACGCGGCATGTCATGTGCTCGGGAACATTTATCCAAAGCTCAAGCTTACGTATGGGATATTTTTAACGAATAACAATCATATCAAGGAGTTACCAGTTCTCAGGACGCAGTCATAATAAGTGTTCATCAACATCATCTTCAGCAGCAGCACCACCCATACAATTAACCACACTGCAAGATAACTCCCTCTGAGGTCTAGATGACGCCGACATAGGAAAACCCCCTGTGCAATAAAAGTTGGATAACCCGGGGTAAAGTGCCTCAGAGAAGCTGGTCGACGCTTCGGTAGGGGGACCTATCTTTGTCAAAGGTGACCTTCTTATTCACAGTGAGGTGACGTCACGTCATGTCACTGTCAGTTGCGGTTATGTGCAAAGGAAGAAACTTCTGAGGTTTCTAATTATTCTTTTTTTCTGCCAAACAAACCTAACCCTCGACTCTAGAAATTTTTCGAATTATTTTGACCAGCCTAATTTGATGCCGTCTTCGACATCGCTTGACCTTCGCTCAAGAACTCTCACGAATAGACCATCAGTTATATATTGTAATCAATATATCCGCTCCACAACTTGACTTCTTCAACTCAATCTGGACTAGTATACCAACTGCTTGAATTGCAGCCTTCATTCGCATCGCGTTTAGAGATCGTGCCTTTTACAGCTGTTACTAAGCTGATACATATTAAAACTAAATATCGGGTTATTTGGTCGTGATTCAGCTTCGAAGATTGTTACAGCGAGAAAAGCGAGACAAAACCATGCCATATAGCTCTGTCCGAGTACTTTTTGTTGTCTTTTTGTTTATTTGCATTGAAAAAGTATTTGGAGATGAATACGAATCCTTTACTATCATCTAACACTATATCACATTGACAAATATAAGACTTGAGCCTGTCCTGATTCAAAGAAAACATTTGACACAACTCTAACACTCTACTGAGTTAAAAGGGTATGACTGCTAGCTAGTTGGTACGAATGCATGGCTGAAAACAGCGCAAAATAAACACCGACGAGGGAGGAACACAGGACCAGCGCTGACTGCCAACTACTAGGGTTTATTGTGCACATACACAAATATGCGCACAATAAGCCCTAGTGGTTGGCTGTCCGCGCTCGTCCTGGGCTCCTCTCTTGTCCGTGTTTATTTTGCGCTGATTTCACTAGTGGGCTCTACTGAGAGCCACCGAAGACAAGCACGGCGACTAAGCTACATCGGTAGCTTAGCAGCTATGATATTGAGCTGCTTTTCACGAGGTCGTAGGTTCCGTTACCGGCCACATGCAAATGGAGGCGGAATGCAAATGTGCTAGTGTATCGATCATTGGGTGCACGGCGAAGAACTTGACCCGCTCATAATTGCCCCGGAGACCCCTGGCTTCGTTGTCTGTCACAGCCTTTTTGTGTAACGTCGATTTGTGGTATAACGTGATTCATTCGTCCGGTTTAACGTGCCGAATCAATCTACGATGCATTGCAACTACCAGACTTTACAAATACACGCTAAGGTCTAGTTCGTATGTGCGACAGGTTGAACTTCTAATCGCGTACGTTGAAAAAAATTGCAATTTCGCCTGAAAGGCGAAACATCGATTGCGATAGAAAATTAGTCGACAGCTATATGAAGTAAGGATAGTAGTTTTATCAGCCATATAAGCTTGCAAACATTTGCTTGCTAATTAAATTAACAAGCATGGTGACACGCGGGCACAAGCAAACATGAACACATCTTATTTGATGACCGCGGACACCCGCTGTCAAAACGCTGGAGTGAGAAAGCACGGCAGCAGCGCGAGCGAGCTGACCTTCGTGCTGCCTCTCGCTTCAACGCGAGCTAACACGAAGCTATCAGGACTCGGCGTACTCTGTGCCCATCGCAAATCGCTTTCGAGACAGGGCCAGCGTGGCCGCGCCATACGCAGCCGCCGCCAGAGTAGGACGCCCCCCTCTCATTCCCCGGTGCCTTACGCGCGACAGATGACGACGCGCTTCCTCCCCGATTTCCTGCCTTGCGCGCGCGATATTGAGCCACCATTGTCGGCTCACCCTCACACGCTTGCATTCGCACCTACAGCACACGAAGCGCGGCGACTATGTTAGCGTCCTTGGACTTTATCGGGAACATCGCGTCGACGGCGTCGACAGAAAAGCACTTGCAAGTTCCTTATGGTTTAATCGCAATAAAACATTTTTGACCTGTTCTGTAAGCGCGCTGCTGGTTGGACTGTCGCCTCTTGTGAATATTGGTGCGAGCAAAAGTGTAGGAATTTGCTTGTGCTAGTTATCCATGACTGTGGGTACAAAGCGAAGTAGACAAGATGGACAGTAGTAGACACAAGCAGCGGTAGACACACATAGCAAAACTTTGTTGAGCCAACTGCTGTTACTGCTGGCCGTCCTGCCTACTTCGCGCTATATCTACAAAGCGGGCAGAACCATTCAGATCTACTAAAGTGCCTTGTTCAAAGAATACAGTCCTATCATATAACTTGCCCAGCGAATAAATCTTGTGCAAGCGCCTGGAACAACCCTGAAGCAGTAGGATCGAGAACGCACCACCCCTTTTCTCTTCTTAGATGAGGTCAGTGATGTAGTTGAACAAAATTTCGTCAGCGGATGCTTTTATTCCAGGGCAGCACTGAAGGTCACGCGTGCGTGAACTTGTTAAAACAGCGTAAAAATTTGCCAGCACATGAAGTAAGAGCCGGTAGGCAGTATTTGTTTCTAGAACTATGTGGCGTCAAAAGCTAAGCTGATGCTTATAGCGGTCGGTGGGGTGCGATTCCTATGCACATCATGTAACGTTGGCAATTATTAACGGTGTGAGGAACAGTACACGAAGCGCAAGTTTCAGAGTGATTACGTTATTTTCTTTCTATCTCTTAATTAATCATGCATGATATGTGTAATAAAAAGTGGTCTTCCTTCGCTTGTATTTTTGTCTGGCAATATTACATTATTTTCTTTCTATCTCTTAACTAATCATACATGATATGTGTAATAAAAAGTGGTCTTCCTTCGCTTGTATTTTTGTCTGGCAATATTACATTATTTTCTTTCTATCTCTTAACTAATCATACATGATATGTGTAATAAAAAGTGGTCTTCCTTCGCTTGTATTTTTGTCTGGCAATATGCAACATAACAAGACGCATCAGTGCACTAAAAATAGGTGAGAATGCTTACGCTGGGACTGCCGGCTATACTCTATTTTACTACTTGGAGCTATAGTCTTTCTTTATGACGTAAGACTTTTGCGTTATGTCTTTCACTACTCATGATGTACAGAATTTCAACAATTCTGTTTTTCGTTCTACTGTTCACAAATGATCCGCTCTTATAAGAACCTTCCGTGCAGTTGTTTTCCTGCACAAGACTGCTACACAAGAAGCACTCCTGGGCTACACAAGCTACGTTTAAGGCAGCGTTGATCTGCTTGCAGCACACGAGTTCGATGTCTCCATGTTGTTTTCGCTCGCATGATTACATTTTTTTAAAGAGAATTTTTTCTGCGCACTCAGGTATACCCTGTCATGATCGGGGCCCTATATGCCCGTCAGCCCCGCCCTCGTCTTCCCAACATCTACATATCCTTTCGGATGCCATTAAGATATTGCAAATACAAACGTAACATGGAAAACCCCACTTTTGTGACTTTACTCCGCTAAGCAATTCTTGCGTAGCAACTGGAAGGCCGTCTTAATGTCGCGCTTATTTCGCTTCACAGCCACCTCACTCATAAACGTTGGCGGAAATGCTGAAATGGTCGGAGCACAAGTGCTTCGCTTACACTAAGTGGCGTGCACAAATTCGGGGAACCGGTGTGTCGTGTGTGTGTAGACACACACACGACACACCGCGACAAAACCGCAGACGATGGAAAATCAAAGCAGCCTGGCTGGCCTCTCTTGTGTTCTTGTCAGTCTCTTGGAATTGCGGAGACCGACGATTCCATTGTATGGCGCGTCGTAGTGGGGGGGGGGGGGGGGGGCTCCGGATCGCATTTCGATCCCCAGGCGATCTTTGACGCGCACCCCAATGCACGGGACACGGGCGCCTTTGCATTTCATCATCATCAGCCTGGTTACGCCCACTGCAGGGCAAAGGCCTCTCCCATACTTCTCCAACAACCCCGGTCATGTACTAATTGTGGCCATGCCATGCCTGCAAACTTCTTAATCTCATCCGCCCACCTAACTTTCTGCCGCCCCCTGCTACGCTTCCCTTCCCTTGGGATCCAGTCCGTAACCCTTAATGACCATCGGTTATCTTCCCTCCTCATTACATGTCCTGCACATGCCCATTTCTTTTTCTTGATTTCAACTAAGATGTCATTAACTCGCGTTTGTTCCCTCACCCAATCTGCTCTTTTCTTATCCCTTAACGTTACACCTATCATTCGTCTTTCCATAGCTCGTTGCGTCGTCCTCAATTTGAGTAGAACCCTATTCGTAAGCCTCCAGGTTTCTGCCCCGTAGGTGAGTACTGGTAAGACACAGCTATTATATACTTTTCTCTTGAGGGATAATGACAACCTGCTGTTCATGATCTGAGAATGCCTGCCAAACGCGCCCCAGCCCATTCTTATTCTTCTGATTATTTCCGCCTCATGATCCGGATCCGCCGTCACTACCTGCCCTAAGTCGATGTATTCCCTTACGACTTCCAGTGCCTCGCTGCCTATTGTAAATTGCTGTTCTCTTCCGAGACTGTTAAGCATTACTTTAGTTTTCTGCAGATTAATTTTTAGACCCACTCTTCTGCTTTGCCGACGTCGCCGGATTTGATCCGGCGACATCGTGCTTAGCAGCGCAACACCATAGCCGTTAGCCTCCACGGTAGGAATTATTTCTCTCTTTCTTGTCAATACATTATGCAAGTAGTTTTACACGCGTAATAGTATAATGATGTGCAAATGATAATAAGGCTCCCATCTTAGTGATGTAACTGAAGAATGTTAATAACCAGCTCCAAATATTATCCCACTTGCCGTGTACCTTTATCTGGTGCGTGCCTTTGCACTGCATTCAAGTGTTGGCAGTAAGCGCCATCGCATGCAGCACCGCATCGAACAGAATTAATGTTCAAGGTTGTCCACTGTATAGCTGTGCGCATGCGCGCTCAAGCCAGCCTCAGCATTGAAGTGCTTAGTAGCTCAGCATGCCATAAAAGAGCGCACACACTGTGTTTGCAGGCGCAAACACGTGTCCTAACCTTCACTGCCTTTTGCCTGCTTTTGTGCTGTTTTGTTTCCGAATACACATTATACAAATAAGGTAGTCACTCTGTGCAGCAGTCATCAGATTTTCTGCCATTACGTAGGCAGTGTATGGGCCTTCATGCGGACACTGCCGTCATTTAATTCAGAATTACGGCTTTTTTTGTTGGCCTGTCAATTCTTCTGTCGGTCTCACAGTATTATTGGCTATATGGTTTCTGTTAGTTCATGTACATGAGCTCCTCAATAACCTAGCTCTGTGGAGTTTCATGCACTGCAGTTGCGTGCCAAACAGCAGGCGAAGCCACCTTAAGGCTCTATTTCTTTCCCGTAGGTAATTTAGCATAGTCGCACACCTGTACCTCAAGATGAATATTATCGGTGCTACTTGGAACCAAGCTCTGTACCAATATATATATATATATATATATATATATATATATATATATATACAAAATTCTTAAGTTGCCTGGAAGGGGGAACATGTGCTGATGTGTAGGTCAGCCTTTGAGTCTGTGTTCTGAATCGTTTTGTGTGAATGGTGTAAATTAAATATGAATCTTCGTAACCTCTATCGCCAACATCATCTCAAAAACGAGTTTTACTCGCGTGGCTCAGGTACAGAGCAGGACGATCCTGGTAAAATAAACTCAGCGTGAGAGTCATGCAGTAAGTCACCTCGGAACAAAACACTGTCAGCTTGCACATTACTGCCCCACAAACCCAGCAAAGGCAACAGGTGCGTTTATCGATTGTTCCTTAGAAAGATACTTAAATCATGGCCAGTTAGTCGCCTTGAATTGTCAGCTTCCAGTAACGTGAAGTACTTTTTTTTTATGAGTACGGCAATGCGCTCAAAACACTATAGGGATTATTTTGAGTTGCGACTTGCCTTCGTTGTAGATGTTTCGTTTTTCTTAGTTTTTTTTTTCGTTTCTTTCACTATTACGTGCTAGGGATTGCGCGCGCTAAGATTTCCTTGTTGTTATCATTTATTTATCCATTTATTTTTAAACCAAGTTTATTTTTTGCATAGAAGTGAAGTGGAGTAGCCGGATGTGTGCTGCTCTCTAGTCAGACGCCATTAAACCATACCTACCCATCTATTACGCCCTAGCTTGCACGTGCATGCACATGACACACGAGGCTAACCTAAAATATATAACCTACAAATAAAAAATAACCTACAAAATATATAAAAATATCCGAGTGGTATTGGTGGGAAGAAATGGCAATGAAGCGTGCCAAGAAGAGCAGACAACAAAGTTTTAACTGGTGCGTCTTCGTGTGGATTCGAACGAAATTGCGCTGTTCTAAAGCTTGGCTACGCAGTAAATTTTACCACTTGGTCCAGTTCCAGTACTGTTGTTTACAACCTTAACAAAGACGGAGAAGACAGGGAGATTCACCATATGGATACCCCACAACGGAGGAGAGGATAAGTTAGAAGAGAGCAATGAAAAGAACAAGAAGTGGGCGGGCAGACACGGACATTTTTCCACGTAAACGTACAAGGAAATTGATATTTTGGGGTTGTACGCGGCAAAACAACTATATTATTATTGAAATACGCCACAGTTGGGCACTGCAGAACGAATTTTGATCACCGTTGGAGTTCCTTGACGCGCACTCAATGCAAGGTACCCACCTGCGTTTTCGCATTTTAGCCCCTTTGAAATGCGGGTGCCATGGTCGGGATTTGATCTGCGCAATCGGAGAAGCCCACAGGAAGACAGATGCCCAGTTTACGAATCAAAATACGCGAAGAACAAAAAAAGGCCTTTGTAATAACAATCCTTGCAGTCACAGTCTCAGCGTGAGGGGCATTTCTAAGCGCTATTTATTGTTTCTTCATTTTTTGGTGCCGTATTAGACGATGCCTTTAGCTGTTCGATTGCTCGTAGGAAAGGCGATAAATGTATCATATCAATATCATCGCGGAATTCAAGCTGGCCGATGAGCCGCTACATATGCGAAGACCGAGTTTAGCGTTCCCGCTCAAGACACTCGTGGTTGCACCGAACTCCGTTCACCCCTCGGGAGCAGAGAAAGCGTACCTCCTGCGTGTCGGCGTGCGCGACAAGGCGTCCAGACGCGGAGCCGTCAGCGACTTGAGGCCAGCCGGTGCGCTGCGACAGCGTGCGGCGGCGTCCCCAGCAGCTCGTAGCGATCACCACGGCGTGGCGCGGTCTCGTCGGGGCCGTGGCGACCGGCACGACGACGTGCGAACGAGGCCACCGACGGTCAAACGACGCAGTGCACGACAGTTGCAAACAGCGGCAGCGTCTTCGGCACGTGAGTCGTGGTGGTGCTTCGTCAGATCGGCGGCGCTCTGAGGTGGCGCGACGGGCGCGGACAGGTGGTCCGGATCTGTCCCCTCCTCCTCGGGAGCGCTGCCGCCCGACGGCCAAACCCGGGCCGGGGCGCCTCGCGGCGGCGGTGTGCGCTGGCGCG